>NW_028290136.1:1260000-1575000 GCF_059628265.1 Tinamus guttatus | reverse complement strand
TTGACAGTGTTTTTTTGGCCTTTGGTGGGCCTCAGGATGGAACCTGTTGTTACAGAAGAGAAGAACTATCTTTAACATTTACTGGGGAAGGTGAGACTTGCTGCTGTAGTACTCTGGGTCTGTCACTGTCCCACCGGATAAAATGTGGGGAGGGAAAATGGGAAAGCTAACAATCTCAATTGCTAGGTTCAGAATTGCAAGAGCAATCTCAGATTTATGCCTGGAATCTGAAAAATGTGTTTCATCCTAGCTTCGCCCAGCTTTGTACTGCTCTATGCAGTCTCACCAAAATGCTATATGGTAAGCGTTCAAGTATTAAAAAAATTTGGCTTGTATTCTGTCATCCTGACAGGGCACAAGTCTTGGTAAAATGTCACAAACTACAACTGAGGGATTAAAAATTGAATGTGCATCAGGATTAAAAATCGAATGTAGATCGCCTATATTTCCTTCTTCCTAACTCTCCTTCCACCTTACAAGCCCTAGGGCTAATAAATATAAGCCTCTATTTGCACAATGTAGCTAAATATGAACACTTTTGTAGTGGTCGCCAGCTGGGAGCCAGAGAAAATTGTGTATTCTGTAATGGTGACGTTTTATTATTAAATCCGAAGAGAAATAGGCAGCAGAAAGTCAAGTGTGTTCTCTTAAACGTAAACCCTGAGCAGGCTGGTGATGAATAAGATGGCCTATCTTTATAATTGGCTATTTTTGAGGAAATTTACCCACTCTGTTTCCTTATGAGTCCCTGTGGAGATGCTTTTAAAAGGAAGAAATTGTAGATTTAAGGCACTACATGAGTATTGATTTTAGGTCTATTAAGGGGCTCTATTGTAAAAGATGCGCACCCTTCATGACTCTTTCTGTTGATGCATAGCTTTTTATGGAATCAGATAAGGTTGGTTTATTTTAATCTGTTCATCATTTTTGAGGACTCTTTCCTAAACTTATTTCAGTAGAGAAGCCAGGTATTTAAAGACAGATGTTATTTTAGTTTCTCATGGCATAACCTGCTTGAAGTGGGGTGGTTTCTAACAAGAGCCTCCTCTTTCTGTAGCATCTCTAAAATGGGTTGGCCTGAACATTTGCTTTTGGGGTGGAGGTTCACTTAAAGAGATGCTGAAGTACATGGAGCCGGGAGGAACGTGGTTTAAGCCTTTGTCCTTATTCTTCCGACTCTTCCTGGCTTTTGGTTAGCATGTGTGCTGGAGAGGCACTCCTGCCTTCACTCATGCCAGGCAGTAAGTTGGTCATAAAAATACCGAGACCTGGCTTGTTTTTGGGGTGCTTGAATATACTTGGGGGAGCGTCTGTGTGTCACATTTTAACCTGGGTTAACAGAAGGTGAAGTAGGGCAGTTTCGTTCATTCTGTAGCAGTGTAACTGTTATTTCAGTTAGTGCAGCAGTACAATAGCCTGTGTGACGTGCTTGTTTCTGAGGATAAAATGAAGTATTCAATCTGTGCCTGCAGGGGATGTGTGTAGGTAGGTATACGTTTAAATATGTGTGTGTGTATGTATGTGGGGGTGTGTTTATACAAATATGTATATATATGTACACATTATATATAGCGTGTGTATATTTATACGGTAAGCAGGGTTTTCTTTTTTCCTGTTTATAGATTTTCATGTTGTTCTTATCCTAGAGTATGATGCTTGAGTACAAGAAGCGGCATTATAGAATCGTAGAATCATTACAATTGGAAAAGACCCTCAAGATCATGGAGTGCAACCATAAATTCATCACTACCATGCCTACTATACCCTGTCCATAAGTGCCTCATCTACACGTTTCTTGAACACTGCCAGGGACGGTGACTCCGCCACTTCCTTGGGCAGCTTGTTCCAATGCTTGATTACTCTTTGCGTGTAGAAATTCTTCCTAATGTCTCACCTGAACCTCCCCTGGTGCAACTTGAGGCCATTTCCTCTTGTCCTGTCCATAGTTATTCTGGAGAAGAGATTGACTCCCACTTCACTACAACCTCCTTTCAGGTAGTTGTAGAGAGCGATGAGGTCTCCCTTGACCCTCCTCTTCTCCAGACTAGCTAACCCCAGCTCCCTCAGCTGCTCCTCATAAAGTCTGTGCTCCAGCCTGTTCACCAGCTTCGTTGCCCTCCTTTGGACATGCTCCAACACCTCCATGTCCTGCTTGTAGTGAGAGGCCCAGCGATGTTCTGCATGTGCAGCAGGAAGACATGACGAGCTGGTGAAGTGACCGTGCTGGGAGAAGGGTCTGTGGCAGTCATGGGGCTTGGGTCTGCTATAAGGACACCTATAAGGACTCCTCTTTCAGACCAACAGCAGTGTTAGTCTCCCTCCCCTTACTCTTGGGACTTCTAGCCATGTCTGGAGAAAGGAGAAAGGTGCCTTGATGCCTTGATGCTGTGATCATTTCATGTGTCAGGGAGCTGGGGAGAGCAGTGGAGTCTGAAGGGCACTTGTATTAGGTGTCTCGCAGCTCTCATTCGTTCTTTCAAGTTGTCAGCCTGGTGGTTTGGGCCAGAAGACAGCTCAAGCAATTTTCATTCATACGAAAGGGGTCTTGGAAGAGGTTCTGGAAGGCTAAAGGTCTTGTAGAAAATCAGTTGGTTACTATATAGTGATGCCATAACATATTACACGAAGAAATAATACAAGCAATAGAAATCTGTTAATTTCTACAGGATTTCATTTAGCATAGATTTCTTTCTTCTTTTGAGCAAAAGTTTCTCTATTTATAACTCAAAGAAGAAAAATCATATGTCGCTATTTGCAAGGAAACTATAGTTTTTTTCCTCTATTTAGATTTTTTTATCTTGTGTGTATGAGCTGAAGAAGGAATACGGGCTCTTCTTGTAATTCTAACGGTATTATGGTATCTGTTGTTTACATATATATTTTTACATACACAGAACCAGTGAATGTTATAAGTTATTCATAGCTCACATCAGAGAATCTAGTGCACGCTTAACAGCCTTTGGGAAACCTCACTTAATAGTAAGCAGGTCACTAAAGGGCACACGGGCGCTTCTGAGTGCTCATCTCAAGAGGGTTTTCATTTTCTTTCCAATTCCTGGTCATTTTCATTCTCAGAGTAGGACAGTGGCTTTAGCTTAAACTTACCTAAAATAGTTACTACTGAGAATGGTAGTAAACACTGCATATTAGTTGATGTCTGTCACCTGTGGAAATATCTGATCCTTGTCATGGATTTCGACAACTTTGAAGCAAAAGAAAAAGGGTGAAGCCCTTTGAAAAATTACCCCTTGGCAACTTGGTCTTTTATGAAGCCTTTATCAGGGCATAGTTGGTGTAACTCTCCACTGGGAAAGTGGTAGTCTGACCCTTGCGTGATGTGAAGAAGCTTGGTCGAATTGTTGAGTGCCGTAGCATCATTCAGCTGCATCACAGCAAGCAAAGCCTTGGTTGAAAATCTGCCTGAAATCTGTTCAGGAAGGGAATTCTGGAGACCACTGCTCGGCTCAGCGAGGCTTCCTATTGTGCATGCAGCTTCCACCCGTTGTACACATTTGACCCCCAAATGACAAAATAAATGAAAGCTCTTCTTCAAAGTAATGCAATCAGTTCAAAAATATTGTGCTAATAAAGTTACAGATCCTAATTGAAAGATTTATGGCGATCCATTTAGTTGTTACGAGGTTATTTGTGACAGACAGATGCAGAGTAACCTGATTAGAGTCAGCACTGTGATGACTTGTAGCTGCGGAGGGGAATAAAGCTTCAAACCGTTGTCATAGCCCAGCCGCTGAGATGCATTGGGGAGCTGATTCAAAAGAAAATATATGGCCATTAAATGTGGGCTTGCAGCTGCCTCATATAGGTTGCATTAAAGTGCTAAAATGACTGGCAAGCCTTTTTCTACCGAACTTTTTAATTCATAATTCAATTTTGTGGATATATTTAGAAGACACTCTATTACACATACCCTTTTTGGCTCATGCATAATGAATTGTTCCAGTCACGTT
Organism: Tinamus guttatus; assembly: GCF_059628265.1. NCBI lineage: Eukaryota > Metazoa > Chordata > Aves > Tinamiformes > Tinamidae > Tinamus > Tinamus guttatus. Next base: position 1,571,032 of record NW_028290136.1, on the reverse strand, counting down.
ATATTTAATTCCTGATGTTTGGAAAAATATATTCAGTCAATAAAAGAATAATGCCCTGTGACAAGGCTTCCGTTGTGTTTGATGAACACAAACTTGAGAAGAAACCTATATGAATGAATGTACCCTTGAAAAAATAAAGGTTTGCTTTTATTCACATTTATCCGTGGACTTTTAATTGGAGGAGCTCAGCTTTAATGGCACTTAAATGGGGTAGTTTGATGTATGCTACAAATGAGGAAGCTTGTAGTTGCCTGCTTCAAGTTCCTGGATTTAATACTCAAAAAGAACATTGTATTTTGTATTTGAGGTATCAAATACTGTCTTCATTACTTTCAAATCATTCTGCAAGTGAGAATTAAGTTATATGTTTGATTTATTTATAATAAGATCTATTTATAGATCTTTTGATCTATTTATAATAAGATTATTATGATACAATGATACAATTTTGTATCACCAAGAAGGCAATGTATCAAGATTTTAGTTACATTTTAGTAATGTATCTTGAAAAGCACTTCCTAGTCCTATCTTCTGTGTACCAAGACACCCAAATGTTTTGGCACAATAAAGCATTAAAAAGATCCAAGTTCAGTGTTGGTGGCAAGTGCTGGGCTTATCCCTTCTGATTAATACAGGCCTTTTGTTGTAATGTGTCAATTTATATTAAATTCAAATTTATCAAAGTAGATGCCATAGTTACAGCTGTCAAAAGGGACTGTTTTGACAGAGCTACTTTTATATTGAGAATTAAATGATTCTTTCAACTATAACCTTTAAAATGATATCCTTTACTTATTGGTGAAAAAAAGCACTATGCTGAAGGAAGAAAACAACACTAATTCATCTGAGCATCTGAGAACACCGGAGGAACTGTAAAGCTGATCAATGAGCAGATTATTAAATTCTGTGCTGATGAAGAGTTGGAAGATTTCGCCGTCAATTTGCAATACTGATTAATTTCCCGTTAGCACTAATAAGTGAATTCAAGTAGTGGGCAATACTAAACAGGAAATGTAACACATTATGAAGTGTATGAATGTTAAAAAACTGCTGCAAGTAGATAGATACACTTGTGTGTACATAAATACTTATTAGATTTTGAGTAATTGTTGTTGTCTTAAGATTGCCTTTTTTTTTTTTTAATCATAAGATTGAACTTTCCATGGTTTATCACCTTACCAGATTTTACTAATTCAATGTGTGGGATTTGTGTTTTACTCTAGCTTCAGCTAGATTCTTTTCATGTGAGGACAGGGAATGGAAAGAGAGGAAGTAGGGTAGAAACTTCACCCCCTTTTACAATCAGCTTTTTTTCCGTCCCCCCAAGCAAAGACAAAGTGCCTGCGTTCTGCTAATACCCTTCCCAAGCTCTGTTAGACTTGTGCTTTGGAAGAGTACTAAATCTAGATATTTACCACTGAAAAAACCCATGTGTCAAACTTGCATTTGTCCTTGCCATCAAAATACACTCAAGAAATGATTTATTTTTGGTAGGTATGGATTAGCAGTTTGAGATTTAAGCGGCAAGATAACCTGCAGCTTTCATCAATGAGTATTCCATCCCTGGGTGAACAGGCTATTTCTTGCAATTGCAACTTCTGTAACTATGTTTTTTTTTTTTTTTTTTTTTTTTTTTTTTTTTTTTTTTAATGGAGTTCATTTGAAGCTGCTCCGGGAGTCTGGACTGTTGGAATAATTTCCAAAGTGATAGATTATTTCTTAGTGTGCAATAAGCAGTCAAGGTGGTCAAAGGTGTATGATAAATTCCTTGTAAGGATATTGCTGCTGTTCTTCCTCTCTCTAGTGTCTAGGGGAGTAGCATAATGACACTTTGGGAACCGGTAGGACTTCTATTTTTAATCTGAGAAGACATCCTTTTTAAAAATACGCTTTTAATCATAAGCAGGTTTTTCTACCAGCACATTCTTTCTGGTGAAAATATTTTAATTAAGTTTTACTATTTCAGAATACTAATGTTAGCTATAAAACAAGAAAAGATATGACACAGACCTAGTCATCTCTTTGCAGTTCATTTTTACCCAACTTGAATATGACCCTGGCACAAAATAGAGATAAACTGGTCTAGTTTTGCTAACACAAGATGTGATGCAACTTCATCCACTGGTAGCAGTCGGTGTATCTGAAAGATGCTACACAAAACTGCCATTTTTTCCAATGATAATTGCTTCACGAGATCAAAGCAAGTATCTTTTCTAGGTATATCTTCTTGTTTAAACCAAACAATCCCAGCTTCCCTATTAGGACTGCTTAAATCAATTCTTAATCTGCTTTTCAGAAGCCAGTGGCCTCTTCAAAGTGCAGGGCAGCCATGTGCTGTTTTAATCGGAAAGAGAGCCCCTGTTTTGCCAGCACTCATCGTCTGTCTATTCTTCCATCTCTGCTCCCCAAAATGTAAACTTCTGTGATTTTTTCCTCTTCCTTGCCTGTTTCCTATGGCATAAAGCAGCACTTGCAAAGCCTCTGTTTGACTTGGAGACATTGACTACTCCATGGGAAACTTTTCTTGAACGAGGAGGCATTTGTTGTGAGCTGGGTTTGGGTGTGTTTGAACTGGCCCTCGCAGGAGGTCACAGCCCGCGTGGTTCCTCCTCACCCCGCCGAGCGCCTGAGGTGCCGGCTGGAGAGAGCTCCCCCGAGGGGCGGCAGCGCCCTCTCAGGAGCTCGTCGCAGCCGTGCTGCTTCACCCCCGGCTCAAAAAGGCCGTGACGGGCCCTTGGTGTGTCCTCGTGCTGCCCGCTGCCCCTTCTGGAGCCTCCTCGGCAGCCGCTTTCCTGTGGCCCTCCGTGCTGGAAGCAGGGACTGCTCCGCAGGGCGCTCCAGGGGTGGCCGCGTCGCCACAGCTCCGAGCCGCGAGGCCGGGGGAGGCATCGCCCCGGAGCTCCTCGCTGACTCCTCTCCCAGCCTAATCACATCAGTAGAGCTCTCCAGCCAGGACTTATAACCCTTAATAAGTCACTCTATTCGATTAAGAGGAATTGATTTTCTTCTACTGTGGATCACAGTGATTATGACGAATGCGGTATCTGCCGCTCGCTCCCCTCCCTTCCTCGCGCCCGTTTGTTGGCGGGCCCGGCAGGTGAAGGAGCCGATGCGATGATGCCGTGTCAATAACCGCGGCCCGTGTCAGGGCCCTGCCGGCGCTTCCTTGGAAGGGGGCAGGAGCCAATTAGGCCCCTCTGACAGCTCTCCTGACAGCCCGGCACGCGGAAGCGAGGGGCGGCAGTTTGCAATGGCTGGGATCGCGGCGCTGCGCTGGCGGTGGGAGCAGGGAAGGGAGAGCTGTCAAGCGGCCGTGTCTGCGGAGCAAGGCGCTGCTGGCCTCGTCTTCTGCTGGGGTCACCAATGGAAGCATTTCTTGGCAAGGTTTGCTTCTTCTAAGCTTATTGGCAGCTGAAAATGTAATCGAGAGGATTGGCGGGGTAGTAGGGAAAATATCATGCAATTTCAGGTAATTTTAGGGAAGCGTCTGTTTTAAAACATTTATACGGCTGTGCATGTTTATGTAGTTATATGTTTGTGACTTGCTGAGCTGTCATTAGGGCAGTCAAAGAACAGAGCAAAACATATGTGGAACTTCCCCTATCAACGTCAGAGTTGCCACTATCTGGGCATCTTGTAGAGGCCCCCAAGCCATGAATTAGCTGCAGGTCCGCCCTGGAAGGAAAAGTGAGCCAGTCACATGGCTCAACTCTTTCCCGTTCATTTTTACTGCAGTTTTAACAGAAAGTAAACCCTTTTTCAGAAACACTGCCTAACCTGTTTCTAGGCATCTGCCTCAGAAGAATTACTTCCAAAAATATTTAATTACGGTCTTGCTGAGCAAGGGAAACTTAAGTGACCATTACAGGGTTGAATTATGTAATCTGAGCAAATGAACCAAAATTATACAAATCAAAATGGCCATGTAGCTTGACGTCCTGCATAACTCAGGTCACAATTGCTCCAGTGAGATCAATAATTTGTGGCTGGAAAAAAGAATACACTCTTGTTTTAGGGTCTGATTATGTTGCTTGTTATCATGAATAGCTACTGAATCCCCAAATAGAGTTTAAAAGACTTCAAGAAAGGGAAATTATCACTTTCCCTTGAACTTTTTTTTTTAATATATTGAGATGACTCAATAGTAAAAATACTTCCTGCCTTTTAGTTTTGTCCTGTTCTAATCTGGTTTCAGTTCACATTTATTTTTGAAATGATGGAAACCGGATGTTCTGCAGAGGGAAAAAAAAGTTTTGTAGCCCCCCTATGTGGTATTTCTGAAATGTAACATGTCACTTGGACATCAACTTCATGCAGTTGGTATTTGCTTTCACTGAAGAGCAATGTGGAATAGTGATTAAGAAAGGAATCAAAGCTCCAGATGTTGCCTTATAGTGTGTGAATACTGCTTTTAAGCATTGATTCATGCTGATGGCTTTGGATTGCCTTATACCCATAATCTGTAGAGATTAAAGTCTTTCAAGATTTAGAATATTTTGGAAAAAAATAGTTCATAGAAGATAAGTAAAATCCAGTTGTCTCCATTCCAGTGAATATTATCTATTTCACTAGCCTCATTTAAAATTTGAATTTTCCTAGACTGGTCTTCAAGCCATGAAATACAGGCATCCTGGTAGGGAATTTAACAGCCTTTGACTTTACATGGAGGCCTTCTCTTTGATAGGCCCAACACCTTAAACTTTTTAGGCATCCAAATTGTGATTTCTAAGCTTCAAATTATTGCATCCCTTTTCATAACATTGTCACTTTTCAGTGCACTTTAAAAACTGTGGACACTAATACTGGGCAAAATATTGCCTGAATAATCGTTGCCAGATGTGCACTGGATAAACATTGCCATTTTCTTGCAACCAGAGATCACGCTAGTCATTTTTAACTGCAGTGTTAAATCGGGAGCTTATGTCTTCACTTGGTTATTTCATGTGGCTTCTTATTTCTGAGTCCCCACTCTTCTCTAGGATATAATCTCCTGCACTGTAATTTTTTCTTTTTTTTTTTTTTAAGGAAACATGATATTACCATAGATGCTGGATTGTGCCCAGTTTATCAAGCAATGCTTATTTGTATAGATTGCTTACCACTTCATTATCCAGTAACATGTAATGTCTGAAAATTGGATTTGCAGCGACCTTGTATTTTCTTCTCAATCACTGACACAGATATTGAGTTGTTTAGGGGGTGTGAACCAATGCCAGCGTGACTCCGCTAGGAACTCGCGTTTTTATCGGTGATTCCCCAGTGATGGCTTCTTTTTCTGGATTTATCAATTACCAGTTTCAAATCCACTTAGTGTGTGCCACAGTTAATTTGTATGGTGCTAATTTTCTAATGCAAATGTCATGTGGTCAAATGCGTAGCAGACTGTGTAACACTATCTCTGTTAGAAAAGCTTGTAATAAAGCCAGAGAACCTGTTTTCTCTGGAAAAAGTATTGCTCATAATTAGTGCAATGTGTTTGGAGTAGTCACCAACTTCCTTCTGAGCAACAGATTCAAAACTTTTATTTTGGATTACTGGAATTTAAGGTTTTACTTTTTTAAAAGTACAACTTTGCCTTGAAGGGTGCTGCCTGTTGGTGTTGCTTTTGAGCATGCTGAGATTCCTTGCAGTGAGGAAAGCTTGATTTGGCAAATTTAATTTAAAAGGTGTGGGAATGTGGTTCGGCCCCCGAGTATCCCCAAGGTTAGGGCAGTGCTCTTGTTCTGAGCTGTGCTGCTTCGAGCTCTCCGTCTGAAGAACCCTTAGGGATACAGAACTTCCCTGCGTGGAAGTGTTAATCCTTTTAGGAAGCCTGCCTGTGATAGTGCGTGACCTCAATTCTCACCTGCTTGTTGCTCATTACAGTCTTTTCTTCATGCTAGTTATGGTGTATTTCTTTTCTTCACAGCATCAGATGATCTTTGGATTTTCTGATGTAAGGAGAATAAGCATATGGTTTCCGTACTCAAAATTCTGTAACTATGAGTAGATAACAGCAGTTGATATTATAGAGGTGATTATGTTACAGCTACTTCTTTTGAGTAAACATTTTTATTTTTTCTGAAAACACCAGCTAAAAGGTAAGTAAGTCGCATGCCAATGGGGAAATTCCAGTGAATTCTGTAAGAACTGATCTTAAATTGCTCTGTTAATACCTATCGGTATGCCTCATATTGGAGGTCTTGTAGTCTAGCAGTTCCCTGATCTTCGCCTTCCCAAGGATGCCATTGGAATGAGCATTACCCCGCTAACCCTCCTCCACTCCTTGCCTTTCCCCTGCCCCAAATTTCCACAGCAGTGCCCTATAATTGTCAAAACAGGGACATAGCTAGGAGGCATTGGGTTTCACTTCTAGAGAGAGAATGCCCTGGAGGCCTGAGGCATATTAAAGCAATACTGGATGCCTTCATTTTTTGTTTGTCTGAAAAAATTACTTTTCAGAAAATTGCCTTTGTGTCATAAGACCATTTTGCACATATGAATGCTAAAAATGTTAATTGGTATAAACTGAAAAAAAAAGAAGCAGTAGCTCTAGCGTGTCCTTGGGTTTTAGTATTTTTTCTCTCAAGTCTAATTTGAATTGAAGTTGGGAATTTGTGTGCTACATTTTGGCCCTAAGCAAAATATAATGGTTGAGTTGCAAACCCTTGAACAAAGAGTTCAGAGGAGTAATGCAGTCTTCAGTCTAGTGTAAAAAATGCTATTATTTCAATAAGTCACATACTTAACAGAGAGAACCACGAGGGAGTTGAAGAAAGGGTTGAAGAACACAAATTGGTGGAAATCAACCCAGATCCTTTCTGACTGTTTCCTTTGCTGGCAACTTTTCGTGAGCTTGTCTGATACTGTATGTCCAGCACAGGCGTCTCTGTGGACAAGTGATGGTTCATGATGCTTAGTACCACATGAGAATTTTGAATAAAAGCAGTTGAGGATATAATTAATCAGTTTACGTTAGTAAAGTGCTCTGTAAATACTAGCTATTATAAAATAAACTGTCAGTATATTCTGGAAAAATGATACAAGCATCCTCATTAGTGTAAATCATTTTGTTTGCTGACGGAGTTCTGCTTATTATTAAGGAGAATTTATTACTGATGAAGGGTTCAAAAGCGACCTGAAGCCTTGAGATCTTAATTTATCACTGGAGCAGGACACTGATGACAGGAAAAAAATAAATGTTGTGGTGCTTATAGCACACCCTAACCTTGACCTAGAGGGGACATCCTTGGGTACGACCGGGTAATTCTTGCTCCCTGCCCTATAATTCGTGACCTTTCTGTTACGATTAGCAGTAAGGGTATCCATTACTCTCTGCTGAAAAGTTGGATTTTATTAGCGTTAATGATGATTTATATTATGCTACAGCCCAGAGGAGTAGCTCCCTGGTGTTACAAAAGCACAGCAAAAAGGCTCTCTTTGCCTTTTTCTGCCCCAGGGAACGCACATGTGAAGTCCTGATGTCATCTCCGAGACGACTGTTGGGCTCTCCAGGGAGGTTTGCTGAAGCTGGAGGGGCTTGTTGCTTGCGTTGTTTGTTCATAACATTTGGGCATTTTTTAAATGAAATTTCCTCCTCCCATCTTTATTTTATGACAGATCTCACTCATACGGTCCTTTAAGTTACTATTGTACAAGCCAAAAAATAATTTAACTTCAAGAATCTAGTTGTTCTCCAAGTGCAACCACAAGACAGATTTCTTGGGCATCTGTTACTCTGAAGGGTTTGAAAATCTTTGCGGTTTGCTCTCTTCATCATCAAGTTTACCAGCTGCAGCAGCAGGCGCCTTCCTCGGGTGCCTTCTCTTTGCTTTGGCAATTATGAACAAAGGTCAATCAGCACGGATCAAGGCCCCTTCTGACAGTGTCCCAAGGCAGGGAGTAAAGCTACGGGTGACGTGCTTGTCAGCATTCAAAAAAGAAGCAGACCCACGTGTGCACGAAGACCTGCAGCATATCTTCCTTCCTCAGGACTACAGGAAGGTCAAAACCAAATTGGAAACAAGTGGGAAGGAAGGAGGGGCTCAAGTGCATTCACTTTGTCAGCAACAGTAAGTCTAAGTTCAAGGAAGGGACAATTTGTTTCTGGCTAACATGTTAAACATGTTCTTTCCTCCTTTGCATGCTAGGAGAGTGCCCTCGCTAAAACACGCCTTTGCAGCGGTCTTGGCTGGAATGCCATTTTATCAGAGCACCTTCCTTATGCAGAAGCTAATTCTGCTGAAATATGGAGGAAGAAAAGTTCACAATTATATGGAAAGCTTGAAAGGAAAAATTACTGAAGAAAAATAACTGTCTTCTGCCTCTAAGTTTTGCTTGTAAAGTGAAAAGTAAGTACCAGTGTGTTCTTGCTGTATAAATATAATCATACCAATCCTCAGAAAACCCACAGTATTTATGATCAGAAAAGGCAACAGGTTAGGGTTTTGTGTGAAAGTGTCCTATTTGCCATTATGTACTATGTATACTTTTTAGTACAAAACACTAAGATCTGGCCTGACTCAGCAATAAGACCACATGCAAAAAAATCAGGTCTCCATTATATGATACATCATCACGCAAAATTATCCCTCTTGTCTCTGAATGGGCTTGCTCACTAAGTGTAGGCAATACCAGCTCCTTAGTGAAGAAACCTGATTAATTGGAACACATGTGGGAAGTCAATTACAGTTATTACTACTTTCAGAATATAAGCTATGTTCCCCCCATTTGAAAACCTGCTTATTTGGACTACTTCTCTCTAAGCAATTCTTAAGGGATCTTAAGCAATTCTTAAACCCAGTCAGTTATTGCAGTTAATCAGTATTGCAGTTTATCTTCCTGTGTTAAAGTCAATGTAGTTGCTATACACCATTACTGAGGGACTTTTAAAATACTCTGTGTTTCCAAATACCATTTAATAAGCAGAGGCCCCAGTAACAAAAATATGATGCTTTCTGGCTCTGGAATGGATGCCATTAAAAATACAGAGTTAGAATACAGAACCAAGTAAGATTCTGGAAGCACAATTGATATAAAATGACGTTTTTGTGTAATGCTTTGCGATCTTAGTGTTCCTAGGCTGTATTTACCAAACCATTATCCTATCTATGGGGTCATACTCTAAAATATTCCACGAATTATCCAAGTAACATATGAAAAAGATTCTTTTACGAAGATCAGTACCAGAAATATCTGGATATGTGTATGTATTTGTGATGTATGGGTTATGTATGGATATATATGGATCTGTGTGCTTGAACTAGTATGCTGAGAACAGGTTTCATTTTTTTAAGTTATAAGCTTGATGAAGTTAATTGATAAGAGACTGCAGATGTGATTCGTACAAAGCTTCAAAGGAATTGAAATAATAAGAAAAGTTTCCTGTAGACGTTGGTAGGTTAATGACAGCAATCCTCACAAGTCGTCTAGGAAGTACACATTTTGGAATGTAAGGAAAGTGAGCAGGTAAGGCTTTATTTATAGAAATGTATTCAGCCTTATGTTTTATCTGAAAATATAAAGTGTTACTGAATTTGATGGTCATCCATTTCTATTGATCCCTGTATTTCTGAGGAGTCCTTTTAGTCATTCACCTGCTGTAGCGTACTGAGAAGCATAGTCAAACACTTGCCATACACAGGTATTTTTTTGTCACTTTTTTTTTTTTCCATGTCAGTTATTCATTATGGTAATGGTACTCTGGGATGTGTAGTTTCTGGATTTATGACCTATTCTCGATAAGCGTGAATCCAGCCTGCATGTGCATCTTTGATAAGGTTCTAATTGGATAGCAGTGACCTTTCTGAATGTAATTCTACAAGGAAGATTAAAAAGCAGTCCAGAAAGTGACAGGTTTGGGACAATAACATATGAATTCAGCTCTGCTGGCAGGCATGAGATGTAAGCCATGATAAATTAGAGGCAGGCCAAGCAGGCTTGCTGGATGATTGTTCATTTCTGCTTCATCCTTGGGTAAAATCCCATGAGTAGTGCCAATGATATCATGTTTTCTCTCTACACCAAATTTTGTGTTTACTAATTGCGTGTGCTAGAAAATCATACGACTAGGAAAGTTTTCAGAAGGTGCTAACTGAGCAGTGCACAAATCTGAATGGTACTGGACAGATGCAAGTCCTGTATTTGTTGTCCTTGTTGAACTGTTTGATAATAGCCTGGAAGATCTTTCAGCTGACATTTAAGACATTTTTAAAAAGTAGTCAGCTTCATCTAATGTCAGATTAACTAGCTGAGATGAAACTAAAATCAGGCAGTTGACTGTGCATCCTTTTTTATATTTTCCCCCTCAGAAATGAGAAAACTATGAAGCTTTACTGTGGAACTTATACTGTATATGTGGTTAGAAACAACTGGAGAACTGAGGCAATGCAAGTAGAGACTAAAGAAGAGAGGAAACCTTGAAAAGCACATGCAAAATTTTATCGAAGTGCAGTTCAGTAGAAATGTAGTAGTTTGGTAACTTGGCAGTTTCCCACAAGAGACACTAACTGCGTATTGTAATGACAGATAACATATATTTCTGAGTGAAATTTGAGACTTATTTTAAATGCTTTTATATTTTTGTATTATTATTCCCAAATATTTTTTTTGTGGAGAACAGTGTACAATACAAACCAGTGAAAGAAAGCCACAGAAACCCATAAATCAAGTCTTGTGACGTTTTCTCAGTTTTTGAAAGTTCAAAGCCTGTTTTTACTATTGTTCTTTCCACCAGTTTTTGCATGGTGACAAAAATATTAAGAGTTTGGATTGGCTATCTACCATGTGAGAAATCCTATTTACACTATGAATTCTGAGATGGTGAAACTGAAGGGGAAGATCTTTCTCACTGCAGTGAATTTAATTAGGAATAACCCAGTACTGAAGCCTTGTGAGCCATCTCTATTCACCCGCCATAGAGGGCAGTTCAAAGGAACATTTGCTTCAGCTTTTGAAGTAAAATGTACGTGAAGGGAGAAAGAAGTTATGAATGTAAATAGGGTTCAGGGTAACTACGTGAGTAGGAGAGAGGTTAAAGTTGTAAACAGAGATTTGTAGCTTTATTTGGGTATAGAAATTTAACGGTACAGGAGGTAGAAGTTGATTTTGTATTTCGCTTAATCTTTTGACAAATATTCTGTATTTAAATCAGATCCCCTGGCACTGGTGGTATTTGTGCGAAGGGGATGTAATTATTTATTAATGCCTTAGCTTACTGGAGCATGATGATAAAAATGAGCATGAGATAAAAATGATACTTCTCTGATAGTTTGTTTTGTCTTAGTATGTCTTGAAACAGTCAGAAAATGGGTCACGATAAGGAACTGTCAGAGGTTATGGGGAATAGAATGTCGTTTAAATATTAATAGTCCGCCTAATTAAGGTATTTATAGACAAATAGAAAATGACATGTTCTTGCTACGAATTACAAAGCTTGAATTTGTCAGAAAAAAAAAAATTGGAATGAAAGGAGAGCTTATGGTTAATCCTAGGAGGCGTGCTTAGCGGAAGGATTAGCAGGGGAGTCGGTGAGTCAGAGGTGCCTGCTTGCAGGCAGGAATGCCCTCGAGGCAGGCGCAGCCTGTGCCGGCACCTGCAGCTCCAAGTGCCACCCGGAGCAGCAGCAAACGCGCCGGCCTTGCGCTCGATAGCGCTGCCACGCCGCCCTCTCGGGCCCTGTGACAAGTGATTTAGGGCTCCTGTGGCAGGTAAATGACAGCTGTTGAACGTGTGAAGAAGTCTTATGCCTTCTGATCAATTGTGGTTGCATAAAGTTAAGTACACATGTGTAGGTTGGAACACAGCAATTTGATTTTCAGAAATTATTTTCTGAAATAACCAGGCAATTCTGCACACCTGATAATCCGATTGTTTTTGCACTGTCATATGTACCAAAACTTACTTTTTAGTTTGCATCATATTATGTACACGTGTGTCTAATGAAGTGGCCCAGACTGTCACCCTTTTTGAGAATCCACAGTTTGAACTGACTGCGGGCACTGCTCAAGGCAGGTCCTTCTCTGTTTGCCTAGGAGTTTGCTAGCAGCTCTTCTGAGTATCTGCGGCCTGTGTCATTTCACTCTTCCTTTCTAGTGCTGCTCTTAAATCATTCTTTTTTTTCAAAAAATAACCAGAATGTGTGGTATGAAGTTATGCAGAGCATAGTCAATTCCTGATAGTAATCCAGAGCACAGACTTGGAAGTGACCCTTCCTGAATGTGTGGCTAAAATAAAAATAATAATAATAAAAAGTATGAATGACTGAAAAACAAGCAGGTGTGAGGAGGGTTAAAAAAGAGCAGTAATTCTTGCTGTTGATGCTGGCGCACTGAAGATGGTTCAGTGAAGTTGGTTCAGTTTCTCTAGGAGTGACTTTAGTTCACGCATTTTGCCTCAGTTTTCTTGTTACTGTGCCGGTTGTGTTTTTGGTTCTTACTTTTGTTTTTTTTTCGATTCAAACAGAAACACTAACCTTTCTGGCTGACACCTCTTGAGCGGGCCTGTGCCCGGGCGGGAGCCGGGGCGGGCTCAGGGGCTCGCACAGACGCGGCCCAGCCCTGGAGGCAGCCGAGCAGGGCGCCCCTTGGGAGCCTTTCCAGGCGTCGTGGCGCTGGGCTCGGCCGTGGGGAGCCGGGGCTCCGAGGGGCACCTCGTGCCGCGGAGCGCCGCCGTGGGCCGCTCCGTGTGCAGGTTGCGTGGCGCCCCGCAGGCCCGGCCTTGCACTGCGTTGCCTGTGCGTGAGCTGCGACGCTCTGGGCGCTGGGGGCGGGTGTCCTGTCCGTCCTGAGCCCAGGGGCTGCGGCAGAGCGGGCCCGCGGAGGCGCCGGCGGAGCCCAGCGGCGCGCCACGAAGTCAGGCCTTTCAGGAGGTGTCGATGGGCGAACGCGGCGTGGCGCTGCCTCGGCTCTGGGAGGGCAGGCGCCTCATCCTGCCACATGAATCCTCATTTTAGGTCTGTGGTGGGGAGGGCTGCGCAATCTGTGGATGGCTCCAGGATCCACAGTTCCTGCAGCAGTGCCTTACTCAGGGTGTAAATGAGAGTTGATGAAAGCGCCGTTAGGCACGAGTAAGGATGACAGAAACTAGGCTGTCCTCTGCTGACAAACCTGATGGATTTGAGTCTCGTCCAAGTCTGCTTCATCTCACTGGCATATGTTTTACAATCGTTATCGCTGGAGCTCATCTTGATATTTCTTTTCTTTCTTTCCCCAGTGTTGCAAGCAGGAGTTGCATTTAACCAGGGCCACTGAGCTCATTTCTTCTCATTTTTGTTATCGAGGTTCCTTGTACAACATCTCCTGCGTGGGAGCAGCAGCAGGGAGAAGGGCTTCCCTGCGCGCAGGCCGCGGCGCCTCTCCCAGCGCTCGGTGCAGGAGGAGCTCCTCGCAGCCGAGCCTGTGCACAGCGGCTGCAGAGTCTTGTCCTTGTGCCCTCCATCACACCTGCCCGGGGAACTGGATGCACTCCCCGAAGCATGGAGATTGAGGTCCTCCCTTCAGGCCCAGCCTTCTTCCACATGGGTCTTCCTCTTTTGCCTCGGGTTGTGCTTCAAAAGCCCACTTTGCTTCAGAGCTTGAATATACCTAAGGCCTGATGTAGCTACTTGCTACAGCTTTAATGAGCTTGGGGGTGATATTCTCTGCAAGTAGTTGGGGCATAATCTTAGTGCTATAGTCAAAAAACTAGATGCTATTGAATCAGGCTCTGTAATATTAAGATATTCTCTAATACAGCTAGTGTGTGGTGTTGTACAGTGGATATGTCAAAAGATCTTGGCTGTAATTTGGACACCCCCCAAGTAATTTAAGTTCCTAAACTACACTTTTCCAATGCGATTTAGACATTCCTAATACCAGCTGAACTTAAATTCTTAAAGCTTAGATCCTCAATGTTCAGTTCCTTGGATGGAGATAAGCATCTATATAGCTTTGAAAATATAGCCCCCCCCCGTGATTAAGTCACCTTTCAATGTGGAATTTTGGATCCAAAGGCATTTTTGTGATGTTGCCAAGGCTCAACAGGTCACTGGTGGGATAGAACTGTAGAAGAGTAAATAGGTTTTTACATTACCCATTTCCTTGAACTTGATGCTAATATGAATTTTACTTGTGTCGTCAGTGGAGTTTTCTCCCTGCTTTGTATTTAAATGCAACCATAATACTGTTTGCTCCTCTCCTCCCGCTCCCCCTTTTAGAGCTATATTCCTGTCTTACTGAGAGCCAAGCCAAATTTAGGATGATAAAATGTTTTTACAAGTATAAAATAGGAATGTTTTCTTTCATATAGAGAAGAGTCTTAAATGTGATTTCTGTTAATAATAAAACATTCACATTGGTGCTTTAAGTATTCCTATAAAACCTTTTCATAAAGTAAAATTCCCACACTGCAGCAAGTAATTTCAGAAAGTATTTTAGCATAGTAAAGTGGATTTATTTTGTAGAATTCATTATTCCTTCAGAGCAGTTCCTGTGCTTTTTTCCAGTGTGGCTGAGCCAGTGCTTCTACTAGGCTTATTCCAGTGCCTTTCCCTTCTAGTTCTTTGTCTCCTACAGCTGTTACGTGACAAAAGGGGAAATAAAAAGACAGGACAGGATAAATTCCTGTGGTCTATCTCACACATTCAGCTGTGTTAGAAAAAAATGTGGTCAGTCCTGTAGTAAGGGTAGTAGCATTTGCAACTGAATATGTCTAATGAATTCAGGAGGGATTCCTCCTCTCCCTCCTGTTGTCCAACAGAGTCCGAGAGCTGCCTTCCCCCGCACACAAATGAACAGTTTTAACTTTGCGGGCAGAGGCCCGTGCCTGGGCAGGAGGTAATGCAAGCTGCAGGTCTTTGCAGGACTAATTTCCTGTCAGCAGCTGATTTTATTGCCTTTTAAATAAGAATTTATAACAATAGCAGTAAAGTTGCCAGTCTGTTGGATTGCTAAATTTTAACACCTCTAGGCTTAAAAATATTTAATTTTTTATTCCCCTGACTTTCCAGAGCACAAACTTTTTCAACCCTTCTTCATAAATTCTGTTTTTTTTTTTTTTTTTAAGGCTTGCTCATGCCAACTCAATAACTCTTATGCAGTCAGTCATCTTTTGGGAGATTTCCTTCTTTGATAGATGAATTGATCAGGCAGGCTGTTTGTATATGTGAGGAGCAGCACCATGATAACTCAAGAGCACACGCATACTATACCCTTTGAATTCAATGGCAATAATGGGATTTTTCAACATTATGGCCCCCTTCCCAATGGAAGCACCACACACAAATCCACTCCCTTCACATAGGGAAGTCTTACAGCATTTAACTAACAAGAGCCTGCAGTTTGGGAGTCAAAGGCAAAAGCATCCTTCAGTTTAGGAAGATGCAGGGGGTGTATTTTATGGCTCCCTTTTAAACCAACATTATTCCCCCCCCCTTTTTTTCTTTTTTTTTCTTTTTCTAATTCTAATTTATCTAAAGATTTATTTTTATACAGGATAATACTTTGAGCATGTTTCGCCAGTTTATTTAATCTTCAATCTTTTTGTCGTCTTCGCTTAGAATAAAATGTGTATAGCCTTTATTATATATTACACATATATAATAAAATGTGTATAGCCTTATCACTTTTCTAGAAAAGTGAAACTTTTCTAGAGTTTCACTGACAGTTGCAGTACAGGCAGCTCCGTGTGTAGCCATCAAGAAGCATAACTGAAACAGCAGCAGCAAAGGGTGATGTGTCCTGATACTCTTGCTAGAGAGCAGATACAACACCTGTGTGGTGTTTGTTAGTACTTAGCTTCCACAGTCTTTTGTCTGTTTGCCTTTTTTTCAGTTATCTTTACAGTAAAAAGATTCAATTTAATCTGAACTTTCATTGTAAGAATGACCCAATCTATTTTTGTGTTATTGTTGATAGCAATTATTATTTATTACTATTGTTAATAATGATAGGTGTAGTATTTGAATGGAGTATTTCTGTAAGTTAGGATGTAGAAAGTTGCTTTGGACTCTCTTGGAGTATCTGATTTTTTTCTTATAGGCCTTTGAGTTTTTCCTTCTAGTTTTGTAAATGATATTAAATTCACCTCTTCCATCTATTTTGATACGAAAATTCTGTGTATTAATATTCTTTAATATCTTTTCTGAAAGTTTTTTTTTAAACATCAACTCTTAATATTCTTCTGATGGAATTTGCTCGTGAAACCACCCTGCATCTGTGGGCTGTTATGTGGAGAACATTAGATCATTACAGATCGTGCAAATGAAATACTTGTACTTGCTGAGCTTCTCTGAAGTGTATCTGTACACTCAGAATATACAGAGATGCTTTGGCAGCCCCCACTGCGTTGGACAATAAATTTATGAGGAGTCCAATACTGATCACAGGGGGTGTATATTCCCCCAGGTCCCCCTTGTTTTTATACATCTTTTCAATAGATATAGATCCTTTGCCACCATTACTCAACTTCTGGCATTCCTCCCATCCAATTCACAGCTTGCACTTCCTCACCTACCAATATATGTTTGCTGCCTAAGAAGCAAATGTTGAAGGATTGCTTTAAGAAGGATAGATTATTGGCTTGGTTACATTCAGACTTGTCAGAGACGTGAGCTGTAGAAAATATTTTGGTGACAGAATCTTTCATTTCTAGTTTACCTCTTCCCTCTTGTGTTTCGACTGTCAATTAGTGTTCTCCTTTCTTGTTTTCACTTTGCACGCTGCATATATTCTTTTTAGGTTAATCACATTCAACTGTGGTCATAGATAATTTGTGAAATAACAGGGAACCATATTAAAAGGAGGAATGCAAGAGAAAACGCTTTCTCAGGAAAATGTCAAAATTGGGTAATTTATTTTCTCCCTCTCAACTGTCCTTTTTTCCCCTCTCTCTTCACTGGATGTGTAATTACATCATTGTTTCAGTAATGTGAAACAAAAAAATTAGATGCAAGGGAAAAATCTAAATAGAGGGACTATGAATGCTTTTTCAAAATGAAGAATTTAACTAAACCACTCTAAAGTCCCCTGCTGGGCTCAGGCAAGCTGTAATTAATTCAAGAAGGCAGATAAAAATTTTAACCAGCCCGAGTGGAGATGACGGATGTGACAGCTCTCAGTTAAAATGTCTCTTAGTGGCAAATGCATGCGTATTAGTCAAGTGATGTGACATAACTGTCCTGGGTGAGAGAAGATGAACCAGTGACCATTTGCATTGAGAACAAAAGAAAATTTTAAAGGCTAAAATATGGAAAACGAAGCAAAAAATAACCAAATGCTCATTTATTTTATATTCATGCATATATATGTATATAATGTGTATGTATACATAGTGTATAGACATACATATACATGAGTGTGTGTGAGAGACACCATAATAGATCTTGTGAATGATGACAAGTCTTTATGATTAAGAACTTAAAATTTTCGTTACACATCTAAGAAATCAAAAACATGTACAGGCTTCTTTGAATAGGATCCAGGAAAACTACCTTGTCTTTTTTTTCTGCACATAATTTACAAAAAGCTAAAATGCTGTGTGTGTAACTTACAAGTGTTTTGATTTGTAGTGATGGGTTTGGCTTCTTTTAGTGAGTTTTGAGAGCAAATGCTCAAATCTAATGCAAGTAGAGCTTATTCCAAGGTCAGTCAAGGTTGTGGTCCATCAGGAGACACTAAAACAGAGATAAATAATAACAAAAACAGGAACGAGCTTTTAAGAGAACAAATGATCTTCAAAGATCATTATTTTTATCATCATATATTTTAAAATATCTTGGTCAGTTTTCCTCAAGCAATTTTATATATACGTATGTCTTTGTGTGTGTGCATAGGTATATATGTATGTGCATATTCTGTGTGTGTATACATATATATACATATACACAAAAAAATATAAGTTTCCATATTTTTATGAGTGTTTTGTATATATATCCTTTAGGAACATATGCTACTAAGTCACAGTAGCTCTCAGTTAGAGCTGCCCAGGTAATTGAGTTTTCAGTAGTAGTATTCTTGTTTCTTTTCACTATAATCAAATTGTATTATCATAATTTTGTTATTAGGACGCACCTCTTACTGTGTACTCAATAACATTCAAGGCCACATCTGGAACTTACTATTCTTAAATGCTGTGGCAGAGTCAGGGTAGGGGCACTGGGATGTCTTTCTCATATTGCTTGGTTGCAAAATAAGACTTTCTTCCAACCACTGTTATAGGAGGAATTCTACTGAAAGATTAATGACTTGATTCTCAAATGAGTCAGGCATTTGGGGTAGCTATTTCTGGTATCTTTCTACATAAGAACATGCATAAATTAATTCTTAATGCCATAGTTTCAATACGAAGTGTAAAAATGTGTGTTTTGTTCCATTTATTTGATATTTCCACCCATATTCTTGTGCAGCATGCTCTTTTGCAGTTGCTAGAGAAAAGAAGCCTTGCTGCTTCTTTTAAGTGAAATACAATATTCATTAAAAGAGTTTCGAATATTGAACGAAGTACTCTAGGAGAGGGTCAGCGACGCAGGCAGTGGGAAACGCTGACCTGCTCGCAAATACCCGGCGAGTCAGCAGGCCCATGGAAGCTGCTCATTAACACTGCAGCAACAGCCTCATCACCAGCACTGTGCCTCTACACGTTTGCTCCGCAGGTTTTTCTTTTAAAATATATTTCCTCTTTGGGGGTCTTTGAAAATAACGCTTAGAAATCTGAGGTGTGATGAACGGTTTTCTACAAAGACTCAGCCAAAAGAGGAACATTTGCTTAATTTGTGTTAATTCAGAACAAGCAAACTGGCATGATATAGGGTGCTGTTTCTTCTTTATTCTGATATTCCTTGCAGGCAGGCACTTTGGAAAGATCAAAGCATAAATCAGCTCCCTTTCTAAAGCCCCATATGGTTGGGCTTTCCTCAGTCTCCACAAAGATCTGCCTTGTCCCAGTTTGGCAAGATAGTAGTTTGCAGCTGGATGCGATTTCATTTTCCTGCTCTGCCAGCTCTCCCTCTGACCTTGAACAACGTGCGCAGCCTTTTTCTGCTTCGATACCTCATCTCGAAGGTGAAGACATCAACTGTGCCCGCCATCGCTCGGACACTAAGTATTAACTGCTTTTTCTGAGCCACAACTGGCAAGCAGTTAATGTACACCTTAACGGTGTCCAACCTATTTGGAGAAAGAGACCGTGATCATGGGATGCACAGACTGAATCACACCAGAACAAATGCTCTATGTGTAAAATTTCTCTGCTTAAAGCTTGATTGCTCTGTTAAGTAAAGTAACAACTCAACTCCAACCCTCCCTATGGTATGGAGGCCCTCTTCCTTGTAGGGCTTATCGGGTCACCTGTCAGGGTGCTGCCTGTCTCATTGCTATGCAGACCAAATTACAACAGTTAAGGAGTATTCTCTGTACAAGGTTATTCCAGGCAATGAATGCTCGATGCATCCTGCATATATATAGGATTCATATGCCAGTTAGGTGATTTTATTATGATTAAAGTTGTAATTTTGATACCCCTAAGGCATATGTATGCCTGTTCTCCTTTGGAAGAGAAGACAAGGCTGCTTTATCTGTCACATTTATCACTTGTACTTGCTTTTGGTGGATTCCACCTTCACAAAAGTGCAGTAGATCCTGCCAGGTATCTTCCATAGTTAAAAACAAACAAAAAAGGCAAAGTGTGGAACAATACGAATGCTTTAAAAAGAAATACAGAGTGCTAGTCATGACACTTGTGGTTTCAGAAAAACTATAGAGTTTATGGGATTGTAACTTTAATGAACTTTCTGTGGAATACAAGTTATGTCTAGATGTTGAATCCTTTATACTTGGTATTATGGGATGCTGTGAGCAGTCCTGCCGTGTGCTTGTCAGGCATGATGGATTGCATGTCCAGAAACTGGTAGTCTGTAGCACTGGGAGTCAGACTGAGGGCAAGAGCCCCGTTGGCAAGCAGTGGTTTAAGCATATGTGTAACAGTCTTTCCTTTCGTTAATATTTTTGATAATGTTTTCTGTTTTCTCTCTGGAGGATGAGGTGCTGCTTCTTCGTTGCCTTATTAATGCCATTCAGTAGGTCTCGAACACAGCACATTTTTATAAATCAAGAACTCTGGACGCCTAGTGGTTTGAAGCTCAGAGCAAACACTAGTTAAAATGTACAGAGTTAAGCAAGTTAACATTCAGTGTTAAGTTAACATTCAGTGTTTTGCTGAAGTTCTAATAAAATGATAATTGGAGAACTGCTAGGCTAAGATGACCTATTTTTGTAAAAAAAAAAAAAAAGTACTTATGATATCAACTGCTTATATAGAAGAGATCCCCACAGACAGATTTCCCTTTGATATGTTAGCACTCAATCACAAAGAATGTGTCTTTGAAATACAAATTCATAAAAAAAGACTGAAACTTTCATTTGGTCTAAGTGAATCTTTACCCCCATGGTCTCGGTTTAGAATTTTATAGTAAAGGTCTACTTTATACCTTCTGTTGGTCAAACAACTATTTTAAAAAGGCATTTAAAAGAAAACTATGCTTTTAAGAGTTCTTTAGCCCATTAGAATAAACAGGTGAAACACAAATGACCAAAGGTTCTGCTCTCATCTTGCCTTCCTGAAGATGTTTATTTTCAAAGTTAACTAAACGAAAAGGAGCAGAACTCATGGCAGGGACCAGATAAGGTAAAAAAAAAAAAAAAAAAAAAAAAAGATGAGCCAGCTTCTCAATAAATGGGTTTGCGAACAGTATTAGTGTGTATTGGGGCTGAATTAAAAGCTTTTTTTCTCTTTTAACGTGAACCAAGTGGTCATTGTTTGAAATCAAAACCAGGTAAAATCAGACAAACATTTAGTCTGTTTTTTACTCTTATTTTCTCTTAGTTTCCAAAGAAATTTAGCATTAGAGTGGAATTTGCTACGTAGCAAATATCTGTCTACTTTTCAGACACAGCTTATGCTTGCAAGATGTATATAAGATCCTGTAAGAAAATCAGCGTAAATAGCATGCAATGGAAGATCTCATGCAAGGGGAAAGCGATATATGGTTATGAAATGTTGCAGTGAGTTGATTTTATGCACTTGCACTTCACGACCACATACAAGCGCCAAGACATTTGTGTCCAAATGGTCTGTCCATGGTGACTTACGTGTGACACACAGGACCAGGGACGCCAGTTCCTCTTTCTTGACAACAGTAAATGGTCTTTGGACAGACCTTTGGTCTTGACATAAGCATCACATTCCTTAATTTTGTAGCTGGGAGCAATGTATTGGGAATAATGCCCTTCATTATCAATATTGACTATTCTTTTAAACCTGCACTTTACTTTCATTTGGTGCTTAAACACATGCATTTCCATTTATATGCTATTTCTACATTTTTTTTTCTTTTTTCTGGTACAAATTTGTATAATGACCTATTAGGACAGGTATATACTATTATCTCTGTTTTAATTCTGATTTTAAGTTTTTGGAGACAACTGAAATCTGGCTAAATGTTTGGCTATCTGCACAGCTCAGGTAGCAACTGTGCTGAAGTTATAGTGATAAATAGGATATGTGTAAGTAAAATGATGTGGTGACTGTTATTTGGTGGTTTTCTGTCAAAAAGTGTCATTTCAGGCAGGAAGAATTTCCTAGACGGCTCAACAGTTAACTTGAGGTTGGAATTGATTTGTGGCTTGGTAGTAATACCACCAAGGACAACATTCAAGGTACTTTTGCTTTTGATGCTTCCAAACCAAATATTGGATTATTTTTCACGTGCAATATGTTTCTTTGTTAGAAGCGCGATGCAGCTATTACATGCATTTTGCCTGGCTTAATTTTGCCTCACGCTGAAGTTAAGGATGAGGAGGCATATGTTCTAGATTGCTGTGGTAATCTAATCTTTTTTTCATCTCAGTGACAGCAGGTTCATCTTTAATTATTGATCAGCTTTGATTTGCGCAATAAGATACTTCCAAGTGGCATTTTCCATGACTATGGAGGTAAAGACTTTTTAAACTCAGATGTTGATACTTACCCATTCCAAGTCCGCTGTTAATTGAGGTTGGGGTTGAAAGCGTCCACCAGAAGAAACTCTGGTTCAGTGATGGCCATCCTGCGAGGAAGACTTGTGTGTTTTGGAAGAAGGAAGTTTATTTGAACAAATGAAGCTGCTAAACAACTGGCAGATCAAAAGGTCACTGTTCAACCTCTATGAAAGTGGCTTTTTAAAAGATTGGGTTAGACCTAATGATGTGAAGAGACCCATAAATTTGACTTTCCCACTTAGGGGGTGCAGCACCTTTGATCTCCGTGTAGCAGCTGAAATGATTGTCATTTCACAGTGAGAAACTGCAGAAGCAAGTTTGTCATTTGGGCAAAATCTGAAGTGACGTTTCCATTTATCTTCCTTGCAATCACATTTGCTGAAAGCATTACCAATCAAGGTGTTTTTGAAAGACTGGAAACAAAATTTTGGGTATTACCAAATACTATCAAGTGAGCAATTTAATAATTGAATACTTTTAAAGACTATTCAAACCTTTTTTTTAATGTTTTTTGGGAGGAGGAGGAAGAGGGGAATAAAAATACTTTAGTTGTATCAGTAATTTTAATGATAATGATAATGATTTTAAGCGAGGATTTGACTAAGAGAGAGCATGCAGTTGGCAGAAACAAAGTGGGGGGGATATATCAAACTGCTTTTTTTCCTTCTTTTTGTAGGCTTTCAGGAAGTGTATTTTAAAGGCTATATTGCAGGTAGTCAGCCCTGGAAGTGGAGGTTCCCTTTCTGTGAGGAACCATGCAGAACCCAGCTGTTTGTGTTTCACAGAAGCAGTGAGTGCAGGACATACAAATGATTGAAGATGGTGCAACTTGCAGAGGGCAAAAGTGTGAATGAGACTGTCTGTTTTACTTCTCTTGGAAAGAGAGTTGCATTTTATAATCCAGTGCCTAAAAACCGCTTCATCTGCTGCCAAAAAATTAATTGGAATTAACACAGGCGTGCTGCTCGTGGAGTGGGGCTTTTACAATAGCTGGAGGGAAAGACAGAGACAAATGGGACTCGGTTCAAAAGGGAGGGAAGTTGGGTGCTAAGGCCTCTCGGGGGCTCTTTAAAGTACCAGATTTCCTGTGTTGAGATTGGGATGCTGCCTGGGCTGCCTCCAGGCAACCTATACCTCATATCTGTGGAAATTTCTTTATGTGCTTTACTGATTAATATGCTTTAAACAGCTTCTCCAGGTAACAAACGTCTACCTGAAGACCAAGCTATAAAGAAGATAGTGAAACATGTTGCTCTTCCCAGGCCCGTGTGTGTCTTGCCTCTTTCAAAAGCCCTTGCTCTTAGGTGAGTTTTACCTGGTGCTGTTTGAGCAGCAGTGAACACGGGCTCATCTGTCACCCTGCACCTGAGCAAAGGGGAGAGTGACAGCAGGGCTGAGACGGGAGTGTGGGAATCTCCTACGGCTTTCCCTTGAAGGAACTGTCCCTTCCTTCCTCCCTCTCTCTTCCCTCCCTCATGAATGAACTTAGGAGCTACTAGTGCATAAACTCATGTTCTGTTGGTTTTATAGATTCAGTTTTATCCATTTTAGAGAGGAAAATTGATTTTAACATTCTCGAAAATTTGTTCATACTTAAAACAATTCTTCAACAAAATAAATCATCTTAGAGTTTCATATAGTTAGACAAAGTTTCTGTGAATTCCATCAAAACTGTATTTCTACTCTATTGATTTTTTTATTAATAGTTGCTATTTAATGTCTTAGCAGAAATATGCCCTAGAAGTGCCTGTTCTGATAAGAACTGATACACTAGGATGACTTTGCTATGAAGTGTCTACACTTACAATGTTCCAATTCATTGCCTACAATGAAAAGGAGATTCTTACCATAGTATCAGTATTGCCTGTGCTAGGCTGAGATCTAACTGAAGAAGAGGAATGTTTCGCTGTGTAAAAAATTAACTTTTGAAGAAAATGCTCATTGTTTAAAGGTCATGTGAGCCTTAACACCAAAGCTCTAAAGAGCTCATAGACAAAGCAAGATTGATATTAAGTGAATGGCTGCAGAAGACAGATGCCATGTTTGTATGTGTTTAGCAACACCTTGCTCTGAGCTGTCATTTTATTTTTACAGTACTGTATCATCAATAATGTGCTGACTCATTCTTAATCCATTTGCTGTTACACTGCATGCCACACTGTATTAGATTCCAGAAGAATGCGTGATCATATTCAAAACCTGAGCTAATAGTTAAGGTAGAGACAGACACTTGCATATCTATTAAGAATTTCTAAAACTTAGTTATCTCAAGACACAGGTGCAAGTTATTTTGAGAGATTAGAGTGAGAACAAGACAGGAGTGGGAGGGAAAATGCATTTTCTAACACCCACTTCCTAAGAGGAAGTTAATTCTGTCTCTCAAGCTGTTGGCCAAACTATTGTTAAGAGACTGTTGCAATTTTGGATATAATTAATAATGCTAAAATATATCAATTTTATGTAAATGTACTGAGACATTATGACTTTTGCTGACAGTTGCTCTCACTGAATTTCACAAGGAATTATCTATTTTTAAGCTGGAGAAAAGCATGGTATAGACCATGCAGAGTTGTGTGATTTTGGGTAGAGAATGGCAAGTAACTGTGTCTGATTCGTGGCTCAGCCTCACGTCAGTGTGTTCCATATTTAACACAGGTAGCAGCTTTCTCAAGAGGTTTTGTGCAAATGACTGAATGGCAACCTGAGTCACATTCCCAGGCAGTTCAGGAGGAGTTCTCATTGGCATGAGGATTTTTGTCTTTAATTTCAGTGTAATTCAAAATATAAATCCAATTTGCAAGTGTTGGTGTGCAGATTGATTTCATAAGGTGGAATCCAGAATGCCTTTTTTGAGTAACTAAATGCTTGGACATTAACAAATGCAAGTGGAAAGCCGAATCTAATTGTAACAATATGCCAGGGAGTGATAGCTGGAAAGGCGTCAGTTACGCAGTCCCAAGGCTGGCAGCATTTTCATTTCTGAATGTTTTTATCTGCATCTCTAGTATCTTACTGGTGAAGAGGTTTTTGACATGGCATGCGATGCTTCTGAGACCCCTTTACACGGCATATGACACAGCATGTCATAAAAGCAGGGTTCGGGGGCAGCGTTGTGAGCAAAAGCATGTCTGGATTGCTCTAGGACAGGCGGACACTCAATTTCTTAGGGTAATGATACCTTCTACCATGAGGATGGTTCACAAAATGGAAAATAACTTCATGCTTTTTGGATAGAATATCTTCTGTTCCTCTCCTCTCATGAGGCTGTGGCTGAGTGAAGTTCTCCCTAACCAAACCTGAAGTAAGCAATGCAGCCCTGGGAGTTTGTTGCAGTGAGAAGTTTGGCTCAATTTGAGTCGAGAGGGAAATGCAGAGTGTTCAAAAGCCCAAGCATCTCTTACCAAAGTGTACTTTGAAGTAGGTTTCATAGCTATTCTGTTAGACCAGCCATGAGTTGACCTTGGCATGTGCATGAATGTAATGTTAGTAAAACCGTTAATGTTGTACTGAACTTGTTTATTATCGCTAACCGGCCTTCAGTGCATATTCTGTCTCCCATAGATGGGACTTAGTGCCAAAAACACAGATGTTTCATGGGAGAGATAATTGTTCTCTGTGCATCTAAGCACTCTTAGTCTGGAACCCAGGTTTTCAGCTAATGCTTTTTGGAAACTGCCCTAGTCCATTAGATGAAAACTGAAAATGCTGCATAATAGAAAACTCAGAGGAAGTCCACAGCAGTGAGCAGTGGTTAAAACCTGCCAGGAAGCTCTAGCAGTAATCACCAGCTTGCAGACAAGTCCCCTCCCAAAACCAAGGAGCGAAGCCAGCGGGCAGAGCGATGCAGGCAGCTCCCACGGCGTTCATCGTTGCGCCGCCGTTCGCACGGCGGGATGGTCGGGGCAGGCGTCGCGTGCCCCGAGCAGGAGCAGGTGGGTTCCCTCTCGGACCCAAGCCAGTGGTGGGCGGTAATGACACCGATCCCTAAATGAGCTTTTAAAGGGGGCAATACTTCATCGCTGGCACCGTTGTCAACACGCAGACGTCCCTTCCCTCTGTTTCGAGAGGAAGGCGATTAGTTGCAGATTAAGAGTGATGACAGAGTCGAGCTCAAAGCACGCCCTCCGCAGTGTCAACAGGCCTTAATGATAACGTAGTACCACTTCTCTTAAAGAGCTTCACGTCTTATTCAACGTAAATGGTAAAAATGTGGCATTTTAGAGCCAATGATGTATTTTTCTATTGACTCTGTCATAGTAGCCAGTTGCTGAAAGAAGAGATGTTTGTCGGATCCCGTTTTCCTCAGTGATTCATCAGGCAGCAGCAGTTGGTGTATGCGGTATCAGAATGGGAATAAATAACTTAGAGGAATGCCCTGAGCAGTGCAGTGTTTCATTAAACCGCCATCAACACGAATGTCACTCCCGGTGTCAAAGATTTGGGGTGTGTTTCCTCAAATATGTGTTCAGTACTTTGCAAATCAGCAGGACTCACAAAATAGGAATGTTAATGAGTTAAATGGATAAGAAAAGCAGAACTATGCAGTCTCATTCTTCCTGCTGTAGGAGCTTTACACTCCTTGGAAGCACCAGCACCATCAATTCAGTCTTTTCTCTTACTTTTAACTTCTGTATTTTTACTGAATTGCAGTCATTCTAAGGGGAAAAATCTATTTAGTAACTGACCGTTCAGTAATTCAACATGCAGAATGAAGTACAATTATTCTATTGATATAGCATACATTACGACCTAGTAACATGAATGTGTACAGATTGACATAGCAGTAATAAGTAAGTGGATTAATCAGGATTTGGGAAGGGATGGGGGCTAACCAAATGCATATACTCAACAAGTCGGTGTATTTCTGGCTGGTATGAGCCAGTAGATCTATGGCCTGGACCCACGTGCTGATTTTGGATGTGTTTTAGGTGCCATCTATGGACTACAGAGAGTGGTATATGGCTTTAGGTTTTAAAATATCTGAGCAAGATTAGTTTTAACTACTGTGCATTTTTATATCCCTATTGTGTATTTGTAAGTAGGCACATCAGGTTTATACACTTCCCTCTTGAAATTAGATACTGGCCAATGTTACAGGAGCTAAACACATTTTCTAATGGGAAACTGTAGGGAGGTTTCATACTGACTGGAGGTGCCTGATTTAGCAGGCTAATCTGTGTGCCTGGAGAGGGAGGGTTCAGTGTATCTTGTAGCCTTTTCTTTGTGAAATGTAATTTTCCATTAAAATTCCATTTCATACTCAAATTGAAGTAATTGTGCAAGATTTTCAGTGTGAAATGTATTCTCCAGGGTCTGCTGGAAGGAAAGACAAGTATTTCTTATTAATACCTCTTTATACACAGTAGCGAGCACTCACAAAAGTTCTGCTAGGGAGCAGTCTTTGCATAATCTTAAGCAGATAAAAACTGTATGCAGTAGAGTTTATTAGGAAATTAGGAGGCACAGTGATGATAGTTTTTAATAGATATTCTTGTAGTTATTAGTTTTGTTGCTTCATATGCCAGTCGTTCTGCCCACCTGACACTGTTTTCCACCATGTCATGCTGCTCTCTTCTGCCTAAATACAGCAAAAATACCAAAAAAACCACTCGGAGTAGTCTGGAGGGCACAGCAGCCCTCCAATTCAAGGTGCGTTGAGAGTAGAGGTTACAAAATTTTGCTGTCGAGAGAAGGAGAAGAGGGGACTTTGAGGAATATTCAGAGAACACTGTTAGCCGATATTTATCACATAACAGCCGTCACCTACTGAGAGCGGCATGCGAAATAAGGTAAAAAGTGCAAGCTGGGCACAAAACTGCCCGTGGCTGAAACTGCTGCAGTGTATACTTTCCTTCCTCAGCAGGCGTGGGAAGTGCAGATTTCTCCGTTTCTTACAAAATTATGATCAGTAAAATGTTACTACAGCATCTTATGTGAATGAATGGTTAACCAATTACACAAATAACTAAATGAGAGAGTGGTGGATAGGAAGAGCCTGGCAATTACAGGTCAGATAGCTCTGTAGCATGGACTCCTTGAGGGAGCATGGCTTTAGCCAGTAAAGGCCATGAGTCCCAGAGGCTTTGAGACGTTTATTTAGGATTATGGTTGTAACAATAATTACGTATTTTGTATTGTATTTTTGTTATATACATCATAGAGTTGTTCCTGGCACGAAAGTGCAGCCCAAGCATAATTTTCTAATGCTTCATTTGCTAATGGAGCAGTGTAAACCAACTTATTAGACACACAATTGACAGGGAATGTTATTGAACTTAATTTACTAAATATGCTAAGTGCATGAATGCAGTCTTATAAGGAAAATTCATGGTTCTTCTCCCCTTCATCTCAACTGACACATCACAAATGCCCGATGATTTTGGAATATTTTATGAGTCAACATTTTCCTCTCTTCTCTCCAGGATAAACTCAGCACAAGATGATTCCTGTGTGTTCTCCCAGATCTGGCACTGCAACCTGTTTGGAAGGCTCACGTGGGCTGTGTGTTTTGCTTTATAATTGAAATCACTACTCCATTCCTCAGTATAGGGGACAATAAAATCGGGATATTGGAAACCTGAAAAGAAATCTAAAAAGTCTAGCAAGCAATTAGAAATGAGCATTGTTTCAACTGTTGTGTGTTTTTTCTTCTTAAGAGATACAGAACTTTGAGAATAATGAAGCATATTCTTGTGTCCGTCTTCATAGACTGTTTGACTCATGGTTTTCTTTCATTATAGCTTCTCTTAAAATGGATTCCAGAGAACATAAATGTAATTTGCTTAGCCGGTTCATGTAGTTTTTCTCTTGAGTGTTAGGTCTTTTCTAAATCCTGTTGGAAAAAAAATGCTTGACAAGGCTTTTGATGAAACATTTTGAATGATTTCCTGGTCAAATGAAAACTTGATATGTGGGCAACCTGTAAGTACTTACATTACTAGTTGTATTAATTTAGACTTCATTTTATGATGGTGATACTTTTCTCTCTATTTTTAATGGTGAGAAGTTGATACTAGAGGACAGTTTACAGAGGCAGAATGGAAATATTATCCTGTATCTTGCTGGTTGTAACCTTGATGCAAGTGTCTGTCAGGTGCTTTGTGTTCTTGAATTTGAAGGAAAAGCAGCGCACCCAAGCAGTGTCCCTGCGGTGCATATACACAACCATATACGAATGGGAGAGTATTCGGTAATGATACAGGTAGGTAGCTACTAGCTACTCAAACTCACGAATATCCTTTCAGTCCTTGACCTCCACTTTGCATTTATTTGGGTTATGGGCATTAGCTTCATCTTAAATTGTTTTCAAGGCATCCAGGCATTTTCTCTGTCTTCAAACATACTCCCTGGGAATGAAGAATGTGCACAAAGAGCCTGCAAATGCAACTCCCCATTAAAAATCAAACATCCATGAATATTATATGAGTGAGAAATGACCATTCCCACTAGTCAGAAAACATAATAAAGCCAGCTGAGGTCTCAGGCTGAGTATTTTTATCACTTATTAAGCCACCGACTTAAAAAAATACAGAAAGTGAAACGAAAGTATAACTTATAATGCAGGATAGTGCCCTAAGCTGTGCATTTTATAATGCTGTATATTAACAAAAAAAAATCTATAATCAATTAACAAAGGTCATTTATCCCTGCTGAAATTCTGATTTTGAGTAGTATGCAGTCCCATGCACATTAATTTCCACTGACATTTGCCTCTCCCTCTCCCTCTCTCTCTCTCTGTCTCTCCCCACAAGCACCCGTGTTAAGGGAGCCAAAGTTTATTAGTCACAATAGGAGATGATCTTAAATACTTCTTGCTTTGAATTTAAATAGGGCCAGCCTAGCTACTTGGAAATTAAAATTAAATCCCAAATTAGTACTCTTGATTATGGAAGAGAGTGCAAGGGAGCAGTCGCGTGTGGTATTTCTGAACAAGGTAACCTTTTCCTTGATGCTGCTCCACACCGTGCGTGGTGGCTACTCATGCTGGTCCAGCTTGTGGAGGGTCTTTCGTACCCGCACAGCAGTGGGAAAGGGACCTCCTTTCCACCTGCCCTTGCCACAGGTTGACTGAGCGTTGCAGTGCTAACCTCGGGGCAAGGCACAGGCAGCTTCTTAGCCATCAGTGTCTGGGGAAAGGGGCTCCACATACGCTGTTTGGATGCACTGGGCCGCAAGGAGCAGTGAGCTGGGGGCGGGTTGACTGTAACTTTAGCATTTCTCTTACTGCGTCAAGGACTCTGGTGCGATATGACGTGAAGAACAGAGTAGGTGTGAATTTGTGCCACTAACTCAGATTTGTCCAAGCTCTTTTTGACAGGTTAATGTGACAGCAGCGGGAATTATGCAGTGTTGTCCATCTTCCCAGAGTTGGCATGGAAGCATATAGCCAACATCTAGCCATTTTTCGTGTTCTGTACTGTAGCAGAGTCAGTTGCGGGCTGATGGTGCACCTGGGCCTGAGCTGGACCCAGTGGGTGCCAGGGGCTGGAGAGTGTGGCTGCCATTAGTAGTGTAGTATTGAAAGAACTGCTGTGAAATTGCACAGAGAATAATAATGCAGGTTTCTGAGGAGATGCTGTGTGAGCTGCCGTGAGTTTGGCGTAGCCGCACATCATCCTGCTATGACATGGATTTGACCAGGGATGGTTATTGTGCTGAAAAATGAATGCCGGGACTTAAGTACATTTCGTGTTTGCTACTTCTGAAGGCAAATTGGAAAGGTAAGAGTATCTTGGAGTGAAGCGCCTGCATATCACTTGTTATTTATGTTTGACTGACAAACTATATCAGATTTTGATATCTCTTCTTTCTTTAATAACTCCTGAATTTATAAACAGTCCGATGCATAGAGCTAGTGCAGGCATATTTAAAAATAAGAGAACTCAAGATGGAAAAAAACACCCATTTTTGACTATTTTGTTCCTAAATTGCACTATATTAACACATTCTGGAAGAACTATTTGAAACTTTTACAAAAGATATGTGCTGTGGCTTAGAGTGTAATTCTGTATTTTAACTCATGAAGTTAGAAAAAAGTCTTGGTAAGAGACAATTCTCTTCCAAATCTTTAAGTACAATACCATGAAATTAGACAAGTGTTTCCTTTAAAGTTTAAACCTTTCTAAAAGGTTTTAATTAGCAATTTAATGACCAATACAGAGAATGGGGCTGTGTTTTCTCATTAAATGAAATGAAATAACACATTTTGATTTCTTAAGCTATGCTCTGGTTGTGACAAGTATGAATATGTTTCTAAGAGTGCTGATTAGCCTTTTGGCCTCATGGTTTGATATTTTGTCATTCTTTTATGGAAATTCCTGGGTGCCTCCCATCAGGATTATTGGAATTTGGAACCTTATCTATAATTGTCTACCAATAGGGGTGACATGATGTCTCTTCGCTGCATTAACTTTATCGTTCGCTGTAAAACATTAACACAGCAAAAATCTGAGCTTGTAAATGAGAGGCATGTCTTCATCTTGATCAGAGAAATGAAATTTGTAATTCAAATGAGAAAAGTTAATGAACTTAATGCACAGGCCGGAAAAAGTGTTGTAATGTGCCAATTTGATCCGTCTTTGGATGCTTCCAAACATTCCCATTAAGGTATTGATTGTGTCCATTTAGCAAAGTGAAGGGGACAGCGAACTCTGTAATGGTTTACACGTAACACCAATCGTGTCTGGACCCCTAACTAATTTAAAAACATAGCTATTTATGCTGATAGGCTTCTTTGGGAGGCCAAAAAGTGTTGTTAGTAAAAGAAGCAGCCTTCTGTGTATATTCGTATGCGTACAGAATTTAACATTCCCAAGTTTAAATGGTGATGGAGGCCCTTAGCATTACGAATAATAATGAAGATCTCTTATAACTGATTACTGTGGTTTTAAGGAAGAATTTTACAAGGAGACATAATGTTGTGGTCGTGATGATAGCGTGAAAATTCAAATTCGGCTATTTGCCTTATTTCCATACTCCTTAACGCCAGTTGTCATTTCATGTGCCCTCAGTGGTGGTTGCCGCTGTTGTGCCAAGGAGATGGAGTCGAACTTATACATACAAAGAGCGGGGTCTTGGCTGAAACCCCGTGTCATCGCCCCCCTTGGAGGGGATGGGAATGGAGAGAGGTAAAGAGGGAGAGCAAAGGGAAACCTCTCCCTGGCTGATGGAGAAGCACCTCCAGGCCAACGTCCTCGCCAGCGCAGCAGGGGCTTCCCTCAGCTCCCAGGGAGCGTGTGGGGACCCTGCTGGGCCTCCCTGCTCGCGCTGCTCTAGCCCCATCGGCACCCGTGTGATGAGCTGCTGGGATGGGGCCTTGTCAGCTGGTAGCTTTACGTGTGTGTGTTTTATCCTGCTCCATGGGTTGCCAGTGACTGCCTTGGGCCGCGACAGCTGTGGGGCACTGAAGGGAAAAAGGGGGGAAAAGATGTGGGAAAAAGCCATGAGGTGAAGAGTGGTCGAGGCATCCATGGCAGCTGCTTTCTGACACTGGTGGTGGTCAGAATCTGTCTGCACAGAACTGTGAGACAAGAGCTCTTGGAGCACCAGGGAAAGCCACTGTTGCAGGATCCTTGGGGTGTTCAGGTAAAAAGTTAGGAATTTTCAAGCAAGAGGCAGGCTACGGAATTGGAAATGGGCCCTTGGCATTACAAGCACTAAGGCTCAGGGTTTCCTGCCTTTCTCAGCTCCCAAATGAACTCATTTATCACCTGAAAGACAATCAAGATGTTAGTGTTGCCTTCTCTCAGGTGAAGGTCATCTGTAGGAGGTACCATGTATGTTAAAAAGACGCGGGCTTCAAAAGATTGCAGATAGTACCAAGGGACTCTGCCGTCTATGGAGGAGATTTGGTTCAGTAATAGCCCCGATTGATTGCGAGGAGACTCGTGTAGAGACGAGATGTTTATGAATGAGCTGGTAGCAGCTGCTGACTTAGCACCTCGTGACAGGTAGCGAGAGTGAAGCACTGAAATACCAGGACCGTTGGAAATCTGAAGTTTTTGTGAGCGGTGAAGCGAGCCTCCTAATCACCCTTATCTTCCTTTGGCAATGAGGAATTTCGTCCCTGGGAAGATTCATGCCCCACATGTTGTGAATAACCTGTTTGCTTAACTCGCAGGATGGTGCGAGGCAGCTTGCAGTACCTTTTACTATATCACCAGGCTAATTGTGTACATTTTTAGGTTACTGGGTGATGTATAAACAGATGTGGACTTTGTGTTTAACAAACTGTTCTGTTTGCCAGGCAGCATTTTCGGTATGTAAATACATTGTAGTTCATTTTAAATAGAGCCACTTTTAACACAGTATGCATAAATTTTCTCCAAAATGCAGCTCTATATAAATGCAAGTCTACAAGGGCTAAGTAATACAAAAATACATGCTGTTTATTTTCTTTAATAATGAAACTAAATCACTGCATGTAAACACTAATCAAGAAAATAAATCTGCTAAACTTATTGTGTGCTGGAGTGCATATTCCAACAGGATGGGGAGGGGGTAAGGTATTTTACATGGAAATAGAGGACTTTACAAAGCCCCCGCCAGCTTTCTCACACGTTTAAGTTTGCAAGACCTCGAAAGTGCTTGGAAGGTAGCTGGTGTTAAATGCAGACCTTGAGCAGCGGCATGCTTGAACATAGAGCGAGTCAGTGTACTATTGATTGGAGTGCGGGGGGATAAATGTGTGGCTTCTGCCCTTAATGGAAGCTGATTGTTCAGGGATGTGCCGGCAAGGCTGGTCGATTCTTTAGCTGTTGTTTACTGGGGAGGACGATATCAATTTTCCAGGGGGATGATTGGTGGGACGTCAAGGCTGTCACCCTTTTCTTCTCATCACTGACAGACAGCTGAGTGACAATTACGGTGATGGGACATTGTCTGCATTGGCATATACACCAGAGGATAACTGGCAAACAAAAAAAGGCAGCAGTGCTTTAAAAAAGATATAATCAGCAGTTGTCAGGACTAGTTACATATATGATGTCTGAATAACAAGGCCAGAGTGCCCTGCCTCAGACACTGACATATACTGTACTGGGTATTCCTCAGCCCGCAGAAATTAGCCCTGGGAAAGTTATTGACTGTTGCTAGAAGTCAGTGGTGCCTAATTGGGAATTAAGCTTCAAGGGACTCACTGTTTTCGTGTGACATTCTTTCCCGGAAAATAAGAATAGAGCTCTTTTTACAGAACTCTGTAAAAAGGCATCTCTGGAGATGCCTACCAAATTTTAAAGCTAAAAATCCTCCTGAAGTGTATACTTAGCTGGTTCTAGAGATCCTGTGCTGGAATTTCTTCTGCATACTAGGCAGATAGCTGACCAAAGAGTAAACTGTTACTGTACTTTGATTTTAACCTAAAGTAAAGCTATCAGTAGTGCTCACGTAGATTCAGCTGAACTCTAAGTTCTTCAGAAAACTAAAATCTCTACTTATTTTACACTGCATAGGTACATATACTATGTGTACATATGTACTTCTCCTGAAATAATATCTGCTATTAAAGATCATTTTGCAGAAGGCTTTGTCTTGCTCTCTAAAATCAAAGATAAAGCTTCTTTGATGTTAGTCACGTGTATTAAGAAACGTATCTAGTCATCCATCGTGCTAACTGCTGTCATTTTTTATTGCCCTTGGAAGTTATGAGATGAGACTGAGGCTATAGAAAAAACAGAGAGCAAAGGAATGCTGTATATGTAGACATAAGTGTTAGACTTACAGTACAAAATAGTGTAAATCTAACACTGCCTGCCTATCTCCAGTCAACTGTATTCTCCTCCTGTCTTGCCAGGCAGAAGCTCTCAGTTGAGTAGACCTTTTAAAAGGACATTGATTGGTTTATTTTCTTCAAACCTCAAATAATGTTTTGCCAGTACACGTGCGCTTACTTCAAACTTCTTGCCTCAAATGTGCATCCTGCTGAGACCTTTCCCCGGTCTGGTTTCTCGGGAAGCAAGCTCGGGAAAGAGCAAAGCGTTCAGCTGCCACCTACCCTGTAAGGCAGGAGAGGCAACTGAGGCAGCTGCTTTCCCAATGACCGTGCTCTTTTACAAGGGGCCTGTGTCTCAGGACCCTGCTTAGAATGAATTAAAACCAAAAAGAAGCAGTGCTTGATAGTTCACCAAAACCGTGCCTCTGCAAACACGAATGTATGAATACACTGAGGGAGTGCGAATGTTTTCTGTCAGACCTACAAATTATCATTGGAAAAGTGATCTAGAGAATCTTTGCAATTAAGAAGGGATAGCCTGAATGTTTTTCAGGCTAAGTAATATTATGTGAAAAGCATTGTAGTGCTGCTTGGGTAGCCTCCATACCGACTGCAATTGTAAAGGCTAGTAATTGTGTCTGCTTTGTAGAATACACATTTACACAATCATAGTAGTATGTACAGATTGCTATGAAGGCCACATATATGTTAATTTTCTGAAATTATATTCTTTTATCTCTGAAATGTTTCAAAATAAATTCTTATTTCAAGGTAAGAATAGATAATTTTAGTTATCCTATTTAACGTATTAGTTCTCTAACTGGTACCCGTTCTGTTTTATGTTCTGGATATCGGTGAAGCAGTTGCTAACAGGGAGCTTTGCTGCTGCTGTTGCCGGCAGCATGTGATGGAGACACTTGAGCCACTGGAGCTGTTACAATGAGATCTGGAAGTTGCCCGCTGCTGACAGCACCCAGGTTTGGTGACAATGTTGTCTGTGAAGGCAATCAATCCAGTGTAGCTTCTTTCAGGCATGATAAAGGGGATGTAGTTTGCACCTTCCTGATACAATAATTCTCCAATTTAAATTAATTTCCTTGCTACCTCTGTTCCTACTGTCTACCGCTGATACTTGGTCCTCATCTAATGACATTGCTCTGGGCGGGAGGATGTTTGTTTTCTTTTTGTGATTCTTGAATTTCTGGTGTTCCTCCTCCTAAATAGCATTGTATTAGTGAGTTTAGAGGACCCTTTACAACTAAGCGTCATGATTTGAGACCTATTAGTTCCAGGTACAAGGAAAATTTTATAACAAATGGCACTTTGGGAAGAACTGCCTGCTGCAGTGGAGATATAACAATATGACATATGAAGTTGGCTGTCTCCCAACTGAATGGCATTAGAGAATTGCATCAGACACTTACCTTCTCTTTTCTGTTCTTTCTGAAATTGTATTTTCCTTGGGTATTTTTTTTCTTTTTCCATGCTATAGTGTATTTTTTTTTCAGTTGGTGCTCGATGTGGAAGTCTGTGATACAGGGCTTTTTACATTTTTTACTTCAAAGCAATGCCTCTCCAGCCTCCTGGAGAATCCCAGTGCGTGTGATTAACGCGGGAGGTTATTTTTGATAAGTCTCCTAAAAACGCCAGATAAACGTGATTATTAATTTCCTCTTTGAAGCCACCGGCTAATTGATTTTGCAGTGTGCTCATTAAAAATAGATCCTTTGCCTTTCCGAGGGGAAACCCCAGGCAGGGCAGACTCCTCGGGGAGGCCGCGGACTGACCGCTCCGTGAGGCGGAGCGGGCGCGCGGCCTGTTGCAGCGGCGCTCTGTTTGCCTCCTCTCCCCGCAGATAAACATTTGCAAGGCAAATAATAAATTAGCCATTAGTCAGGAGAGCCCCTGTGTTTGATGAACCCTGAATAGAGTGGAGATGTCAGGTAAGGAGGCCGCGTAGGCGGGCAGCGCGGACGGAGCCCTGTGGAAAGGGCTGCTGGCCGTCCTGGAAGCTTCTGCGCTGCCTATTCAAGGGGCTTCTTCCAAGATTAAAGGAAAAAAAAGGCCGAAGACGTGAGGCAACCAGAGGCGGCCAGTTTTCAGAACCACAGTATTATGCAGGCTTTCTTCTCAATTAAACCCACAGCCTTGTTCCAATGCACACAGGGATGGGATGATGCAGAGAGGAGAAAAAAAAAGAAGAAAAGCAGTTTTAGAGCAACAGTACAGAAAGCCCTGTTATTACCAAATTATTCCAAGCATTTGTTTGCTCAGGCTTAATGGTCTTGTTGCATTTTTGGGTGAAAGATCACCTCTCTGATTGGCAGTATTCCTTAAAGATTAATTTCTACTACATTGACAGGCTAGACTTCATTTACACTACAAATACATTTACACTATAAATAAAAGCCTCGAAACTCCCTGGGAAAGAAGCAAACAATTTTGTCTCTGTTATTACTCAGGGAATTTTACTGAAGATTGGGCGTACTTTAATGGCTGCATTTTTTAAACAACTGAAAATAATGACCGACTCTTGCAGTTGCCTTTCTTGGGTGCTTGACATGAGCACTATGCTAGAATGACTAAATAGGCTAGGCGGGCTTTAGGTGGTAGATTGACTAATAATTGTGTAATTGTTATCTGAAAATTATTACTGTAGATGTATTTTTCTTCATAGTAGAAGTGGAGCTTATATATTTTTTTTTTTAAAAAAAGGAAAATAAATAATTTGAAGGTCTTCCGTAAGGTTTCCGAATTTGAAATAGGACTTACGATATTTTTCTTTTTAACAGGCAGGAAAAAAAAATCTCTTTTCCAATTTTACATCAGTTGTTTGGAAACACAGTCTGAACTCTATTTTTGAACGTGTTCTTAGCCTTCAGGTGTTACAAGACAGAGTCTGTTCTATCTGAAACAAACTAATCTGTTGCATTCTTTTAAAGCTTTTTTTTTTTTAAAAAATGAAAATTCAGTTAGAAATTTTTAAAGTAATCAGAGCACCTGAGACCTTTCGTTTCCATCTGCATCTACCCAGCACAGTGCAGTTTCTAAAATGAATTTCCTACCTCTCAGAGGATCATCACGTTTGTAAGATCAGACGAGTTATTGTTCATCTCAGGGCTTGCACTGGATCTTGAAATCCTTTAAATCATTAATGTTAAATTAACACTTGGTCAGTTCATTAGTGGGGACTCAGGCAAGCCCTTTATTTAGAAAAAAAAAAAAAAAAAAAAGTTACATATGACTAGTTGCTTTCTCATAAAAGTAAGAGGTTTAGAAATAAAAGACTACTGATTACCGGTTTATTGCTTGTTTATCGTGCATGCAGATTACCTAATGAGACTTGGGCTAAGCAGTACAGCTTATTGTCAGCATTGCTGTTTGAAATGGGAATTACTTTTCTCGACATTTATGCAGTTGACTTCAAAGAGAATCTGCATGACTTTCCTTATGTGGTTTGGAAAATAACAAAATCCCCTTTTAAGGTATATTTTTTTGAAGTAGCATTATGCTCATCAATTGTGTTAACAGCCCGAGGTCCGATCTGTCCCTAAAAGGCTTACACTGTAACCTTCATCATTTCAATACTGCTGGAAATTCTGCTGCAGGTGAATGTCTCAGCAGGAGAAAGGTTTCTCCCCACAGTTCTCTTGAAAATTGAAAATAGAGTCTTTATCAGAAAAAAAATCTCTGAGACAGAAGGAGAGAAAGGCGGCCAACTTTTGCATATATAGTAAAATATATACATATTTTTTAACAATTAGAAAGAAAAGGGAGCAAAAATCCAAGAAATCTTTTTTTTTTTTTCCATGCATATAGTCCTGAATAACTATGGAAAGACTTTTTTTTTAAAGTTAACTTTAATAATACACTTGCCCTGACTTTACTTGCCAGCTTTTGTAGGTCACAGATTTTTTTTTTTAATCTTCCTATATACAGACAAGAAAACCCACTGAGAGAGAAAGTGAGAGGAAATGTTCCCAAATGTAGATGTGTCCTCCTTTGTCTTGTGATCATGGCAAATCTCAACAGCTATTTATAAAATGATAACCCCCTGTCCATTCTTGCTCAGGAGTGTGATTCCAAAATAAAGGTGACCTTCTAGATCTCAGTTTCTAAGGATAAGGCAGGTTCTTAGCCAAATCTCAAAGTGTCGCACTAGCCTTTAATGTATGTTTCAAGAATAAAAACGTGTATATATATATAGCTTAGTAAAATAAATACATACATGTAGTAATGGAAGCATGGTATGGGATTATAATAGTTCCTTGAAAATTTTTATGAGCCTGTTTTGATACAAAGTCCTCTGTGTGTTGTAGCTAATAAGTCTGTAATTTGACCAGAAAGATTTGAGGCCCCAAAACGTGTGCAGGAAGCTCCAAATCCCCTGAGTCTGTCAGAAGAGTGACCTTGGAAGCATAACTGTGTAGCGGAGAGGCCAGAAGATTCGTGAGTGGAGTGTTTCGGACTCCCTGCCATTTTGTATTGGACAAAGATGGGATTTGTGTCTTATCCAGATGTGGAAATCGAGCTCTGCCTCTGTTGTACAACTGTATTACTAGGTAGTGATATCAAAGCCCCTTCCAAGAGGGTTCCTGTGGTCAGACATGGGACAAAGACAGGGGACAGGATGGCTGGAAGTCAGATGTGAAGAGAATTTGCCTTTTAAACCTTTAGGATCTCTATTGCTTCAGACCACTGAAGAATGTGTGTCCTCAAAAACAGAGGCTTATAAACACAGGTCACTTACTTAAACTCTCTAATAGTTTTTATATGGGATTTTTACCTCATGTAAAGAGGCTTTGATGGCAATAGAGGGAAAAGAAGGTGTAGCAAGTTTGGCTCTGTTAGTGTCTCCAGTTTGCAGTCCAGAGACTGGAGTCTTTGAAATAATTTGAAGAATGGAAAGAATTTGATTAAAACAACAAGAAAAAAACTTTTATTTAATTATTTTAATGTGATTTTTAGTTTGTTTTAAATGCATTTTGCTTTTCATCTGAACTTTCAGCTTTTTTTAGACTGTATCTGTTTTAGGCTTTTGTGGAAGACAGCTCTTTATTATACAATATTTTAAATACACATTGTAAATTAACACTTTTGATCTTGCAATTATTTTACAAAAAAAAGTGGGGGGGAGTGGTTGGGTATATTTTGGTAGTGTCAACCCTTGGAAGGGGGATGAAAAGGACTTGTTTGTGTCCTACATATGCAGTCTTTAAACTGGCTTCTTTCCTTTGATTAATTTCATCAATTACTCAATAGTATCTTAGACACTAACTAGAAGGGGTAGATTTAGCAGAATTTTGAAGCGCTTCTTGAATTAAATGCAGCTGACTTGCACATAGCTTTATGCAAAGCCACCTACTTCATGGAACCCTGAAGCATGTTTGTCTGTAGATGACCTGCCAGATATTTGTGACTAAGTTCATTTTTGCAAATGGCCTTTGACTACATACACTGCTTTTCTATTCTTCAGCTGATTAGCGAAGCTCAAGAAAAAGAAATTTTAATATTTTAGTACCATGCTACAAAATAGTATGTGCATTACGCAACAAAATAGGTTTAGCCTTAGACTGCGCACCTGCCGCACAGTTTTGCGTTAGAAGAAATGTTTTCCTATGCTACTCCAGGGCACCTGAGTCTTTCTTGCTCCCAAGTGTTGCCACTCCTGCTTTGGTCTTTCCCCTTTATGTTAGAGATTTTTTAATTATCCAAAGAGTGGCCATACTGGGAGGAGGAGAAGGAAATAAAGGGAACTCTTCCCCCTGTTCCAGGGGAGGATCCCGGCTTGGCGCTGGAGGGGCAGCTCCTGCCTCCAAGGCTGGTGTGAAACATCTCCTCAGGGGAGCTGCCCGCAGGGGACTCGGGCGGCCCACGAGGAACTCGCAGCACTCGCAGCTCTTGGCTGGTGGAGGGCTGACGTACTCCCCTCGCTCCTTTAAACATACCAGTTTGTTTCTCCTACTGCTTTTGAGGGAATTATGCCTCGTGGTAGTTGTTTGAAAGGCAAGTGCAGGTCCTTGAGAGGGATCAGTGCAGATGGGAATGCTTCCCAGGAGCAGAGCGCGGTGGAAAGGCTGCTCTAACTCACCCCGTGCCTGGAGGGTTTAGGGCATCCGCTCCGACTCCTGTTGTTCTTCCTTGATTCTGAAGGCAGACTTTGTCCCAAAGCAGGGCTGCGGACTAACGGGGCAGGGGGTGGGGAGAGAGGGGTGTCAGGTTGCCAAACTTTAGTCAGAAAGCACATTTTCCACATTTTAATCTCAACCTCATTTTAATTTAAATCAGACAGTGCAATTTGACACGTGCTTCCTTGGTCTTGGAGTCAGATAAGGAGGTGTCATTTTATACAGGGCAGTTCAGCCTACGGGCTTTGCCCGTACCATTGTAGCAGTTAAAATAGAAGGAAATGTATACTTCACTTCTTTGCCCCACTTCAGCTTTCGAGAACTAGATGTGTATCTTCTCCTTCGCTGCCGTTTTGCATGAGAGCCCCCACGGAGCACATTTCCGGACATTCTGGAAAGCGATTTGTTTTCCTCATTGTCGCTAAGGGGGTGGTTTTGAAGTAGGGTGGCTTTTCCACAGCAGTTGTGCTTGCCAAAGGTGAAGTCCGGGGGAGGTTTTAGAAGGAGCCGTCCCTGGCGGCTGCGGAAGGGTGGTGTGCGTGGGTTGGTGTGCTGAGCAGATAGGGCTGCTCTAACTGGAGTCCATTTGTGATTAGATAAGCAATAGTGACAGGAACAGTGAGCTAGTGGCTCCCCTCCAACAAGAGCTATTGACCGAACATTAGGGTTTGCATGAGACGG
The DNA here is from genome assembly GCF_059628265.1 of Tinamus guttatus. Classification (NCBI taxonomy): domain Eukaryota; kingdom Metazoa; phylum Chordata; class Aves; order Tinamiformes; family Tinamidae; genus Tinamus; species Tinamus guttatus. The sequence goes on along the minus strand of NW_028290136.1, from coordinate 1,529,525 downwards.
TGATACAGTCGATAAAGGCATCAGGCCTCGTTTGGAGTAACGCTGCCGATTCCTCTGTAATTTGCCGCCTGGAAACCAGCCACAGACATTTCAGGCTCGTGTTTAGGGCCGATGAGATCTAGAGCGAACATTTAATCGTCTGTTTACTAGCGAACCACGTGTAGCGAGGACGCAGCGCCACAGAAAGATAATTCTCTGAAGGCTTTCCAGCAGCAAGGCTTTGTTTTAGCTGTATCGCAGTTCAAAGCTACAGCTTGATATGGATTGTTCATTTTGTAAACTGTAGCTCAAGGCAACCTTTTAAACCTTTGATGGGTGATTTTTGAGTTTTGATTTTTTTTAAGATACACTGGTTGTTTATCTTGGTACTAGAAAATGCTGTGTATTCATTTCCCAAATTACAGCGAAGTCTCAGTTCTTCAAAGTCTCCTCGATGGGAAGGGACACATACTCGCCTCTCTGTAGCCTCTCCAATGGAGTTCCTCCTGACTGCAGGTGTCTGCCGGTGGCAAGCAATGTGCAGGACTGGAGCTCTTCTGCCAACTTCCTCCTCTCTTCTTCGGCAAACTTTTTATAGAGAGTGTTTTACAAATGCAGTGAGTGTTTTCTTTTCCTGGGTAATTCATGCAGTGATTTAAGGAAATGCATTTTGGTTTTGTTTGGAATGTTATTGAACATGTACTTAGTGGTAGGTGATTTGCTTCATACCAGGAATACAGGCTAAGAACAGTCAGGTAAAATACAGCTTCAAGTGCTGTAAGGTCATGGAAGTCAATGAAAACTACTGGAGAGGAGGGATATGTTTTACTAGTAGACAAAGAAGGACTGTGTGGAGATGTGAAAGCTGGGATCAACACTGCCTGCAGTGATCACCAGATAGTGGAGGTCAAGCAAACTTGGGCCTCTTTAGGGACCTACTTGGAGGAATCCCATGAGTTAGTGTCCTGAGAGGAAGGGGACCCCAAGAGAGCTGGTTAATGCTCAAGCATCACTTCCTCCAAGCCCAAGTTCAATGCATTCCTATGAGTAAGAAATCGAGAGGAGACAGGAGGCCTGCAGACAAGCAGCTCCTAGCAAAGTTCAAGCAGAAAAAGGAAGTACACGGAATGTGGAAAAAGAGACAGGCCAATTGGGAGGCGTGTGGGGACACTGCCAGAGAATGCAGGAATGTGGTGAGGAAGGCCAAGGACCCTTTGGAATCGAATCTGTCAAGAGATGGCAAGGACAACAAGAAGGTCTTCACTGAATACATCAGTAGGAAATGGAAGACTAGGGAAAATGTGGGCCCACTGGTGAATGGGGCTGGGACCCTAGTGAAGAAGGCTGTAGAGAGGTGAAGTTGTTGAATGCCTCCTTTGCTTCAGTCTTCACTGCTAAGACCAGCCCTCTGGAATCCAAGACCCTGGAGACTGGGTAGAAAGTCTGGAGAAAGGACAACATTCCCTTGGTCAGGGAAGATTGGGTTAGCAGTCAGTTAGGCAAATTGGACACACACGAATCCATTGGTCCTGATGAGGTGCACCCATGAGTGCAGAGGGAGCTGGCAGATGTTGCTGATAGTCCACTCTTTATCGTCTTTAAAAGCTTATGGAGGACAGGAGAGGTGCCTGAGGCTGGAAGAACGCCAGTGTCACTAGCTCTCAAAAGGGGCAGAAGGAGGACCCAGGGAAATACAAGCCAGTCAGCCCCACATCTGGATGCTCTGGGTGACCCTGATTGTGTGGAGGGCTGGACTAGCTGATCTCCAGAGGCCCCTTCCAACCTCAACCATTCTGTGGTTCTGCGTTACTCAGAAGTATGTTCTTTTTCTTTTTACCTAATCTTTCAGGAATGTATTTGATTTTTGTATGATTTCCCTGTGGTTCTATTTCCAGAAAATTATGTAGCCCAGGTATCTGAAGAAAAATCTCATCCCATTCAATAGCCTTTGGAACTAACTAAATAGAAGTGATTCAATACAAAAATAAATAAAGCATCAGATTAGCTTAGAAGATAGGGGATATAAGGCTTTTAACTTCTTGGATTTTCATTTATTCACTTTTTTTTTTTTTTTAATATCCAGTTGTAATTTGAATCCTTTGTGGAAAGAAATGGGCAACTAACTAAGTAATTACAGCAGGAAAGATTACATATCACAGTAAAGCAAGCACTGTTACCCAAGTCATCACAAACCCTAACTGCAGTTTTATTGCTCTGGAGGAGGTCAAGTGTAACCTTTTCAGCAAACTTACCCGTTAATTGAATTGACTAGGCATGTGAGGAGATGCTTTTGCCCATACTGTATTTTCTGCATGGAAATGAGATCGGTTTCTACCGTTGTTGCATGGGAAAGTTGAGGAATTCTATCAATTCTGATTAATATTATAGAACCACTGAGGTTATGTGATCTTTTTCAGGCTCCTTCAGGAGTGTATCCAGCATAGCGGGTAACAGCTGGAGAGCTACCCTTCCTTTCACTTTGGAGATGGTGTATTACGGTGCAATCAGCTTGGGACAGTCGATGAGCCAAAGTTCAGGAAAACAATGTGTATAGGAAGGAGCTCGGGTGCAATACAAAGTCTAGAAAAGAGGTTGTTGCAATTTGCCAGAAATTCAGACATTCTCCTTGCTGCCTGACAAAGGCGCTAACAGGAAAGACAGAAAAAAAGCAGCTCTTGCTTGCATCTTGTGTTGCTGGCATCAACACAGCACATCGGGTTTATTGGATGCACTTGAACTGGGCACACTTGTAGAATTCAAATTCTGCCACAGAGCCTAGTTTTGACAACTCCTCCTCTCTCTGGAAAGGGAATGCCTTCTTGCTTGATATTTGGCTTTCAAAGGTGTTATCATTGTCCTCACTAAAAAGGGGAAATTATTTTGTATAATCCAAATGTTAATGACATCTCTGACTTTAGAGATGAGTAATAAAAGGAAACCATGCCTCAACATCTGATGTAGACCAGCTCTGTGGCAGAACATCCTGTGCTTTCCTGACAACAAACTGTCAGACATGAGCCCAGCCTTGGAGCTGGGCTTTGGGCTTATGGAACCTCTTGTCATTGTACTTGGTTAGCTAAAGGCCATCTGGATGTGGGAGCCTTTGTGGCAGTGTGCACCCACTCTAGCGGGTTCTGCTCGAGCTCAAATTCACCCATCCACTCTTTGAGGTCGTTCAAGAAGACGAGTTTTCTCAGCTGTCCCGTAGCTCTGTTGATAGTTCTCCTCTAGCATTAGAAATACTCACGTCTACTGTCAAGTTGATTAGCATAACTTCTTAATGACTGTTCCTATATTTATCTAAAACTTGAAAAAAAATGTTATGCCCTTGATTTGTGATTTATGTTGAAAGCAAAAAAAAACACACAAAGTGACAAGTGTGCTTCATGAAGATTTATTTTCCGAAGGTTGGGGTGAATTGTGACTAATACAGCCTTTCCAGGGTTACTTTGGGAGAGAGATGTAAAGAAGAGTAGGTTGCAAGTTGGAGCTGCTAAAGGACTAAATTAACAATGGCCTAATTTGGACATTTAAAGACTTTGATTTAAAGGAGAAGCCATGCCACTGGGGAGATTAACATAGCGAAACTGTTTTCCGCTTTGTTGGAGGGCACTCTTTTCCTCAAAACGGAATACCCCTCAGCTAGTGCTGCAGATCATACACAGATACCTTCAGGCTCTTACAGCTGCTCATTGCAGTGATTTAATTAAATTAATTAAGCCAGAACAGTATTTGGGCAATGAGTAAGTTATCAAAATAGATGTAAGAGGAGAACCAAAACAGTGTCACTCTCCAGATATTGCGTCTTGTGTATGGGAAGCTTCCCTGTCCTCCGGTGATCATCCTGTATAAAAATCTGGTTGTACTAAAGTCCTGAGAATAGTTGAGCATGGAATTCACTGCCAGGTGCATTTGAGGTGGGACTGATTTTAGAGACAAGCTGCTGGGCCAGAACTGCTCTAATGAATGATAATATGAGAAGGTACAAGAATGGATGCGACACCCGAGGATGGTTAGCCTGCCTAACACACAAGAGAGGCTGAAAGTTGAAAGCTGAGGTTTGGATTTCTTGTCAGTAATTATGCCTACAGTTCTTTTCAGAGGCCTGTGTGGGTGATACCACAGAAAGAAAGGGGAAGTTTGCTTCAACATGCTTTGAGCAAGTTGCCAATGTCAGCCCCTGAAGTGCCACTGGCAGTGGGGCATGTCCTCACTAGCCTTTTCAGGGCGCTGCCAGTGTGAGAGGGTCTGCTGGGTTCTTGTAGTTTCCTGATGCTCAATGGTTACAGGCTTGAATGCCATGAGTTAGATGAAGGTATGTCTTCTAGCTAACTATCCTTCACTGGTAAAGGACTTTGCACTTCACAAATGAGGCATTTGAGTATACTTTACAGCAGCTGATGCTTATATTTAAGATTTAAGTGATGGGATGATCACTATTTACATCTATACACACAGTACTTACATAGCAAAGAGGAGAGAAGTTGAAGTCCTGCAGGACATCTTCATATTTTATTCATAATGGATTGAAGCCCAAATTTTGTCATGAACGTTTTGAACTTAGAGTATTTATGCTGCTTCAGAGATGTTTTGTTTTTGTTTTGTGTTTATTGTATGGTTGTCTTTGGAAACTGAGTCAAACTACTTTTGGATTAAAAGTTTGTTGCGTATCTTCTTGAAGTTGCTCTTTTGTGCCCTGGTTAGTATCCTCCTTGTTCTGGAAGAAACCTCAACTGCCTTTCCCATTTAAATTGCAAGATTGCTGTTTAAGCAAATGCATCCTTATCAAGGCGTACACCCACCAGGTAAAACCTGCGAGGTCATCTGAAAGTCTGGTGAGTAAACAATGCTTGTGCTCATGATGTACACCAGGCAACGGGCATATACCTAAACGGTTTTATATTTAGACCATGTGTTTTTTGTTTTACATTTTTCACAACATTTACTTCATAAAAGACTCTCACCAGACACCAAAAATCACTTGTCATTAACATGCAGCTGCCTTTAAGGTGAAAGGTAAGTCCGTAATACCGCTTCCTGTGCAGGAAGCAGGTAAGTGCGGTTAAGTAACCTCCTATAGCTTCAGTTTATTAGGTGGGCAGAATGTAATTAGGTAAATTGGAATTTGGACTGGAGGCTGAGAGAAAATGCCATGAGGTATTTAATAACAAGAGGAATTCTTCAAAAGACAGGGCTCTCAGAAATGCAGTTCTACCTCGTGTCAGCCTTGAGGTGTGGACTAAACAGCACATTGCCTCTGATACCAGAGCTATTGAAGTTTACTGGGGGCGAGGAAAAAAATCCCCTGTCTACAGCAGCAACTGGATCTGTCCCTTGGAGGGAAAGGTGTCAGCTCCTGAATCATCGCGCAGCTTCTGGTGCGCCTGTGTTTTCCTTGCAGGACTCCCATCCAAACAGCGGCGGCACGATCGCGCTCCAGCGCGCGAGGTCTGGAGGCAGGAGAGCGCACGGGAGCGCTAGAGCCGTGCAGGGGCCAGGCAGCCGGCCCGGCGCCGGCGCTGTGCCTCGTGCTCCGCGCCGGGAGCGTTCTCCACGCCACGGCCGTGAGGGGAATCCGCGCAGCGCCGGACAGGGGAGGAGGTGGCGGGAGGCCGGGAGCAGCCGCTCGGTGCCCCGGGGACAGCATGCAGAGCGCTGTGCGTGCTCCTGCGCTGTGGGGCCGCGGCTGGGCCGAACCGCATGGGTGTCTGCTCCTTGCCCTTTTTCCTCGGCATCCGTTAATTGTGAAACGTGGAAAAATTTATTTCTTCCAGGTTACGTAAATAATAGGAAGATTCTGCAAGTAATTGGAGAGTAGGAAACCTTGCTACAACTTCAGATTCATATAAAGCACTAGAAGTACCATAAAGATAGCTGCCCAATATCAATCTTTAGCAAGGGCTCTGTCAGTTTTCTTCTCCTTTATGTCCAGGCTTTTATTTGTGAAATACACACAGCTGTGTTCTTCTTACAGGGCTGCTCTCTGCAGCCTTGCGATAGTGAACTGTATTAAATCTTTCCAAACAACCCTGCGCCCAAAGTACCTCTAGGTAATTAGAACCGTGTTTATTAAGATTGGTGTAAAGAATAATTACTCTGGAGGCATTCATATTACTGGACAACACACCTGCATCTCAAGAGACGGCAACGTTAATTGTGAAGTGTGTATTTTTCTCCCTGCACAGCTTACATCAGCCTACTTTGCAAAATCTAAAATCAGCAAAGCAATTTAGCTTTCTTTCAGTGCTTTAAGGACTGGAAACTGGGAGAATTTTAATTTCTTTGCAGGGCTAAAAAAAGCCCTCCTTGTGTAAGCTATAGAGAGTTAAGCGTTGAGGTAGCCTTGTTCACTGGAAATAGGAGTTTGTTCTTGTTCTATATCCAGCCTGAAGTGGTTCTTGGTGATGAGTTGCGTAATTCATACCAGCTGGCATATCTGTTTCAAGATGTGCTGGATTTTATAGTGGCTTATTTGAGATATTTTGTCAATAGCAAATACTGAACTGTTGCATTTCATTCCCCAGTGAAGCCTCACTGCAGAGGAGGAAAAATGTCCTATGTGATTATCTTCTCCAGTTTGAATGCATTGTGCAAATTTTAAAGTGGAACAGAATACAAATGCTATCAGAGATGCTTATGATGTTGATTACAATACTAAATCATAAAACTGGAAATGTACAGTTCTACATTATTTCCAAGAGCCTTTTTTTTTTTTCTTAAAGCCTCCAGGGCTCTGCTTTAATAAAGAGATTTATATAATGATTTGTTTTGTTTATGATGCAGAAGAATAGCACTGTGTATTACTCTGATGAATACAAAGCTAGGAGCACATTAGCTATTTTAAATTAGCTTGAGAAGATGATCTGCAGATAAAATAACTTGTAACATTTCCTGTAGTGTGCTTTTCAGACTGTATCAGCTCAGTAGTTCATTTAAAATAGATGCACCTGGAAATCACTAAGATGCAGATTTGTTTTTTGTTTTGCCTTTTTTTTAATGAAATGAGCCTACAGATGCAATAGCTTTAATTATCTTCACAAGTATTGTATTTAACTAGGCACATAGTTCAAATAGCAAAGCCTCCTGTAATTTTTTTCTAGCTGTAGTGAATGCAGAAAGGGATTAAACTGAAACTGTATTATATTGTCTTGTATTTCACTGTGAAGACCAAAAGCCGACCAAAGAAGATTACTCCCCAATACTGTATCTTATTTTTGCCTCCCCTTGAGCTCAACTATGAGATTAATAACCTGCAGGTACAGCACTGGTGTTTGTAACCGTATCTCTAACTTCCCCTGAGCATTAATGTATACTATTGACTTCTCTTTGCAAAATGACACGTGAGGTATTACGGAATATGTTCTGAATGTCGCCATCCTGTGACCATGCTCAAAACCCCCGTGTGTCCGGCGGTGACTGCGGTAGAGAAGACTCCTCCTCACCGGCTTGGCGTAACAGAAAGGAGAAAAGCTGCTGCCCGCCCTGCCGGGACTTGGTTGCAGAAGGAATTCTTACGTGAGGCTGCAAAGTTTCATTAAATAAGGGGTCTATTCAAAGGATAACAACAAAGAAGTGTCTATAGAAAATAGTGAAAAGCAACGAAGACCGTCATAATTTGTCAGTGCCCTTAGTAAAGCCCAAATGAAGATGAGAGCACATTCGGAATACAGGGGCTTTGACTAGTGAATTTGTGAATTAGGTTGCTAGTTCTGTCATGGATTCTATCATGTATACTAAGCAAAATTAGAGATGTATTATGTGTTCTAAAAATCTTTCTATACAAAAAAAAAAAGAAAAAAAAAGACTGTCTAAAGTAATGTAGATTATTTAAATTACTTTTTTCCTTTAATACAAGAATTTAAACTCATACCTACAGGTTCAAGAACACCTGCCAAAGTACTGTCCCTTTGTGGAAACTTTCTGGTTGTCCAAGCACTGCAATGTTGCCTACCCACACAATTTTTCAGTCATATAATTAAGACTTAAAAAATACCGTTTAGGCTGATGCATCCTAATGTGCAAGGTCTAGGGGCAGCATTAGCAGTGGCATATGTAGATTTAGGTTAATCTGCACATAATCCCTTGTAGTAAAGTCCAGATAAATTTGGTCAATGTGTTCTAGGCTTGTCCACAGCGTTTTCATTTTTAGCTCGCTAGCTAAGCCCAATTACCATTCTCTGAGTCCTTTTATTAAGGAAAGGGGGTGGGGAAGGGGCAGGAGAACAAGGCTTACGTGGGCCCGAGTTCCCTAACGGCATCAGGTGGTGAAGTTTTGTGGTCTGTCTGTTTGGAACATCGGCCTGCTCCCCTGTTGCTCCGCAGTCTCGAGTATTGCTGGTTCTTTTCTGTGATAACAAGTTATGATTCATTATTTTTGAGCTGCAGAAAGGAGCTCTTTGGCCAACACCCCCTTTAGGGCCCGCAGCCCCTTGAGCGGAGCCGTTGCAGCTCCCTCAGGCTTTGCCTTTTGGACGAAGGGCTTTTGGGTCCCTCTCTGCCGGCCCGCGCTCCTCCAACGTTCCCGGGCAGCGAGGAAGGCCCGGCCGGGCGCTGGGGCCGCCGCTCCCGGTGCAGGACAGGAAGCGGCCTGCCCTCTGCCAGGGAGCACCGTTACACCCTCCTCTGATCTCTAGCCTCTTCGCTGAGTTCCCGTTTTCTTACTGCCTCTCGCACTTGGCTTGCTTTTTCAAAATCCAGCCTACATATGGGTATTTTCTCCATTTCGTCACCTCCTTTTTTAACCCACACCGGCAGAAAAAGGAGGTACCAGTGTGACTGCTGCTGTAAGCACTTCCGTGCTCTCTGCTGTCAGATCAGCAACCAATCTGATACGTAGGACAAGGCTGCTCAGAGGTATTTCCTACCCTTACTACAAGGCTCCCGGGCTGCCCATCTCTGTTACTTCTTACTGGGTCTTTGGAGTAAGCAAATGGTTTCAGCAGGCCAGTAGCTCCCTCTTAGGAAAATACGCGATTCTTCTGTGCAGTGTGGATTTTTCCGCGTTTTGCTTATCCATGTCTCCATCTACTTAGTTGTTTGTAATGACCTGCTCACTTTAGCAATTTTAAATATTTTCCAGGGAATCATGATATGTTTTCAGGAGCTGGCATGGTGACTCTGGTATTAAGAGAGTGTTTTGGACATACGAATAGTATATCACTGTGATTTGTCTGCTTCTCCAAGCATTTCTTAAGACTTTTCCAAAACAATTTTATAACAAAATCAGAACATATAACGCAAAAAAAACATGAAGAAACTCTATTCTGTTTTGGCTTTTCTTCCTTTTCTTCTAGTGTATAAAACACTTTGCTCATTTCCAGAGAAGAAGTATAAATTCAGAAGTTTAGTGATTTAACAAGCTTGTCCTTTTATGATGAAGTTGAAATGGAATGAAGCATCTCAGAAGTGGGAGAAATATGTCATTGTACATCTCTGAAAGCTATTTTATGATTCATTTGCGGCAGGTGAAGTTCCATGTTAAGGAGCGTGACTACCCAGCCGTACAATGCTTCACTTAAAGAGCTGTGATTTCTGGCTTATTCAACCAGAAATTTCTTAAGACAGGGATAATCGCTCTGAAAGCAAAGTACACAAAACCTGACCTACTAGCCTCTTTTTTTTTTTTTTTTTCTCCTTTAAGCTTTTATCTCATGATTCATCTTGTGTGTTTAGCGGGGTGGGAATCTATCTACTTTTCGGATAAGATGTAATTTCTACTTGGAGGACAGCTGGAATATACACTGTGACATTTGTTATAGCATATGAGTCTATCCATAGTGGGCAAAAGTCTGGCTGAGTTGGTTTGACCTTGACTTGCTCAAAATCTTTTGGGAAGAATTATGGGAGCAAGAGACAGACAAGTTAATTTCTGCTTTTCCCCTGGAACTGTCATGTGCGTTTCCAGCCCTTGCATCGATTCGGTGCTGCAGCGGGAAGTTGAAGGGCAGGGGAGAAGCAGCAGTGAGCAAGCAGCTTCGTTATGCCCCCCGTTTCTGGCATCCCCATCCTCCTGCAAGGTGTCCGAAAGCTGTTAGCGTGGTCTTGCCCACAAGTGGGTGTGCGTACTGGGAAGGAAGCATTCCATTTCTCAGATAGATATATATATATATATAAGAAAACTTGCATTGTGAATGAGAGCAGCTGCTGTTTGCCTGTTCCAGTGTAAAGCTAATTATGGAAATGTTTCAGTCCCTTATGAAGGGCAGAATAAAATTAAAGTAGGATTATGAGTAAAGGTCCCATTTTAAGTAGAAAGCTAAGAATGTATTGTTCTTTATAGTACATGGATAACTAAAACGCTGGTGCCTCACCTCATTGGGAGGTGGGGGTGAGACGAGGGATAAATTTGGCTTTTTTTGTGCTTGGAAGAAATATAGGATATGTGCAGAGTAGAAGGAAGCACGGTGTTCCTCTTTCAGCATGTCAATGTGGCACTGTCCCTCACATTGTAACCTTTGATAATTAGTACAAGTATGGAGAAAAAGCAATCAAACAGAGCAAAAGTGAATCAGAATAAAAGCAATAGTGTGTGTGTGACACATCTGGGTTCACACTCCGGCATGCTGAATCAGATACGTGCTTTCCTTTTAGTGCAGAGAAAACAACGTCTTTCATCCTTGGGAAAATACTCACTTTATTGCCCTTCTGCTCTGTCAGCATCTTCCTCTCTATTTCTGGGCCAACGACTGATTTTCAGGTCCCTTGACAGAACTGACTTGTATGTTCAGATTATGCCCCTCCTGGCCATCATCTTTTAGTTGTCTGAGGCTAGTCATGTTGTAGGCTGAGGTTTTATTAAAGCATCCCCTTTATGAAGAAAAACTACATAACCATTGCCCTGTTTTCCAAGGCTTCTTCCCCCAACATCTTTTCACCAAAGCTGATAAATCAAAAGCTTTGATGCTTTGCATTATGGATTCAAACCCCCACTTAGCACTTTTTCTGGTGCACTAATGTTGTTGTAGGGCGACATTTCTATGCTGCGACTAACTCCCTATTACACTTGCAGTTTTAGTAGGGTTAGCAGAGTTTAGGAAAAAAGCAAAAACTTGTTACCATTCAAGAAGGGAATGAGAATGACAAAATCATTCTTCTGCTGGGAAAAAGGAGGTGAGTTTACATTAGAAGAAGCTTGTAAATTCTGAAAGCCAAAATGGAAAAACATTTTTTGATCAAAAGCATTGTACTTTGCCATAAAGCTAAATTGTGCTCTGTGGCTGAAGGTGCCCTGTCTTCACTGTCATGTATGTCATTTGGCATTTTACTATTTTAAAAAATACATTTTTTTTTAATTTGAGTGCATACACTGACCTTTATTAATTTCACTAGACTTGTACCTTTCCAAGTCTAGTTCACTAGACTTGTCCTAGAACTTGTACCTGGGAAAAAAGAGCTTAAGTGCCAGAAAGCAAGAGCCCTTGCAGTACAATTTTACCATGTTGATTTCTGAACAAGAAACAGAGGTGTAATATAATCTCACCCCTTTGGAAGAGATTTTTGTTGAGGAAACATATTATTTGCTTTCTTATTACAAACGCACGTAACAAGCACAGAAAGTTTATGTAGTGGCGAGGCCCATAAACTGCTGTGAAACGGCTCCGCGCATGCGCTAAGCTTAGCCCTGCCTTGTAACCTGCCGAGCGTTTCAGTCCTGGGCCTCAACTTCGGCGGAAGCTGCTAATTGTGTAGTTGCTTCATGATGTGGCTAAACGTGCACGAGGGATTAAGCTGAGATTACAAATCTCTTAACTCCTGACCTCGGCCAGACACCAACACCGGCCTCCTGAGACGCGAGGCTGATAGGCAGCCCCGCTGCTGCCATCTACCCAGCGCGACCTTGTCCGAGGCAAACGCAAGGGGGATTAGAGCATGGGGCTTTTCAATGTATGGGAATACATGGCAAGTGCATGGCAAAGAAAGCTAAAAACAGTGCGAAATAGGGAATAACGAACATTCATAGAAACTGAGTTATGGACAGGCGACTTTTTCATATTTCTTGACTATTCCGCTTGCACGGAAGAACCTCAGCAGCTCCAGATGGCGACCAGTTAACATGCAAACAAGAAGAGAACCCAAACAGAGCCCAGAACACTGTTGGAGAGGCTTTAATACTGATTTCTGAAAAAAACAGAGAATGATGCCTATTTTCCAAGAGCCCTTGTTTCCTACAATTAAATGTACAGTGGATCCTCAAATTCCTTCCACTGTGATTTTTAGAACACGCCAAGCAGGAATTAGGCATTACATTTTCCTTTATCTAAGCCAGTGCTGTGATGACTGAAAGCACGGCCATGGGAAGGACTAAGATTTTTGCCTAAATGGAGAGGACGGCGAATGACCTTAGCATTGAGTCAACCAGCGATCTGGGGCCTCTTCCCAGCTGGTGGCTGCGCGCAGCCCAGGTGCGACCCTGCGGCTGTGCAGGGAGCCGCTGCTCCGCGCTGGGCACGAGGGAGGGCTGCAGTTCAAACCCCGGCAATGCGCGCGCCGCGCCGGTTCTTGCTTTTAAAGGGGATGTCATGAGGAAGACTGCTGTGAATTGCAGAGGAGGGGTAAGGTAGCTATTAAGATTTTTATTTGGTTAGGTTGAATGAGCTCTTTTGTATTTTAATAATGTTACTAATCTTGCGAGTCACTTTTTTTTTTTTTTTTTTTAATAAGCGTGATTAGCAATTTGAACATTAATTTATGATTTAGGAATTTACTGTATCTGTCGTAGTGGCAGAGAAAATAACTTCATTAAATATGAAGAGATCTTCTTGAAACGTTCAAAACATAATGACTGTGTTTCTAGGGTCTTTAGGACATTTGCCAAACCAAAGCACTTCATCAAAACTGATTGCCATGGAAAGCAAGATTACAGACGTTTCATATTTAATGTGCAGGCATTTGTATCATTTTAAATATACATTTTTTTATATACTGAAGTCCTTTGAGATAATAATTTGTTTTCCTGTCAAGCACTAAAAAACTGCCTGAGTGGATGGTAAATTCCTTACAAAGAAACCTGGCTTGTTTTTCCCATGGCCGTATTATTTTGAGTTATGAATTTTCAAGAAATCCCATATGGTTGCCCTTGCATTCTTTTAATGGAGGACAGAACCATTATTTCGTTGTAAAAACAAGATGAGCCTTGAGCAAGCTTGTTAGTTTTGCTAACAAGTTCATTTTATTATTATTTTTTTTTCCGATGGAACATACTTTGAAGATTATTAAAATAAATCAATGTGCAATGCATAGAGAGGTATCAGGCCTCGACAGGAAAGCACTTAACCACACGATTAAGTCTGTTTTTACATACCAGAGCAGCTCCCCTCCATCCCCTGCTTAACTTGAGGTCTATTATTTAATCCCTTATAGTTCAGCATATGGTTGCTCTTCTTAATTGGGTCTCTCGCCGAAGCTGCTGATGCAGATATTTTGGCAGTGGCTGGTTTCCCTGCGATGCTGCGTTTCTGAAGATGTGCATGTTTTGCCAGCACCTGTGCGGTTCGTGCCTACCGCGTTCATCAATCTTGGTGCCCTTTGCTTGCTCTTTGCTGTGCGTGGCACCTGGCAGGAGGGCTGTGGAGGCTGCTGAGGCTGCTGTGCCCGTCTCCGGATCCGTTTGAGCGGGAGCCGCGCTGTCGCGCTCTCTCGACAGCCCTCGTAGTGTCAGAAGTTTCGGAAAAGATGCTTGCAACGTGTGCTGCAGATTCTGTTGTTGTAATGAGACCCGACTCCTCTGGTTTGTGGAGTTGGCATGAATATTTATGAACCACATACAAAATCTACTGGCCCACCTTTCATTATGTTGATGAAATCGTAATGAGATTTCATGCTCCTGTCAGAAAGTTGCTTCCCTCAGATGAATTAGCAAGGCGAAATTTTGCCGAACAGTTTTGCGCACAATTTATTCTCTGGGTTTTCTATCTGAAATTAAGAAACCCTCCATTTGCTACCCGGCACTTTACTCAGGAATGCTCTTGCAGTTGTGAAGCCTCACTTCAAGTGCCGTACCCCGTTGGAAAGACAAGCGACGAGAAGCAGAAAACGCCCTTGCGGCCTGGATTGAGCTGCGTGCTGCGAAGGCAGCAGCGTGCGGGGCCGTTGGAGCCGGGCCTGGCCGCTCGCTCGCGCAGGCCGCGCTGTGCGCATGGGCCCGGGGCCGCCCAGCACCCGGCGGGCCCCGAGGCTGATAAATGTCCCCAGCCCCCCGGGCTGACGACCCATTTTTCATCATTAACGCGGCCCATTGTGAGCCGGTCACTCACATTGATCCCAACTAGAGGGCATCATCTGCCGTTAAGAGGGTGATGACTCGCTAAAAATGAAGGCCTGAAACTAATCACATATAGTTAGAGCCTGGCTGGTGGCTGGCTTGGCTGGCTCCAGGGCACTGTAGGGAAGCGAATCCCTCAGGGCGCCGCGTGCGGGAATGCACCGGCTACCTTTGAAGGCATGTCTTGTTATTACGGCTGTCACCGAGGCAAATGCTGTTGAGAGAAATTCTCCTGTCTCCTTTTGCCTTTTTTTTTCCCCCTGGATATTTTGTGATAAGAGGAGCGGAAACGAGGAGGGAATTTGGAAGTGTAATATTACACCCGTCCTGTCAAGTCGAGATCACGCTGAATGATCTGTCTGCCAAGGGCCTCTGAATTCCCTCCGCAAAGATCTGTGCCTGCCTGTCTAGATCACGTGTCAGCTTTTCTGTTTAGCTACTTATTTATCTGTTTGTCTAAAGACTTCATCTCTTTTGTGTACAAGTAACACAAATGCCTGGCGTGATGCCTTACACGGTGTTTGCCTTCAGCTAGTCCTTGTTTGTTTATATGGAGTAAGTCCAGTGGAGGAGTTGAGGAGGAGGATCTATGTAAATCTCAGCCTCAAGTGAAATTGTAGACACGAAGTCAATCTGGCCACAGGCAGTTTCTCTCTGTTGCAAAGGTTTCTGCCCTTGTTTTCTTCTTGTGACCCCACTGAGCGTGTCCCGCTTGTGAGTTCCCATCACTAGAGGCTGCCCCTGGAGGAGTCAGCAGGGCTGGAAGGGGATCCCTTTGCAGGAGCTCATCTCTCGTGGGCAGGAGGCCTTCAAAGAGCCAGTGCTGGTGCTGCCGGAGGGGCCCAGCACTCCTGGGATCTTCTCCTTGGGTCTTTGTGCCCAGGGTTCACCTGGAGGAAATGCCGCCGCACTGTTAACTGGCAGCTCCTGATGATGCCTACTGGCAACTTCTCCAAGCGGGGACCTGTTGTTCTTTTTGATCATTGAGTTAGACCTCTTGTGAGCAAGTTCAGCTTCCAGGTCATGTTTTCTTGAAACGTTATTTATGCCACAGGAGTAATTGCTTTTTTTTGGTGGGGGCAGAATTGCTGAGGCTAGGGCATTCATTGAAGCACAATGTCTTGGTGAAGTGGCCTACTACGAGAAACGAAAACAACAATACTCCTAACAATAATAAAAGAAAAAAAATAGAAAAAGGCTGGTTTGCTCAAGAAATGAGGCAGCTGCTGATTGGTGAGGTGGGAAAAATACCCCATTTCAGAGTTTTTCACAAGACGGAAAAAAAGAAGGGGATGGGTGATATATGTAACATTTGCAAAAATTGACCTTTTTACACATTTGGACAACATAATGTTGATTGTTTTCCAAAGAACTGCTATGCAGATCTCTCCCAGGGATACGGCTTTCTAAGGCTCAGTCGTTTTAGGCAGGAGCATCGGCGCGGTCGGAGCGGGTGGGCAGTGAGACGCCGTCTCCCTGGTCTGCGCCGCTCCGGCACACGCGCTCTGTCTGCGTCCAGGCAGGCCCTGGGTGAGGCTGTGGGCTTGGAACGGCGCTGGGGTGGCCCGAGGTTAGTTTTGCTTGGAAGGAAGCTAATTTGGGTGCTCCAAACCCGCTCCATGAGCGGAACCGGCGCATGCCGAGTAGGGCCCATCGGAGGATGCGCTTCATGAGTGCACGCTGCTCTGAGCTAGCATATGAATATGGGGCAGTGTAAGAGCCAGATTTTCCCCAATAAAAGATAGACTTGGATAACCAGCTTCCAGGAAGCGTTTTTTTTGCTTAAAAAAATAAAATAAAAGCGCATTCTTCTGTACTGTTTTGGAGCCTTTAGTTTTCTGCCCTTGGCCATTCAGGGAAACTCACATTCAGGGAAAAGAATTTGTTTATTGGATATCAGTTTCAGCAAAATGTTTATTCTTTGATTCTCAGAAATACTTTTTCTTCAGATAAATTTGCTTTTTGCCTAACAGGTATGGTGATACAGATAGAATTAGTTAGCAGATTTTTCAGTCTTTATGCTATTTTCATGTGTCAAATCCAGATAGACTGTTAGACCAGAACATAGAATATTCGTGTTTTACATGTTTTCTTTAAAGTGACTGTTGTAGACTTTGTTTCTTGCTTATATTGTTCAAACATTGTAGATTGAGTATGCTTTTAATATTGTTTATGATGTGTTGGTAATTTAATTCAAAGATTGTTATATATGTTTCTTGTCTATTCAGCATCTTCAATAAAGTCAGCTACTTTAATTTGTCTTGCCCCCAACTAAATGAATGAAAGATTACTTTGCTCACGCATTTAGAGGCCAAGGAAACATTTTACAAATAACATCAAAGAGAAGAGAAGTCAGCCAGCTGTGAAATTACTGATCATCTGGATTTTCCCTCCCGTTTTGACTGCATATAGTGAACTGCAATGAATGCATTTTCTGCAGTGTACAGCACTTCTCCCTCATAAGAGTTTATGCCAATTTGCCTCCGTTGATTACACGTCCATCTTGCTGGAGCAGAAGGGTACTTGATGGTTCGTATCATATTTTCCAGTGAAGCTTCAGGAGAGGTTATGTGGGCCAGGGGAGAGAAAAAGTCCCGTTAAAGCATATTTGTCCTTAATATCCTTAAGAAAAATGCTGAGAGAAAAGATTTTCCTTTTCAAAATGGAAAGAGCTTTTCTGCATAGTATTTTAATGCATACAGTCGCTATGAAATAGCTAGTGTGTGATCATCCCGTCGCACTCGGCTAGCGTATAATGAAACGATCTGTTGTTGAGAGCTCAGTACTCTGCACGTGTTAAACCTTACCTTGAGTTTGCTGCTTGGTCAGGAAGGAGCCTGATGCTATAACAAAGTCTGCAGCCCTCCTGGAGGATTAGATAAGCAGAGTTAAGCCTTCCTTAAAGGAGACTGGCCCGGGGAAGTTATAAATAAGGACTCCAGGCTGATCCATGCTCATGCTTGTGGCAGTTTTTGGCTGCCCTTTATTACATACAGTGTTAAGGTTTAGCAAAGTATCTGTGACGTGGTGACACCAGACACCCAAAGGTAATGTGGGAGTGAGAGTGGTGTGGATCCCCAGGCCGATCCAGCGGCCAGACCGAGGGCTTTGCAGGGAGCTGCAGCGCAGGAGGCAGGACGATGTTGCTGGGAGAAGGTGTAACGGGAGCTTTGTAAATTGGCATTGCAGGCAGGGAAAATACGAGGGCGAATAACGCTCTGACAGACTTGAAGTCAAGTATGTGCACCAGGATTTTGCTCTTCTGGAGCCTGTGTGAACCACTCCATAAACGTAGCTGCTTGAAACAGTAGAGAACTGCAGTGCCAAAAGTGGTTTTTTTTTTTTTTTATGCTATATTTGTTTTGGAGCACGTTAGGCTAAATTTATAAATTAAGTTGGATTAAACATCACTTGATTTTAAGTATTATAGCTTCATTCAGCTTTCTCTGCCTCCTTTCCCATGTTGTGACAAACAGCGGGATCTCCCTCCTCCCTCAGCAGCCTCTGGTGCCTGGTACTTGTTTTACCTGGATACACGGGAATTGTGGCAGTGCAGAGGATACGATTGTGCAACACGATCGTATCTGGTTGGGCCAGGAAGCACTGTGAGAACAGGTCCTCAAGTCATCCTCCAGTGCCCATCGGGGCATTGCCAGTGCTGCAGCCAAATTTGTTTTCTGTTGGGTGGATCAGATTCTCATCTAGCCCAAGCTGAATTAAAATGTAGTGAAGAAAGCACCCCCTCAACTTGCCTTGTGTTAGAGCAACGGAGTGGCTTTGGTTGTGTGTTTTGCCTGCTGGAGTTACAGCTACGGCTCCTGAAGCAGGCAGGGCTTTCCCCCCTTGTGAATGGTGAAAAGTCTCCACGACTCCTTAGCCACAGCGCCCAGCCGAATCTGCCTTCCCAGAGGAAGAAGTGGGACATCCCAGTAGCCCATGTGGCCAGATCAGTGACCAAGGATGTGGGCAAGTGCCAGGAGCATGTGCCAGCAGTTGTTGCCTCATACGGTCGTAAACCAGCTTCATAATTTGCACAATTAGAGGAAGCATTTTTCCTATCTGTAGGGTACAGGCAGAGAGATACTATGATTATATCGGAGACAGTGGCACTGGAGAAAACATCAGATTTCCTTCTGGCTATACACAAACATCATATTATATGATATTTGGAACTGCTAGATTTCCTCAAAAAGTTGCTTTTAGGGAACCTAGCCAGTTCAACGCTGATGAAATTGAAGCAAGAAAAAAACCCTTCTTTTCTCTGCTGTATCATCAGTGTGATTTTGGTACTGTCTTGTTTTTGAGAAGTCCCATTTGTGCATAACACATTAATATATGTCATGTATATTTGTTGTGTTTTAATCTGTTCCGGTGTGTTTGCAGGAGAAGAACAAAAGCTGCTAACGTAATGCAGCAATTTCTAGCACAATGAGTGATAGGATGTAATAATTTTCCATTGTGCCAGCAAATACGGTGTCATAACAGATGTTTTAATTATGTTTTTAGGTGTTCAGTAGGTAGATACTGGTGTGTTAAAATTGTTATCTTTCAAGCAGTATCTTTTAGGCTTTGGTATCTGGATGTCCATGCCCAGGTCACACGTCTTGTGAAGCTTATGTGCGTCTTGACATGGCTGTGACGAACACGAGGTCGATATGCGCTAGCAGCCCTTTGTCGTGTGGGCAGCGTGGCTGCAGGAGCCCAAACGCCGGTGTCGTATGGGCAAGCCGAGGGTAGTCCTGACCAGAACGGACGTGTTGGTGTCAGTGGTGCAACAAGGCTGCGCAGAAAGGTGCTCTGCGTGTGTAGGAGCACCGGGGAGTCCAGACCATCTTTGGTGTATGGTCCCTGCAGCTGTAAGGCTGAAAAAGCTTCCTGACAGACTGCTGAAAGCTTCCCAGCCCTGGCTGCTCGGTGTTCACACTGAGCGGGAGCTCCCCAGGGTTTGTAAGGGCGGTGTGTGTCCTACAGGCTGTCTTCTGCAAGCGGCTGGTCGTAGGTAGCATTGCTCTATTTCTTTGAAGGACCATGCTTACTTGGAAGCTCTACAGAAATATAAAGCGTAGGTATCTTGCAATTTCTAAATTCTTAGTCTTTCCATTTCTGCTATCCCCACAGAAGTTAGATTTTTTAGTTAGATTTTCAAAAATCTTGCACCTCTTTGAATTACTAGCTGGCATAAAGGTACAGTATTCCAGTCAAAGTCAATGTGTGCTCATATGTCTGGGGACCAGTACCTGCAACTGCAGGTTGCTTCCAGGTTTTGACCCTGGCCAAGCATTGACGGGTAACATGACAAGCTGTGTTGCAGAATGAAGGGTAGAATTTTGTCACTTGTATGTAAACAATAATAGCAATAACAATGAATATTGCCTTCACCAACTGACATAGACATCAAGCACATTAATTTTAAATTTATTCTAGCTTTTTTCTGTTACTAGACTCATAACACTTTTGTCCCAGCCCTGGCAGTTATTCTTATTTAAAGGTTCTGTGATTTAAAAAAAAAAAATGCTTTCAGCAAAACTATGCAGTTTTCAGAATTGCCCAGTCTTTTGGCGAAACCTCATTTTTTTGCATGTCCAAATCATGGCGTCTTTTAAGTATGTGGTTTGCAAAAGGTAAATGATAGGTACTTCTAGAAAATCATCCACTTTGGGGTAAAAGGGAGAGTGTGAGGTTGGAAACCCTGAAGTCAAAATCACTGGTAAATTAAAAAGAAAAAAAACAATCCCAATACAAGACAACCTCAATATAAGCCATACTGTTACGGATGAAATCCCAGTATTTTTGCCAGTGGCTGAAATCGATGCCTCTGCAAAGAGCTCCTCCTGGCCTGTGCGGCACTTCACTTTCACTCCAATGCTATTTTGAGGTTTCAAGTGGAACTTAAGTGCTGTGTGTGCTTTGGGCAGACTTGCTGTCCTTGCTTGAGTTTAGTGCTAGCAAGAGGACAAGTTTCATAAAATAACACAAGAATATAAATTGAATCCATGGAGGGATCCCATGTTGTCTTTTGTGCCCTGTATAAATAAGAAAACGAATATGAATGTGGTGAGCTTTTTAAAATACTGTTGTGTTCAGGAATGCCAATGTTTTGTGACTGAAAAGATTAAATTAGAAGTTTGCATTCTCCCCACTTTTAAGAATGAAGCCGTAACAAAATGATTTTTAATGCACAGGAGCATTATTTTTTAACATCCAGGTATTTGGTTACGAGTGAAGTCCACGTACACTGTGTATGCCTGCCCTGACTCTTTACGTGGCTGCTAGATTTGTGGCGAGAGAGATCTCTTTCGTATTGATCAGAACTTGTTACCGCCCAATTAGAAATAATTTGAACTTGATCTTTGTGCAAGAAGTGTTCTCCTTCATTGGATCCACGTCCGCCGTACAAGATGCAGCACGCGGTGAACATCTCGCGTGCTGACGGTGACAGGCAGCGGATCCCTTTGCAGGGTGACCTACCCGCTCTTCCTGGGAAGAAGCCCTCAGGGAAGCAGGCAGGGGCTCTGTGCGGGGTGTGAAACGGCGCGGCCGCACTGCCCGTGCCTGGCGCTCCGCGCGCCCGTCACGTTTGCAGAGACGCCACGACTGGGCTGCGACTGGAGCGGTACAAGCTTTGTTGCAACTGTTTCCTTCAAAGGAACTCCAACCGTTTGGGGGGTTCTGATACTATATGAGTAGCCAAACTGTCTGACCAGACTTTAGGAATCTGAATTTGGCAGTGAGGCACCTAGGCAGTGAACGTGTATCTCGTGTCCAGAAACTTGAGTATTTAGTAGGACGTTTACCACCTTTTCTCCGCCTCAGGCCTGCTAAATAGTCTGCTCATGAGAGCCTATTAGTCTTGACCTAATTAATATTAATAGACTGAAGCTACTTATAATTCAGGTTTAAATGGGCAATCAATCTTGTGTTTGTTTGTGGACGGTGCAGGCCACACCATTTTGTGCCCTGCCCCGTGTCAGGATCTTCAGCCACCTGGAATTACTTTTGCATTTAGAAATCGACACCTACCATGTTTGCTAGTGCGTAACTTTGGCACTTTACAGAAATGTGTAACAGCCTTGAAAAGAAATGACCGGTGTACTTGCAAGGCAGGTAGGCTTTTCCAAATTTGACACTTATAAAATTTGACCACTGAGTTAGTAAGAAGTAATCCTTTGAACTTGATGTTATGTTACAGTAGTTGTCATCATCTTTTGGTTGGGACATTCACCTGAACCTTTTTCTTAGGACTTGAAGGCTTGTGTCCAGCGCCTACAGTACTAGGTCAAAAATTCAGCTTTGAATGAGAATTGAAGAACTAAGAACTTGTGCAGTAACAAGTCAAGACAAGAAAAAGGCTATTTTTTGTCTTTCTGGTCAGTGTCATTCAACTAACTCTTGACTGATAACAGTTATTTTGGCAATCTCTTCTTGTATGCGTAAAGATTTTCTTTTTTTGTTTTTTTCTATTTCATATGAAGTTGAGAGAGTAGATTTTTTTCACCTCCAAAGTGCCAGCTGAAGCTGACTTTCCATCATTGGAAATCCCTGTTGTGACTGTCTCTTTGCAATGCCAGCAGTAGAGGCCATAAGCTGTTGTGCAGTCTCGTACAGTCTAATAGTAGTCAGGACTGGTGGCCCGACATAGAATCCTAAATTTTGGTTAATGTTAAAACTTCTATTAATTCGGCTATTAGATGTAAAAACAGAATTTGTTTAATTGCTTGTGCTTAGAGTATTTAGTATAGAATACATCATCTGTAAGCTGTTGCCAAATTTTGGGTCACTTGTGTTGGGAACTAAAATTTTCTCTTTCATTTCCTTCAGATATCATAGTGATAACGGAGATGGTAGAAAAGTGATCTGAGTTAGTAAATAGTAACAAAATGGTAGTTCCGAGATACTTTTAAGATAATCATTTCTTAAACGGGATAGTGTTACAAGGTACTGCAGAGACTCTTAACTGTATTTTTGGTTGTTTTTCCTTAAATATATTATATTTTTGACAGTCTTTCTCTGCATCAACATATTCTTTTAAATATAATTTAATTCTTATAAAATGTGTTGCATCATCTGATGTACTGTATGGTATTCTGGTGTTCTTGAATGCATGCTATTTATACACTGCAACCCTTTATTCCTGTAGGAGATGCATCAGAATAATTTTCCTGAATGCAATGCATGATTAAAGGACAATGTCAAAGTAATTCCTCAAATGATTTTCTCCTCTCCCCGTTGTTTATAATAGCTTTTTGGAAGAGTAGTGCTTCAGCATATTCATTTGAAATCAAATGATGTCTCAGAACATTTTCTAACTTGCCTTGGCTAATTTTGGTGAGCTAATGAAGAGAGATTAATATCTGTTTCACTATTAAGACATTAATGAATTTTCAGTTCTGGGCATCCAACTTACATTCATCTTTCCTAAAAGACAAATTATTTCATAACTTTCAATAAAGCTCTGGAGTTTTGTTACATCTGTAATGAGAATACTTGTTCAAACAGCAACTTTTTTTTTTAATGGCTAAGGGGCACAGTGGGGTGAAGTATAAATACCTCTAAAACTTGAGTGGCGAAGAAGTTCTTAACATATTTCAATTAATATATGTCTTGAGTCGCTTCTATAGTAAAAGCCCCCCTTCACTTGTCTTGCCAGAAAGGGAGCAAGGACGGATAATTATGGAGTTCCACCTCTTGTTTTTAAACAACGTGCTCCCAGAAAGGGAGTCAGGACGGATAGTTGTGGAGTTTCACCTCTGTTTTTAAACAATGCGGAGGAATGGTTGCCAACCTGTTAGAAATCGCCCAGCTCTTGTCCCGCAGCGGGAAGGCGTCCTCGTGCGGGCTGCTCCGCCCCGGGCTGCGGCACCTCCTGGTCGCGCTGGCCTCCCCGCAGCCTGCCCGTGTTTTGCTCCCGGGAACCCTCTCGGAGGTGTCTCTGGGCCGCGTGGAGCCTCGACCTGCCCCGGCTCAGGGCACCGGCGGGCTCCGTGCTCTGCGCGTGGCTCGAGGCTCCTGCGTGGGTGGACTCAGGCCTGGACTGAGGCCTCCGAGCTGCCGCCACAGCTCCAGTGAGTAGTTGGTGTAGATTCGATAAAAAACAGTCATTGGATTTCTCTGCGGGCCGGGGAAAAGTATCAGAGCCTGCCTGAATTTGTTTCTGTCCCCTAATGTCCTCTGTGAGAGGGGGGAATTTGACACAGAACACGGGATTAAAGTGGGGAGGGATTCGTGTGATTGGGATTACGTATATGTTGCTGTTTGCATTTTGTCCCCTCTGTTGGGATCCTTGGGTTTAAACTTTTCTTTTGTGACAATCACTTGTATATGATGTGGGTTTTTTTGAGGTGGGGGTGGGAAGTTGAGTATATGATTTTGGGGTACTTCTTTTTTTTTTTTTTTTTTTAAGGAAAAACCGGTGTGCTTAGCTCTTTCCACCATGTAGTTTCATTTAGCATTATCAGGATTATTTTGCTGCTTTCACTGATTGGTCTTTTCTATTTTATTTTTATTTATCTGGGTGTTGCAGAACTGAAGCATACCATGATCAAAACTTAGTTGCAGAATTGCTGCTGATCTCATAAATTAGTTGAGCCCCAATTTATTTTCTTTTTCTAAATACGAAAGTCCAATGCACTGCAGATGTCTGGTGTTTTAGGCACTTAAAGCTGCAGATTCTATAGAGCTCTGTTCTTTCAGTATAAATATGCATGAACTGTTGTTTAGGTAATCCACCCTGTCAAAACAGCATCAAGTATAATGCATTGTTGACCTCTTTTGCATATTGGAAAGGACTGGAAAAGCCTATTTGCACTTCCCACTGCAGTGGACATAGAACATTTTCATATATCCATCCCTCTGTCTGATGGAAGGCACAAAGGTTGCAGAAGCTGTAACATTTGTAATAGGTAGCCGCACTTAATCATGCATTCCCTTTATTTGACCCTAGAAGGGTTTTAAAGTTAACCTTTTGCTACATTCGTTTGATTTTAGGGATAAGAAAATGCAATAAGTTGGCAAGCAAGAGCTTGCAGTGCAGTTTGAGCAAAATGCCTCGCGAAGGCAGTACGTGGCCCCTCCTGGCCCTCGGTGTGGGGCACTGGCAGAGCCTGCAGTCTGTGGATGTAGTTTGGCTCCTGGTGGTAGAGGATGCGACTTGGCCTCCTCTTGCTTTCAGCAGCCCCTGGAAATCATGTTGACAGATGGGGATAGTCGGAGCCGCAATCACTTGGGCTCCCTTTCTCCTCAGGATTTCTCGTGTGCCCAGAGGCCTGGGAAGGCATGTATGTGGCTGTAGCTAGCCCTGCTAGCCATACACCAAGCCATACAGCCATAAACTAGCTTAATGATCGACTTGCTTAATGCTTGGATTCATACGAAACAGCAACCCCTTGGGGTGGCATTTCACACAGTCCGTATTACATGCGAAAAAGGCCTGCATGGGCCTGGGCTGCAGCCAGCAGTTTACCTGCCATGTTAATGTATAGCTTTCAGTGAAAATTACAACCTGCGTCAAACAAAATGAATCATGTCTTTGGCTTTGATCCGTTTCTCTCTTGTGGACAAGCTAAAGCTGAAAATGGTTTCTAAAGGGATTTCCGATATCGCTCATTTGCTTTCCAAGGATTGCTAGGACCAACCGCTAGGCTGAAATAAGATTGACTCTATGTAATCTGTTGTTTTGTTCTTTCTGTTTTTTTCTTTTTCTTTTTTTTTAACTTTGAAGTGGAAAGTATTGCTATAATGACAGGTGTGATTTAAAAGGTACGGGCTTGTCTTCCTGCCGAAAAATATATATTTTTAATAGGCATTTAATCCTTGGGAAAGGTGCTGGCTGGTGACAGCAGCTGCAGATGAATACCCATATATTTCTGCAGAAGTACAGCGCGAGACAGTGGCAGGGCACGCTTCTCTTACAAATATGCCTGAACCCTGACCTGGAGAGATCACCTTTGGATATGAGTCTCCATGCCCATTCAGTGCATGACCTCCCTGCTGAGACTCTATCAAGGCTGCCAATTTATGATAGGGACCCTAGGCCGCGAGTCCCAGCTCCTTCTGAGGGACCAGCAGTGAATGATGGCAACTCGGTAATGACCTGGATGTGGTTTCAAGCCAGCGGTCACTGGGGAAGGGCTCCCTGTCCATTATAGATCTCTCAAGCCATCGAGCTCGCGCAGCAGATGCTCTTCTTTGTCAGAAGGTACTTTTTTGTCCATATTCTGTGCTTATTTTTTTCATAAGGTCTTCAATGCGATGTTTTTACATACTTGGGATGGGGGGGAGAAATATATGAAAGGCTTGCTTTTTCCTCAGGAGTTTGCAGATTCAGCATGTGTGGCAAAATTATAGGGAGAGAGCAGTCTGTAGCTGGGGAAGATGCAGGTGCTGGCATTTCCGCCCGGGCCCAGCATATGGGCATGGGAAGGCAGTTGGTTTTGGTGCCCTTTCCCTTGTCCTTTTGGATGCGACAGTGCTGGCAGCGAGAGCTCCCCGTACCGTAGCAAGTCGTGCACAAACAGCATGGTGCCCAAACAGATGCTCCCCACCTTCTCCAAAGAACAAATAGCAAGTGGCTTTTTATTTTTAAGGGGTGGAGGAAACATATGTTTATGTATTGTATCTCTATACGAGAGGAAGTGCATTGTAGGTATGTACACATATTTAGTTACCTGCTTCAAATAACTGGTGACTGGTTGATGTTATGGACGCTATAGTTTGGGGGCCTCTCTTCCGCACTCTTGCCAAAGCTCCATGTTGCATCTGTTGGGTAATGGGAAGGCTCCATTTGACTTCAGGGGCATTGATTCAGTCCCTTGTCCTTGTTAATATTTTCAGGAAGTTCCTAAGGCACACAGAAAAATAAAACTCTGGACTAATTATTCAGTCTGTGTTTATTATCCTCCTTTAC
Source organism: Tinamus guttatus (assembly GCF_059628265.1). Taxonomy (NCBI): domain Eukaryota; kingdom Metazoa; phylum Chordata; class Aves; order Tinamiformes; family Tinamidae; genus Tinamus; species Tinamus guttatus. Next base: position 1,503,384 of record NW_028290136.1, on the reverse strand, counting down.
ATTAGGAGGAAAAGGAGCCAACCAATGCATTTGGCAAGAAGATTTTTCTCCCCCTTATCTTTCTTTTATAATTGATTCAAACCCATTTCTCTCTCTCTTTTTTTTTTTTTTTCAAGCTGTAATGGTGTCAGAGCCCTTTCCCTCTTTCACTTTCTGAAGCATTTGAATAACATTGCTCATTTGGATCCCATCTTAACCTCAGCAATATGCTTCGGCCATTTGAATTCTTATTCTCTTTTTTTCCTCTTTGTTATTCACCGTACAATTTGTTTAATGCTGCTGTAGCTATGCATTACCAGTCAACCTTACATATAAATTCTGTAATAAATTAAATAAAGCTCTGTATGGGTCAGCTTAGACTAGCCCGATTAAAAAATGATTTACTAAGGAGATAGAGGTAGCGGGATGGTAGAACGTGATTCTAAATCAATTATGAGTCCATTCACTGTCGGCCTATTGTGTGTAATAGTGTATTAAAATGCATTCTATATTGTTAAAAAAAATTGACTCTTTCATTGAAACTGAATTAACATTTGCAAGCCCATAATAGTGTTTGGGAAGCTATAAACATTTAAATTGAATCCCTCATTGCCGGCTAAGTGTATACAGCTAGAATTGTAATATCCAGATAAGTCTGCATGTTCTGTTCATTTCAGTATTAGAGCAAGATGTTCACCATGCTAAAGGTATGGCAGGGTCAACACTTGTGTTTGTAAGGCCGTAATTACCAGGAGAAAGAAGGACCACTGGGTTGTAAAAGCAAAATTTGTTTTGGACTGAAACTTTGTGTATGTGTATACGTATGTGTGTGTGTGTATTTATGTAGAATATAGATTGCTAAATTATTTAAACATTGATTCTGACTGTGTTTTAGCCTTTCTGAGTGCTGTGGTGTATCCAGGGATTCCGTGCCCGGAATTCCCCGGCGCTGGGTGCCCGGGCGCTGTTGGGCTGAGCTGCAGAGCGGTGGCGGTGCCCCGTGGTCCTGACGCCACCGCCGGTGCTGCGGGCGCTCGGCCAGCGGGGCCGTGGCCGTCAGCTCGCCATCTCTTCAGGGAGATTTGCTCGCTTCAAGATCATCTAACTCATTCTTATGAAACGAATGTAAAAGACCCTGGAACTATGTCTTTTGCTTTATAGTTTTATTTATTTTTTTTCTTCTGTATTTTCTGCACCCCAAAATAAAGTGGGGAATATGAAGCAGAGCAAGCAGTAAAATTTTATGTGCAGAGTTATGAAAGAGTTTATATTCTTTCTTCTGTAAGTATAAATAGCAGTATATAGTTCTGTTGTCTTTTTTTTTTCTTTTACAAACTGTATTTGCCTCCTTTGTGTATCAGTTTATTCTTTTGAATAACCTGCCAGCTGCCCCACACACATACAAACACATACACATGCAAGCGTTTCAATACGTAATTCTGTAATCAGCAGCTTTTTGTATTGGAAGGGGATCTGCTTAAAAAAGTGCTTCTTTTTTTGCTCTTATTGATCTGTGCTAGCTCATCACGCAAGGACTGAGATTCTATGTTTATAAACATTGTGTGAAGGTGAACAAGGTGTAGATTATGACCTTTCGTGACCTGGAAAGCAAATAGTGAGTGTCTTGTATGTTCTGTGGTGGTTAGTGTTTGTGCCTGAGTTTCCAGAAGTGCAGGAGCAATTCTGTCAGCCTTTTGAGTTTGCCTAAATTTGTTGTTATGAAAGTGTATGTGTAATTCAAGTTGGCATGTAGGACATTTGCAGAAACCTGTGCGAATTACCTAAGCATTTTTGTTACACCCACGAAGAACATAGGCCTGAGCTCAAATGAAGAATGATTTATCTCTCATACTTGAAGAAATTCAGCCCTTCAGTTCTCTGGAACTGTCAGTTGAAGCATAAATTCACTGGCTTTTATTTCTGAACAGGAGAAGTATATATGGCTTTTTGAAAGGAAAAAAAAGAAAAACAGCTCTACAGATACCGTTATGGCTGACCTTCCATTTGGAAAACAGATGAACACTGAATGTTTATCTATATCTAAACAGTTTTTGCTGCATGTTCTTAAGACTAGAATGTGAGAAAAAATAGGTAATGAGGAATACAACAGTGTACCTTAGGATTCAAAGCATGAAAAGTATATTAAGGTTTCACATAAATCCCATTTGGTTTAATCTTTTTACAGATTTACAAAATGTCTTTAAAATAATTTTAATTTTACATGTCACTGGTTATTATTGCTTTTTCCCTGTAAGGAAAAATTAAAGTTCAGACAGATTTTGGTAGGTTATACTACTTGGTACTGGAACAGAAAAAAAACAAAAACAAAACAAACAAAAAACCCCCCACATTTCCACATTTGAATACTTAGCCTCACTTCAGCCTCTAGGTAGTGTTCATAGTGTGATGCAGGAGCTACCCAAATGAAATAATTGCTTTGTCTGGCAAATAGATGGTCTCATAAGAGGAGTGAACTGTATTAAGTGGTTTTCCCCTGGCAATTGGAAGTATATCTCTCCACTGGTTCAGGTAATTCTAAGGTTGTGCTTTCACTCTTTCATGCTAGACTGCTTTTCCAATAAAATAAAAAATGTAGAACCTGCTACACAAATGTAATATTAACCTAGATTTCTCTGAGGACAAAGGTGAATGCTGTAGGGCTTGCCAAAGGTAGAGAGGGAAATGATATTAAAAGGATATTAGAGCTAGAATTGGATGCATGGGGCTGTAGAAAGCTGAAAGGTGCAGATTGGGCTGTATGAAATATGTATTAGTTTATATTCCTGTTCAAGTTCTTGAGGTGGATCCTAACAGACTTTATCCGAACTCTTCTTTCTTTTCCCTATCACATATATATTCCAGGTAGTGGTTTTCTGGCATAGAAAAATATGAACTTAGAAGAAGAACTAATACAAAAAGAAAAGTGCAATGTTTCTTCTAGAACACCAGGCTTTTAAATTTATGTGCATGCTTTTGGGTCATTACTTGAGCAGAGCTGTGGCTAGCCTTGGGCAAGGGTCAAAACGAAAAGAAGCAGCAGTTTTGGTGCAATAAGAAATTCACTTTCTGGGTTAAATCTTGAAGTGACCCATTGGGTGCTTTAGTTTCTGACCTGGCACGACTGGGCATGCTTAGTGTCACATCTGGATCTTTTTCTGTATTGTTGTACATATACCAAACTAATGTATGCAAACGCCAAAATGCATTTTATATCGAGCAAATAATCACCTTCAGCAGAGAAGCTGCTTTCATTGCAGCTAAATGAGGTGCAATCTGGCTGTATATTTTCTGCTGTAGTGGAATAAATGTACGCATCTGGAGAGATGTTAGGATAGAGTACTGGTGGGAGGAGGGTGCACATCAGTATCTCTTTTATGAACATTTTATTCATGTGCAATTATGCAGCTTATGTTCAGTTAGTTGCATTGGAGTTTGCATGTGATTTGTTACTGGGGAATGTTTGGTGCTTCATTTTACTACAGGGGTTTTGAGTTCCATAGGTTTTTGGCATCCCTTTTGTTCAGAACTGCCAAAAACTCTTTACTTCATTACATTGTGTATGACTGCTTTCAAAAATATAAAGTTTAATTTAAAATAATTCTGAATAGAAAATGCCATTACAAGCATGTATTTTGAAGCTAGCATGCATGATGTTTTGATAGTGGGAGAGAGGAACATTTGTTATTGCAATACACCCTATAAAATAGATTCTCCCTGTAAATATAATTTTATATTTGAGCACAAAGAGCTAGAGAATAATTTAACAGTGAAAAATAGTTAGGGCTTTTGAGACTCATATTCTTCCTTCCCATTCATTGGAAAACTCATTTTGCATCGTTCCAAATAGGAAATATCATACGTTGCTGTGACTGTGCGGGAGACAGTGAGGCTTCTTCGTGCCAAACGGCCGAGCGAAGACAAAAGGGCCGTTCAGATGTGAGCTCCACTTCACAGATGATAAAGCCGGATCCAGCGAGGGCAGCGGGGATTAGGCCTTTGGGGAATGGATTTCTCTGCATGAGCAGGGTTGACTAGGGTGCTCTGCAGGCATCAGTATAAGAGGATGCTGGTTGTTTTCTTGGAGCGTTTCGCCTCCAGTTGTCTGGCAAACCATCTACTTCTAGAAGCCGTGCTATCCTCTTAGCAGTACAAGTAGTTTGCGCTCCACTCATGGGCTGTTGTCCAAGGATGATTTCAAACAAAGCCTTTAAAATCAGAGCAGGCCCCAGGAGTTCAGAGGGCTGCCCTTGGCCACAGCACCAGCAGCTGGGCGAGCGGGGGCAGTGCTCAGGGTGGGCCCACCATGGGGCCCGCTACGTAGGAGAACATGGGACCTTGGGACTGAGTCCCATCTAGTCTCTGACCCCAGGAGTAAGGCTCTTCATGAGAGCCTGCAGGGAAGAAACGGAGAAGGAGACTGCAACAGACTGAAAAAAACCTATGGTCAAGGCTCATGTAGACATGCAGGCCAACTCCTTTCTCTAAGCAGCTGCATTTCCTTTCTGGGTACTTAGCCAGAAAGTCACCTTAATGTTTTGGCTTTGGTGTGTCACCTCTTGGTGGAAGTGATGAGCAGGCTTTGATGTTATGTGCAGCTCTTTCTAGTTACAGGGAACCCAGTGGAGGTGTTGGAGCTGCTGTTGCGTAAGGTAGGATGAAGTTTGGTAAAGTGGCAATAGCTTTTAACAGACTACGTAGTATGATTGGGAGAAAACACACCTCCTTTCGGGCATACAGTGAGCAAACAGTATTGGTTATGTAAACCAGCAACGTGAGTGGCCTTGTTATCTCTGAGCAATTTTGTATTTTAGTGCAGGGAAATGTATTTATCAGGCGCTCCTATTTATCCACCTGCTGTGAGAGGCAAGACTCCATGGTTTGTAGGCTGCTTTCAGCATCACAGATGATGTTACTGCTCAGCAGCCATCAATATAGCTTTATCTATAATTAGTGAGGGTCTAACACCTTTCTGGCCATATGGAAAATGATAAGTTACCTCCTGTCATAACAGGAAAATAATTATTGGATAAAGTCTAGATATCAAAACATGATGAATAATGGTTACCCCAACAGTCGTCAGCTGGATGAAAGTAGCATCTGCCTTCACTTTCTGGAGAGCACACATGATTAATGTGGAGACAGCGGGGCGCGCTCTCAGCTGTGCTCGCGCCCGCTGGCGAGGCTGCCCGGCCGCGGGGGAGCGGGCAGCGGCGCGAGCCTGAGGTACCGCTCGGAAGCTGAGGAGGGGGCATCTGTGAAGCAGAAGTTTTCCCTCTGGAGATTTTTGGGGAAAGCGTGGGGAGATGGGAGCTGAGGGAGTGCGAGAAAGTGAGGGGGTCCTCTTAATCCATGTTAATTTCGAAGGCTGAGGAAGGGCTTTGTCAGTGGAGAGTTACGGCTGATCTTCTATTTCCTAATTTCATATGATCTCAAATAACTGTGCATGGGTAGATTTACTTAGTAAGCACCCTGGCTGGGTTTTGTTGTATTTGTTATTTTATTTTGTTCCTAACGAAACCTTTGAACTTGCTGTAAATTCTTCTTGAGCGTTTACTTCTCCAAATCAGCTTCTCCAATTTGAGGTCCATTAGCTTCCTTCAAGGTCTGGGACTTCACCCTGTGCCTCTGGAAATTAAATATTTAATATTGCTTTGTCTGTGCTTGCTTTGGAAGGCATTCGCCCCTCATTTGGGTGCCGTGTCAGGATTCATCGGGAAGCAACAGCCAGGGTTGCTGACTGCCGTCAGACCTGATCTCGCCCCCTCTCGGCCCTGGGGGCCCTGTCAGAGCTACCGTCACAGCTAGCCCGGGGGCGGCGCATGATAAAATGCAGGGAAATGAGGACCCTGGTTGGGAGCAGCCTGGTGCCGTAAGGCTAACGCAGGGAACGGGCCTCTGCTGCGCGTCTGCGGCGGTGAGGGGCTTCTCGTTTAAACAGTTACTGCAGGGCAGCCTAGTGTGTGCGTGACTAAAGGTACGCGGTACACGGGTAAGTCGCGTTGAATATGGAGGAGGCGTTTTTTCCTTTTTCCTGAAGAGCTTTGCTTGAAATGAACAGTGGCTGATACTTAGAGGTTATCTCGTCAGTTAAGAACACATTTCTTCTGAGGAAAATGCAAGATGACATGACATGGAAACAGGCAGGGTGTGTTTCATATTGTATTTTGAATTGCAGTTTTTGAATCTTTTTATCTTTACTTCATCCGCTGATCCTTATGGTGACCTGCACGGGTGACCTACATGGATCCTCTGCCCATGAAGCATCCGTACTGTGATTAAATATAGTGAATTTATTGCAGTCGGATGCAGTCAGAGGACAATCTGTATGTAATATGGTAAAAGTTCAATTCATATCAGTGCTTGAGCTTACCTTGTAAACTGTAGGGCTTTAAATTCAGAATGGTTTGAGGAGGCTATCCAATTGCTTAGATGTGTTATCAGCACCTGTATAAGCAGCACGGACAGATTTTAGGTGTTGCCTTGTGATGAAGTCTTGTTGGGAGATCTTAACAGTACAGGTTACATATGTTAGGAGAGAGATCCTTACATTTTAGAAGACCTTGTTGTATGTTGTTTAAAAAAAAAAATGTGTTTTTTTTTTTTTTTTTGGTTTGGGAGTAGAAAAATGCTATTGAATCCATTCAGTAAGTTTGTGCTTGTTTGTTTTAGAATCTAACAAAACACTTCTTAAAATGTTCTTCTGTAGGACTTGGGCTACTGATTAAACTCTGCTGATGAAACTGAGATTGGCATTGGCATCAATTTCTGAATTTCATAAAACAAGTAGGAGAGAAAAAAAATCTATAGGATTAAAGGGACAAATATTGATATAATACCAGTATTTTCTCAAAGCTCGTAATGAGGTTTTTCCATGTATTTTATATGACAGGGCACTCCTGGGAAACAAGGGGATAACATATGATTGCAGATGGGCACTGTGCATTTATGTAGTTTCAAATTAGTTAAGGAGACTTTAGTTCTGGGTGATGAGCGCTAACGTGATTTTTAAGAGTTTGAAAATATTTTAAATATGCAGATTTATTTTTAATCCAGTTGTTATACATACCTATGCTTTTTAATAAGTTCTTCTTTATTTGTGCATTCAACTAGGTTAATGAGATGCATATTTCGTGTGAGATTAGGTGAACATTTGGTAGTGAAAGGAAGGGCAATATTTCTTTCAAAGTATTCTCTTCTGGAAACAAGAGAAGAAGGGCCACAGGACACATAACCCAGGGCTGCAAATACAGCAGCTGGAAGGTGCAAGACACCTTTTCCACGCTCTAGTATTTTCAGTCCAGTGGAAAGCTTTGCCTGATGCTAGGGGTGCTACAAGGAGAAACTCTCGTGCAGCCATGGTATGCCCACCATGCAGCTGAGGACCCTGCTGATTTCTCACGTGCTGATTGCTTACCAGCAATAACTGGGCATTGAAGTATATGCTACAACTCGTAGTGGTCTACTGGGTTGTCCAGTTTATGTCCCAGAAGTATTTTAATTTTTTTCAGGGCTCTGTCAGCATTCACTGTTGCACCTACTCTTGCTGTTCTACTTGTTTTGTCTCATGTGGGATTTAATTATCTAATTGAAGGTTTATCTTGCATGTTTTACATGATGTATCTTAAAAAAAAAATGAAAATAAACACTCTCTAAACAGTTGTTCTTGAAGGTGAAATCTTCACCCTGTCCTCCAGCGAATGCAGAGCTATCTCCTAGTGTGCTAACCATGGCATTGCTAGTGCAAGCTTCCTAGGTACCTAAGTCCTGCCCCTGTAATAACAATTTAATATAGCTGGTGTTTTCATACAGCTTTTATATATTTTTTATCTTTGTAATGTCTTCAGTAACCTGTGGTCAGTGCAGGTCAATTGGTATAAAATGATACATTCAGTAGAAAAATGCCTAAGATAAAAGTCTAAAAACGCCTTCTGAAAAAGAACAACTTCTTAGAGACTCAATCGTGAGTGGATGAGAGTGGGAGATGAGGAAGGAAGCTGCCAGTTGTGCATTGGAACTGCTACAGCTGGGGGGTTTTTTGCAGGTCAGAGCAGCTCTCAACTTTACTCCTGCAAGCCCTGTGGGCACAGGGCTCGATCCTAGCAGGAGCTGGGCCTCTGCTCGAGTGGCTATGGAGCATTAGGCTTTTCAGTTCAACGGTCTGGCTTTCCACATGGCAGTGGCTCCCCGTTATGGTTTCCCGCTTCATTACTCATTACTGATTCATATTTGGTTTTGATATTGGTTCAGTATTGGCAGCCTCATGCAAACAAGCTGGTAGTTGATTACACCATGACTCTTATCAGGTAAGAATCGTAACTGCCAATATAAGCAAACAAACAGTGGTGTTTAAGATGAAAAAATCAAGTAAGTAGGAATGATAACTCTATTTTGGGGGAAAAGGTGGTCTTGCTTATAGTGATCATTGTAGTTAATCCCACCTGAGTAGAAAAAAAAACACAAGTAGCAAAGTTAACAAAAAAACAGAATTTCCTCCCATACCCATCTCAAAAGCACTTTGAGGTAAATTTGGGGAAAATGAGATCATGACTTGAAGCAGCCTAAGGTTTCTGTTCTATTAATATGCTGAATAACATGTCAAAACAAGAAATCAAATGCAATTTGCCAGTTCTTTCCTATGCACATACACACAAAAAGCAGTGCTCCACATAATGTAGTAGAAATTTTTATTTTGTCTTATTCCTCTAGAATAAAGCCAGCCATCAGATTTGCAGGTAAATTTAATATCATCTAACTGTGATTGACGGCTGATGTGGTAGTCCAGCTAGCTGCTGGGATGTTTACTAGCTGGAAGATCCTTTTAGAGAAGGATATGGAGGTTGAGGTACTAGAGTGTTTTCAAGAGGTAAAATGCACATTTTTAGCTTTGACATGAATTTGTCCTATCCCAATAGTCGTCAGAAATTAAGTTCTACATAGTATATTCATTATATTTTAGAAAGATCAAGGCAAGAAGTGCTCTATCCAGCCTCTGTGCGTTCAGAAAAAGTTTAGCCAATAGAGGAAAAAATGGTAAATGAGGAGCTTTTCCCAACGTGATTTCTCATCTCACATCTCTCTCTGTTCTGTCAGAACGCCTGTGATGGGGTTTGAGTGTGGTCAGAGACTTAACAGCTTTTGGTACTGCTAGTTCCGCACTTAAGTTACAGCGTCTCATTAGTGTTTTGCTCCCTCAGTAACAACATATCTTTACGCTGAAAGTGTTCTCTTGCTCGTACTCAGTCATATGGGAGCCTAATGATTTTAGCTTTTGTCCTTTGCTTCTTAAAAGGGCGAACGTCAAATGATTTCTGTGGCAATTTATGTCACACTTATGCCTTTCTTTTTCTTCCATTAGACAAATCCATCCCACTTATCTATGTAAAAAACACATGCAAAAAGAAAAAAAAAAGAAAAAAGAGAAGGGAAAAAAAAAGCCCATATGTAATGTGATGTCAGCGTATAAAAGCATGAAAAGACAATGCTGGTGTGACAGCTAATTAAAACCAGGTACTTCAGAGCTGAGAAACAAACAAAAAATCTTCCAAGTTGCTGAAAAATGAGGTGTCGTGAAGGCAAAACAGAACCAGAGAAGGTTTATTCAAGGGACAGTTCAAAGATTTGTGGAGTACAAAGGAATATGAATGACTTTCTGAAGGAAATCTGTGTTGCTGAGGCTCCCGAATGACAAGTTATGGTTGCTTTGCTACTAGGAGATCCAGAGTTGCAAAGCAGCTATGGGCAACTTTTCAGTTTGCAGTGCTAAGTACCAGAAAACATAAATCTGTAGGTGTGCAGTCTCTGAGATAATAGGGTCTTGCAGATTTCTTTGCAGATGAGTCCTCAAGCTGAGTAGCTAAGTCCTTCAAACTACTGTTTAGGCTCATAAAAGAACTGTGATACTATTTCTTCCTGCAGGTAGTTGAACCCCAACTGGAAAAGTCCATGAGCAACTCGCTCTGACTGTGAAGGTAGCCCTGCTTTGAGCAGGAGGCTAGACCAGGGCACCTCCAGGAGTCCTTCCAATATAAATTACTCTGTTGTTCTATGATATGTGTACCTTATGGGTTACAAATGGCACAGGCTGGCAGGGTGTGAAGCATTTACACGTTTTAAGTAGAAAACTTGGTTGAAATGCTGTTTGCTGCAGGAAACAAATAACGTAACATCGTACAAGAAACTAATGAAATGTTTCCAAGTGGCAACAAGATGATGTCATTTGTTTGGCAAATTGAGTTAACCACATTTAGGCCTTGTGGAAGAAATTCCCTTTCACGCTCTTCCTCTTCTATTTTGCTTTTAGAGCATATTTTTGGCAGTAGAAAATGTCATTCAGTGCATTATGTAACACTTCGGTTAAGGTTCCTAAAAATAGGATTCAGATGAGGGTATATTAAACTTTTGAATCTAGCTACTGTGTGTAGGGAGCAGAAATAGAATTGTTTTCAAAAAGGTGAGCCCACTGCTGTTTCATTTGCAGAGAGTGCTGGCAAGAGTTGCGATCGCTGACATTTTGGGGGCAGTTCCTGAGAAATGCAGAACTCTGTCGTCCTGCTCTACTGTTGCCACATCAACATTTCAACATTGACACAGTTCATTTGTGCAAATGTTGTCAGAATGAAAGCATTTGCTTTAAATCAGTCCCGTTTGTTTCAGAAGTGGAAGATTCTGGCATGTGTTTTGCAAAGCCACAGGAGCTCATGTCTAGGAGGCAAACCAGCAGAAAAGGGGAGTACAGTGGGTCATAGAGATGAAGAAAGGATAAGTGCGATGTATACAAAAGTTGGGGAAAAGGGAATCTCTTGTAAGTGTATGGCCATATGAGGACTAACAGCAGGAACTTCTTAAAGTGAGTCACAAACGAGAACAGAGGCTGTGTCTGTTACAGGCCTCTAGTTGTCCACGGCTTTAAAGTAGACAGTGAGATATGACTTTTGTATGAATATCATTTTTTTTTTAAGTATGAAGGACTTGGAATATTGAGCTACTTTTAAGCACAAGGCATGCTGGCTTTGTTAAAAATGTATTAAAATGTATCTATTTCATAACTATGCATATGTGAAATAAGTAATAGTATTGAAATTACTCAAATACGTGCTGTCTTCCTTTTATTTTAGAATGATTCTGTTTCCTTACACTAAGCCACTATCCCGTCAAATACCATATATGGTATAGTTAAATGGGGTAGAGATATAAAATGCACAACAGGGAGCATACTTTGTACTGGAGGTGGTAGGAACAACCTTTGGAGCCTCGTGTGCCATTTGAGAAATTATTATGTGTCCCGGGCTAGCAGGAAAATGCTGTGGTTGCGTTGACCTCGTCGCCTTCTGGGCCCAGAGATTCCCGTGCATGAGGGAATTCCAAAGTGATGCATGTGCTTTACAGGTCTGAGCGGTGCTGGTGTTCCGTGGGAGCTGCCTTCGTAGGCCTTGGTGATCCTAACCCAAATCTGAGTGTGTCCATGCGTCTGGACGGTGGTGAACTTGAGAGAGCAACACCAGCTGTGTGGTGCCCTTCGGCTCTCAGGGCCCTCACTGCTTTCTCAACAACATCTTTGGGCAGCTTGGAAGACTTACGCATGACATTAGCTTTACTCTCCTCTTTTATGTAGTCAAAGAACATCATATGTATAGACCATTCCCCATGCTTGTGGAAAAACTCTTTTGACTTGCTGAGGTCTTATCTCTGTAAGATCTCTCTGTGTATTCAATGGGTGGCCTTCCTGTCTCGTGCAGGTTGGCGTCAGTAACAATTGAACACAAGCACTGAACAGCAGAACAGTAAATAGAAGTCCATGCTCTTAAATTCATACAAATCATCCAAATATGAACACAACATTTTAAAAAAAGATTTTCAACCACTTCAAAACACAAGGGGTGACATGTTGTTTTAATTTATATGCATCAAAAATCACATTCCTAAAGTTGCTATTTATTTTTTTTTCTTCTAAACGATGAAACTGATGATAGCTAAAAGTGAAATGAAGTAAGTTTTATGCGTGTTGCATTTTAACAAGTCTGCTGTCTCATTGGAATGCACTGCCTTCTTGTGCTACATTTTATTTTTGGAATTTAATAAGGCGCCTGTCATATCTGCCTCAAGGCTAAAGAATATCATGAGGGAGAAATCCAAAGTACTGTCATGTTTGACTGACAGGGGGCCAATTTTATTTTTTTTTATGGGAGGTGGCTGATATTAACAGGCTGTAGCGCCGAAGATACATTGCTCTGCCATCTGCTTTAAACACCCTGTGTTGATGAGCCAGTAATGACGTTGCCCAGTGACACTTATCAGGTGAATTTGGCTCCGACACTCTGTAGAGTATTTTCATTAAAAAATTAATTCTGAGCATTTTACAGTGGAGCCCATTGTGATGATAGATGCTGGTAAAGTGCCACGTATCTCCAGAAGCTGTTCTAATTACCTAAGAAACTTGGGAAAGCAATAAACTACTACTTTCCATTTCTGGTGTGTACTCCCTTAGCATATAATTAACACACTGACTCACTTAGCTGAAATCTCCAAAGGTCTGTGTCTCTGCGATGATCACTAGCTCTTCAAAGCAATGAGCAAAAGCAATTCAGCAGCTCGGAGGTTAGGTGGAACCAGGGGTCGGTCTGCAGCGCTTTGGGAGGTCCAGGCTGGTTCACCAGAAAAGTGAGAGGAACATAAAATCACAGTGGAAAATCTGCAGCTTGGGTAAATAATAAATAAATAAATAGATAGCCAAAGGAAGTCCTAGTCAAATATTCCACCAACCACCATCTAAAGAGGAGAGAAAAAAAAAAAAAAAAGAAAGAAAGAAAAAAAAAGCTTCTGTTTAGCAGTTAAGGATTTTGAGGCATGGGCATTGTCCAAACTGAAGAACTCAAGACACTCTGGGTGTTTGATACTGATTTAAGTTAGATGTATTTTTGCAATGTTTTTTATAGCAGTCATGCATCCTGTTAATTTTACTTCTTGTTAGCTTGCCATTAGAGAAATAAAATCTTGTCTAAGAAATCATCACCAATTTCTGAAGAAGCAGAATTGCTTAATCAAGTTTGGCACTTCATGTAGGATCTCCTCCACTTCTTAGATGTGTTGGATCCACATGTACCCAGTTCGAGTGACATTCAGTGGACGTGACAAGAGCCACAGCTTTTCGGGGCCCTACCAGTGCAACGGGCAGGTGGTGGCTCTGTCACTGCGAGTCTTAGGAGAAAGAGCAAAGGCTTCCCAAAACATCCTACGTGGAATTATGGTTCTGGGTTCATTAGTGCTCATCTGTGTTAAACTAGATTGCTTTGCTCTAGCTCTATGATACGAATCAAAGCTGAGCATAAATTCTGGAGTTTGTGCCAAGGGTATATAGCTCACTAGAAGAGATGGTGCTTTGTCCAAAATACATTTAAAGCAACGTGTGCAGGACATTCAGGTAGAGCGTGAATTCTGTTGAGGCTACATTTACTGTGTCATGGCATGTGACCGTAACACCTCAAGTGATTATGGATAAGATATGTACATACAGCAGGCGAAAGAGCCGCTTGGGTCTTTTGTGGACTGAGAGATACATCAGGCAGATTATATAGCGTTGTGGGGCTGATCATCCAAATACTTAAACAGAGCTTAGGAGTTGTCCATTAATGTCTCTAGAGATGATTTAACTAGTCAGATAATTTTGGATGGCAGAAGTGGCTAAAGTATTATGGCAGTGTTTGTAGATCTGTGTTTTTTTTTTTTTTTATGGTCAAGTGTTATTATTTAAAACAATCTATGAATATTTTTCTCAGAAAACAAGTATTTTTCAGACTTCAGATTTTATTTGTCTTTTTGGGGAAAAGGGGCCTACTGAACATTCTCTCCATCCTTCTGTGAAACAGGGATGTTCCTTGTCCAATTTATGAAAACAAATACTTAAAGTCCTTGCAGATAGCTTAGACCTGGTTTGAGAAACGTATACTAATAGGAGGTGGAAAGAACAGTACCCAGTACGGAAGTGCTGAAGTGTGTGGCCTTTGGAGGAAGGTCCGTGTGGGGAGCGCGTGCGTGGCAGGCAAGTGCCTTCCCACGTGCGGCCATCACCTTAGCGCGCCCCGGCCGGGAGGCCTCTCCTGCTGGGGTGCCTGCTCTTCAGGGGGCCCTGCTGGTTGGGACCCACGGCCCTTGCTCGCTTGACCTGCCACCGAAACGAGCTCTTGTGCCGTGTTGCTGGAGCCTCCCTGCTGCTCCCGGGCTGGTATCAGCGGAGGGAGAATCACCACAGGAAAGGGTGCAGCGGAGAGAGGGCTGGCTCCCGTGTTTTTCCCTCCTCCAGAGGCATCCTCTTTCTAAGCCGTCATTTTTTTCGCCACATCTCAAGCTGAAACGTTTCCAGCTGTCTGCTTGGTCCGGGTGTTGGAGCTCCTGTTACCTCCGAAGCTCTGTAGCGCGCGGGGCCTCCTGCGGGCGGCGGAGGCAGAGCCGAGAGGGCGCGAGGCGGCCGGCGTGGCCCCGAGCGGAGCAGATGGCCGCGCTCCTGCGGGAGGGACGCAGAGCGGCCGGGAGCTGCCCGCTCCGTGCGCCTCGCGCTCACTGCCTTGCTGCTGCTGCCCGCCGCGGGAAGGATCCGTGGGGCTTGCACGGGAGGCGGTCAGGAGGGGCATGGAAGGCAGCAAAATAAGGGATGCCTGTCACAGCAGGAACCTCATTTCAAGTATTACTAAAGCCTAAGCAAGCCTGATTTACTTACTTATTTATTGGCAAATTGCTTATTTGTAGCTCCTGCTTGTTCATCTACATGTCTGCTTCTTCAGGCTCTGCCCTCTTGTCTCAGGTTTGCAGGTTTGCAGCACTTGGGGAGGAATGCTGTCGTCCTTCTTTCCAGGGAAGCAGGCCATAAGGCTTTTTAATCACCAGCTGCTGGTCTTGAGTGACAAACCATGACACAGAATATGTCTTGTTTGCCTGGGTCCTTCATTTATAAAGGAAGGGAGAGAAAACCTTTTTGATGGAGTGATTTATGCATTCTTCTTTTTTTTTTTTTTTTTTTTTTTTTTTTTAAATCCTACCAATCCTTTGTGAAAGATGTTGCTGGCCCAGGACATCCTAAGCCTTTTTGACACAATGATAATTCATCACCGTTTACTTCAGCCCCACTTCCGCAATCATTTCACACTTCTTTCTCACAATAGCCGGGTAGATTAGGTGCATCCCTACTGTTCTGAAATTGGGATTAGGGGAAAGAGGAAAATCCCTTTCCTGGAGGGAAAAGTGCAAAGTGGATCCTTCCCCTTCCTTCAGCCCTGATTCCCCCTTTGTTTTACTGCCTGTGTTCTCAGCGGGTGCCCAGCACCAGCAGCTGGCTGAGGCCAGATCCTCTAAAGAACTGAGAGGAGAGGGGCCCAGAGAAATGGGAGAGGAAACAATTTTTTATTACTAGAAGAGAGTAGATTTTAGTTAGCAGAAAAAGCTTCTACAGCCACTAGCAGGTCAATGAAAGAACTAATGATTTTAAGAAAGTAATAGCTGAAATAGTGGTGATGTAGCCATCACATTCTAAGCATGTATATAAATGAAGAGTTTGCTTACTATTATTATTTCCATCAGGTCAAGACTGTATGTCTGCTTTTCCAATGCTTTCCACTGTTCAGTGGAAAGATACCACCTTCCCCTTCTGACAATGTCTGCCTTATGGTTTTCAACTTCTAAAGAAATACTGTGAGAAGCTTAAAATGTAATGCCTGTGCTACACAAACTCAACAAACCATCAGCTCTGCTGCTCACATTCTGTCCCTCTTACTTGGCAGGCCATTGCAGCAGTATTACAGGCTACAAATAGATGGAAGGAGAAGTGGGAAAAAGTCCTGTTGAGTGGCTTGTCGGTGCTGTACTCCAGAAATAATCATGCCATTGAGTAGGGATTATAGGAAAAGAGGAAGAGTGCCATTGAGAAATGCTTGTGGAGCAGCAAGTTCCAGAAGAATTCACTTGGCAGCTCTCTGCTTCATAGTGGAAACAACTTGCCTCAAGTGGAGGAACTGTACCAGAAAGAGTGTTTTATTAACACTGCAAGGAAATGGCACGCTGGCTTTAGAGCCTGGCAGACCTGCTCGTATGGTTTGCAGGATGAAGCATCTAGGGCATTTGGAGATGGAAGCATCTATGTAAGTGTTACTTTTTTTTTTTTTTTTTTTTTTTTTTTTTCTGGATGCTTACACTGTTTGGCTAGTTCCTTAGCTGTCCTGTGTGTACTGAATTCTTCATAATACGGCAGGGCTTGGCTTCAATTAATAAGTAAGTGCCCGCTTGTTCCCTCCATCTTCCCTAAAAGAGAAGAGGGGTCTTTACTGGCAGAAATGACAGTGAATCTGCAGCACTATGGGAAGGAAGGCAGTAAATAAATAGACCAGTTTTGGATGTCAAGAAACTGCGTAACACTTTTTTTTTTTTTTTTGATGTTTTCTACTAAGCTAGGTTCCTGTCTAGGCAAACCAAGCAGACAACCAGATACATTTGCCACAGAATGCTGCAATAATTTGTTTGTTTCCTATTCTTCTCCAAGTGCTGAAAGTGTTATTTCTTTAGGCATTAGGTTTCTGGTGTCCTGTATCCGTTTTGTTTTGTGCAGATAAATTTACTGCACTTGAAGAAATGAACTCACTTATGTTTCTTAATTCCAGTCCTGTAACTTTATTGATGCATAATCAACCCACAACTTTTCCCTTCCAGCAAAGGGGTGGGAAATAAAGAGAAAGTATCTCCACAGGCAGATGACTAGAGAAACCATTTGGTATTATCCTAATGGCATGACCACATAACCTGTTGAAATTAAGTGATATCTTTTTGGTATTTGCAGCAGAGATGCTAACGCGTTACCCAACCTCCATCTCTCTAATTAAGACATCTTCACAAATTAGACTTTAGTACTAAGCAATATGTTAGTTTTAAATTAACTTGTACTTTCTTGATGCTAAAGTTGCAACAGGGAGAACCCATGAATAAGTGTGGTCATTTTTGAGATTTAGATGTCCAATGTAACTAATTTCCCTTTATGAATCGTTAACACTCTAGCTTTTATGTAGTAAGTTCACTGGCACCTGATTTTCTTCCACTGATGTGTCTGTTTGTTTGGGGGCTTTGATCTTCTATGACAGTCTGTGTGGATGCCGGTATAACAATTTCTGTGAATACTAAGGTCATTTTCAAAGTCAAAGTTAGGGGAGAAAATCACAGAGAAGTTTTCATAATACTTCAACATACCTTTTGCTTAATCTATATTTTCAGGAAGAAGCATAGTGCTAAATAAGGGTCATTTGTGTCCAATTTAGTAGGAGTCTTGTTGCATTTTTTATGCTATACATGGTATGAAATCACTGTCTGAAGGAGGAATTCTGTCATCTGGTCATTTGTAATTGATTGCTATGTTCCTGAAGAGAATTCAGAAACTATTTTGTCCTTTTTAAAGTTTGTTTTTCTGCAACTCCTAATTAAGAACTGCTGCTAGGCAAGCCAGTTTTTAAGTCGTCCTGTGCCTTGACAGCATTTTACATATGTCAATAAAATGCTTGATGTTTCTGTGTGGACACTTACGTAATAGTGTCTTGATGTCACTAAACCTCATAAGCAACTAATAAAAGAACCTAACAGCTAGGGCTTCTTGACTCCTGTAGGAAATCATCTTTGCAGAGTTTTTATAAAGCCGAGAATTTCAGGGACTAGAAGAAAGGGATAACAAGTTACCCAAAATAGAAAGTAAGAGTTCCCTTCTCCATAAGAAGTCTTGCTTGCCACTATGCTTTGTCCATTTCCAGAAACGAAAACCGTCTTAAGTTTCAGTTTCTTCTTTTACTGGAAAGTCGCTTTGGAAGTTCAACAGGTTCGAGTTGCTCCCATAACTGTCCATTGCTACACTGGAGTGTAGAAATGTGCATTTTGCAAAAAGCAACAATTATAGAACTCTGAAAAGATGGGTTCCACTGATGCTTCCGGAAGTCCAACTTCCTGAATATTCCTTAAGTAATTGCAGAGAAATGAGAGGGTCTCTTGGAAGCTGCAGGTATTTGGGTCTGCTCAACAGGAGACCAACTTTTGAAGTCTGTCAGGTGCCTCCAGTTGACATGATCTTCGAATTTCTTCTTCATCTTTGATTTTAAATAGGATATTGTTTCAGTAGGTGTTACTTTCAGCACAAAAAAACATGTGATACTGTAGTAAGAATAGACAGAAGTCTCTAGGAGCCTGAACTTTCCCAGTAACAGCTGTGGCCAATGCAGAATCTTTAATTTGAGTTGTGTAATTTTTTTAAGGTTGAATTCCTCTGGAGCAGCGCTATCACAACTTAAAGTGTCAAACTGAAGTGAAATTCAATGTAGGATCATTCTTGCAGTGCTGGTGTAATTTGAGATCTAAAAAAAAAAACAGATGCTTTGACCTAATGATTGAATCATTTTTTTTTTTCTGTAAAGAACTTTTCACATTTATTTGGAATACTTTTCAGCTTTAAATGTCTCTTGTATAGTGGAGTATTTCCCTTAGTTTTCTGTTGTCTCATTTGATCTATTTTTTTTCCTAGATGAGGAAAGCTACCAGTAAGTTATAGAATATGGCTGAGGGAATAAAGGGAGGAAAAATTCAAAATATTCTGATCTCAGACAGTGTTGAAAGTGTCCAGATATTTCCAACTTGAATGAGAATGAGCCTGGTTTAGAGCCCTGTGGTCTGCAGAGATTTTGCCTGATAAATTTGCTGCTATCTTTTGCGAGTAGTAGGTAGATATGTACAACTAGAAATATGAACTGTGCACATGTTTTTACACTTAGAAAAATTGGGTTTCATTATGGCAAAAAAAGAATAGATCTTTGTTTTACTTGTCTTTCTTGTCTTTGTCCCTGTCTTTCACACTTCTGTCCATTAAGCAGCACTCAAAATCATCTGGTTCAGCCTGTCACATATGTTCAACTTTTTCAGGAGTGATCTTTCCTCTCTTCCATGCTTTTATTTTTTTTCCCTTCTTTATTCTTTTCCCAGCACAGGAGAGTCACAAAGGTTAGGATGATTTTTATTATCCTGATCAAGAAGGGCTCACCGGTCTGTCTGTTTGCAGGCGTCTGGGTATTGAGAGGCAAAACTAAAAATACAGTATTATCACTTACTTAGAAAAAAAGATAGAGGATGTGACTTGCTGCTTTGAAAGTACAATGCCATACCATACAAGTCTTTATTTTATTTTTTATGGTACTTGCTTTTGGAAAGGGGGGTTCTTCCTGTGAAAAATGAGATTTTGTATTTGGTGGCTTCGTATGTGTGATGCTGGTAAGCAGCCAGCACACTATTCATAGAAAATTCCAGCTTTCTGCTTAACTTGGCACCATGCTGTGGGGTGGCAAATGTGCTCCCATTTGACCTTGGTCTCTGAGGCGGTGCTTAGGGCCACACTCGAAGTGGCAGCTGGTGGCTGTGAAATCCAGATGCTGGTGTCTGGAGTGTATTTTTACGGCGATGCCATCTGGGCCTGGGGACATTCCCTTTTATTGCCTCTCGCCTCTCTCTGCTGCTGGCTTTGCTGGACAGTGGAACTGCCTGTGGCTGGTTTGCTGGGTCAGACCGTTTATGACAGTCCCTTGTCACCCTTGATGCCATTTGCCTTTGAATCACTCTTAAGCAAGAGTGATTTACCTCCTTTTATACATGTATAGCGTCATTTGAAAGGAACGGAACAGTTGGTCCTGACATTCAGGAAGACTACTGAGTATGTTATAAAATCACATAAACATGAACTGCTGTAGATTTTCTGCTCTGAAGACCATTTATAGGTCAGAAATAAAATTGCTATCCTCTTGTCTCAAAGCACTTGGTGCAACTGTGTTATTTTATCTCCTCATGATTTCCATAATATTTTTGGAGCTTTTTCCAGAGCAGGTGGTGATGTTTCCTTAGTGCCAACTGTTTGATCAGAAGAATAAAAGTCTACTGGGGTGTTAACAGAAAGAAGGCTAATGTCTATAACCATTTTTTGCTTATGATAATAGAAGGAAATTATCATCAATTTGTTCATAAATTAAAAAAAAAGATTTTTTTTTCTTTTTTAGGTTTTTCTCCAAGTGTATGGGAGCCTGTAGTTGTTAGCAGTGTAACTCAGTGCTTCAAAATTAAATGGGCTTGTATGGAACAGAATTGTAAAATGTCAAAAAAATGCTGCTAGTTAAGTGTTCTCCGTCCAAGAAATCTGTAACCGGGAGAGCTGGACCAAGCCATTATTAGAAACGATGGAGAACTTCAACTTGGAGTCTGTAAACGTCACACGTGTGCTTAAGTTTCCTCAGAGGTGCGCTACCATTGCTCGTAGTGGAACGCGGCCTGGACGAAGTCGGGCAACGCGACGTTACGCACGGGCCTGCGCCGCGCGCGGGGCCCACGGCGCCACGACGCCCCGCGCTGAGGCGCCCGGCGGGGCCGCCGCGCGCGGCCGCAGGGTGACGCGGAGGTCAGCCCGTGTCGCACGGCCGCCGAGGCGGTGGGGACGCGCGGTGCTCGCGGCGCCCGCCCAGGGTGCCAATTAGCGGCAGCTGTGCTGGTGGCTGCGGTGCCGGGGCCAGCTGGCGGCCAGGAGCTGAGGCGGGACGAGCCGCCGCTTCCACGCCGGGCGGCTCCGGGGACAGGAAGAAGAAATGAAGAGAGGAAGGTGGAAACGTACTATTTTCCTGGTTTGATTTATTATCGTTTTGTCACCTTCTAGATGGTTTTTTATTTTTGGATCTGCAGTGGCCATGATCGTCTTGCCCAGCCAGAGCATCCTCATGACCTAAGCTAATGTGGAAAGTGGATGAAGTAAAGGAAGGAACTGGTAATCCCAGAAGAGTGCCAGTAAAGGATGAGGATTGGCTTGAGTTAAAGAGCTTTGAAGATGATATTTTTTAACTGTGAGTTGAGATGGTAACTAAGTTCAGATCCCACTGACAGCTTGAAAGAATTAAAATAATTAAAATATTTGATGCTATCTTTTGAGTTCAGAGGAGAGAGTGAAGGCTATAAGACAAACTACCTTCTTGTCCCTTGACACAGTCTTTCTGGGTCATGTTTAAGAGGCTGTTGTGGTGAGGCTTCTTACTATACTCTGTTCTGTAAACTGGAAGTACTTTCCTGCATGAGGAAATGAAAAGTCTCATGTTAAAAAGGTGCTTGGGTCCTAATGGCAAAGTTTTTTTTTTGTTTTTTTTTTGTTTGTTTGTTTGTTTTGTTTTTGTTTTTGTTTTCCCCTGAAATCCTTGCATTTCAGATTTCAAAAGGTGTTTGTTTTTTAAATCTTTGAAATGCTCTGAGGACGCTCTCCCTTCCCCGGGCTCCTTGGCAGAATGAGGATCACAAAGTCCCAAAGCAGGCTCTCTTCTCTAGCGAGCGCAGCGGAAGGGGATCATCAGACCTGGGGTAGCCTCTGCAGTAAAGCAGCTTAACTAGAAACCGTGAAAATATTTTTGGATGTTGGCAGCCACAGGGTAAAAAGTAATAAATAAGTAAAAGTGCATATTACCTCATCTGTAGGAAACCCTATAAACTCTAGCAGCTCCTTCAGGTTGTTCTGTTGCCAAAGAATACATTTCAGACTTCATCTTGTGCATGAGTAAGATTTGCAAAGAGTTTGCTGTTACTCAGTAAAATATCATTTCTCTCACTGGCTTCATCTCAGCCCTACTGAAATATAATGCCCTGAGGCTGACTATGTAGTTTTCAGTGCTTCAATTTTGTACAGTCTGCCTTTAGCTGTAAAAATATATATCTTGAAAAACTATTAGGGTTGCAGTCAAGTGTGTCACTAACTCCTGTAATGTATACAGCAGCTCTATCCTGGAAACAAATCCTGCACCAGCAAGACTGACAACAAACAGATTACCTCTTTGTCACTGCTTCAGCCTTCCAAAATACCTGTGCTCAGGACTGAGAGACAGAATTCTGCGAAAGATGTAGTATTAAGCATTCACCATATGTGTGTGCATGTATGCACATATTTGATTATATATAGGGTCATTTAGAAATTATAATTCATGTCTGTAAGGCTAACGAAAAGAGCTCCAAAATCTGGAGGGTCCAAATGGTCAGTGTGTGACTCCTAGGTGTAATTTGTCTTCCTACTAAACATGGCAATTCTATGTATTCTCCAAGAAAGTATTTTTCTTCATATCCCTGGCCTGTATCATGTACCATTGTACTTCTCTCCCATAGCATTTCTGCCCTTTCTTTGTGTCGTGCAAAGTTTTCTCATCTCCTCCATACGGGGGATAATAATTTGAAATCATTAACCCAAGTGCTGTATGGGACCTAGTGAGATATTAGTTGTTTTTTTAGTGCGGTGCGTCTCCCACCAAGATGAATGGGATGTGGGGATTTGGAGGCAGTACCAGCTGGAAGATCTGCTCCCTGGCACCTTGCTGTCGGCTCACTGGTGCTGCCACTGAATCTGCTTCCTTATCATAACATGACTGCAAAGCAGAGCAGAATCAAGTTATTATCTTACTTTAAATAGTTTGTGGAACCAGACACTGTTTTCCCCAAACATCTGACCTTCCAGTTTTACCTCAATTCTCTCTACTGTGCAGAACTGAATCTGAAGCATCTCATCTACGGCTCAGCAAAGGCTGGTCAGGGCAGCTCGTAGGCCAGTGTAGAAAGCTGACATAAGACAAAAAGAGAAGGAAGATTCATGGACCTAAGTTTTAATGTAGACTCACATATTTACTGAACATGGAAAGCTGTCATCTTAAAAAGGAAGAAGCAATGGAATGAAACCTATGTACAAAGATAGTAGATAAAACTGCTTCCTTAAAACATGAATCAAATTCCTATTTTTTGTCCCAATGTGATTTTGTCTAACTAGTGCTCTTACTTATGATTAATACCGTAGACGGATGGCTTATGCTGATATTTCTGTTTAGCTTCCTGGTGAATGGATTTATGATACATACCTAACCTGTAAATTCACATCAAAAGGATTTTGAGCAGTGGTCAGATGTATCTGTAATAAGGTTTGTCTCTTATGTACAGCAGCATCTTAATGTTGAATGAAAAAGAAGAAAACAAGGAAAATGAAAAGGAAAAAGTACCACTTTTTTCACCTTGTCTTTGGTCTAATATCAATAATTTAACAAGTTCTTAACCAGAATATAGATAAGATCCATTAGGGATTATATGCTATAGGGTTTGTAGTTATATTTCATATTTCAGATTCATTTCTGCCTTAAAATGGTTCAGGTGAAGTTCATCTCTTGTACCAGAAAACTTACCTATTTTGTAGGGAGAAGAAAAGAAGTATGCTTAAGCCTACAGCAGCACTTAATTCTCTTTGGTTCTTGTGTGAGCTTCTGTCAATTCACATACACATAGTGTCTGTTTTAACTAGGCGTGTATTGGTTAAATGCATTCCTAATTAAATAATACTAAACCCTTTTACTATGTGGGACATGGTCATAATTCTGTAGTTGAAATTAACATACAAGTTATACTGTTTGTTTTTGGAGCCTGCATATAGCATGGCAGCACTGTTTAACCTGTGGTCACATGAGCAATTTAAAATTAAATTAAGAAAATTAAATCTCTTGTTAGTAGTTGCATAATTTCTAAAAAGGAATCTGCACATCCATGGAGGAGGAGAAAAAAATATTCATGAAGCAAAGATGTTGAAAACCACTATGTTAAGATACTTTATCTAGTTTCCCATTCTCTTCTGGATGCAGGGCAGGGACTAAAGCAAGTGTAGGGTTTTGGTTATAAAAGGTAACCAAATGAGATGAGAGGATGTGAAAGTTAGTACCTCTGTTCAATGCTGCAATTCACCTCTTTCTAATAATATGAAATCAAATTGCCTGAAACTATAAAAAATATAAATGGATACTAAGTTTTGATCCAGTATGATTCATAAAAGCTTAAAAAATTAGTAAAGCTGATTAGATGCATCCTTTTATTTTTAGCATTATCTGTAGTCTGGTCTACTGGTCAGCATGTAGGCTATG
The DNA here is from genome assembly GCF_059628265.1 of Tinamus guttatus. NCBI lineage: Eukaryota > Metazoa > Chordata > Aves > Tinamiformes > Tinamidae > Tinamus > Tinamus guttatus. The sequence continues at coordinate 1,479,445 of NW_028290136.1, read as the reverse complement.
CCTGTCAAATAGGTACTTTTAGTTATTTTAGACCCTAGATAGCTGAGAAAGTGGTGGAACCATAGTTAGGATACAACTTTATTTGGAAAAAGGGCCTTTTATATGTCTGATCACAGAAGTGTACTGTTCCAAATGTTGCCCTGTAGTGTATGGAAAGTTGGGTGGTGACGTAAGTGAAAATGTGAAAGGTAGATGAGTTTGGGTCTGCTCTTCAGGAAAGCATTGCCTTCTGTGGGCAATAATTGTGACATTTTGCTGAGAGAGTCAGTTGGCAATGTATGAGCGTGAACTGCGCAGCTGTAACAAAGCAGAGAGCAGGCAGCCAAAAAGGCCTCTTAAAGCCTTCTTCTGCAACTGACATCTTCCCATCTTCTGGCTTGATTCATCTGACCCATGGTACCAGGCAGGAGATTATATGTGGATAGGAAGGAATTGAGGCAGACAGGAATTGCTGAGGTGTGTCTGGCAATACATCTGCCTGCGCTGAAATCCCAGTGTGGAAAGGACTGGGTCAGTGTGCGTGGGAGAAACAGGAATAAAAGAAGGAGGAGAAAAAAAGAACACATAGGGTTTTTTTTTTTTTTTTTTGTGAGTAGGGTGATCCCCCTAGCTCATGCATTAGTGCTCGCACTGCAGAAGAGTAGTAATTTATTGATGCAGATGGCCATGTAAAGTGCTTGCAATTTGTGAGGGGGCTTGACCCTTGACGGATGGGCCATATGTTGCAAAGCCCCAGAGGCATCATTTGACTGAAGTCTCTTCCTCTCTGTCTCTGCACCTATGGTCCTTGTTCAATCACCACATATTGAACTATAGACTTACTAACTCCCCCAATAAATCTCCAACTAATGGCTCAAGGAGGCTATAACTTAACCCTTTCCATTCAAAAGAGCACATAATTTGGCATTGACTTTTTCACACTATTCTCCTTTCGTGCTATTCACACTATTGACTGTTTCAATGACAAATATTACATGACCTAGCTAGTTATCAAGTACCAAGATGTCATAAAATGCTACCACCTGTAGCATTTGTCATAGTCTGTATAAACCAAACTTAGTTTGAACATTTTCAAACTTCAATAATGTATGTATGCTATCAATAAGAGCTATACTGTATTACATATTGTACAGTTCTATATTGCACAGAAATCCTGTACAGTTCATTTGTACAACACTACTGTTAAAATACTACTAGTGAGATACGATGGAATATTTCATGTTTCTCACTGACTGTCTTCTCTTGTCCGCTCCTCTTTTTCACATTCTACTAGGGTTAATGGTTAAGTTTTTCCATGACATAGGCTGCATCTTCAGTTGCCTGAAGAGATTTGACAGGCACTGTTATCCCACTGGATGGTCTTTCTGCATTCTGTTAAAATGTATTGTTGTCTATTTCTCATACAAAACCCTTTCTTTGGACTAGTTAATGTATTTACATGAAATATGCATGCAACTACTGTGTATTTCATATGCTTCATATATTTCATATAGATATTCAACAAGCAGTGTTCTAAATTGCTCTACACAGTGGCAAACTCTGTGTTGCTGTATAGCAATGCAGCACTATTTTAAAGTTGCTTGTTGCCATAATGGTGCTTCTATATGAAAATATAAAATGTAGAATAAGCTCTACTTAGCAAGGGGACAGAGATAAAGTCTGGAGAAGATTTGTACAGGTGCAGCTTTTTTAGATTTTAAAAAGTAACCGCCCACACCTAGCTAATGTAATTACAGGGATTCAACTTTAAAACATAGACTTTAAACTAGGCAGATTGAAATTTTTCCATATGTTCAAAAAGCACAGAAGATAACGGTGGAAAACTGCTCTTCTCCTTTCACTATAGATAGTGTGGGATGACATTTTAGCTCTGTGGAAGTTGGTGTGAGCCGTGCTGTTGACTGCAAGGTCAAAATTTACCAGAGAGTTGAGACATGTGTAAGTAAGGAGGCTTTAATTTTTATATAGTGGTAAATCCTTGTATCGTGATTTCACATGACAATCTCTTTCTAATTCTCCCAAGTTTATTCCGGCAAAATTCCAATTAATAATACGGTTTTCTGTGAATAAGCACCATAACGGTGCTTAAATTACTCCTGGTTAGGTTTTCATATATTTTTATGCTTTTTGACCAAGTCTTGTAACGCAAAGTGTAGCAAAGCTATAACAACTTTAATTCACGTGGATAATCACTGTTCTGCAGTTTGAAGGCTCTCTGCAGGTGATTTTTTTTTTTTTGAGATAGGAAATGGAAAAATCGGAGCAATTTGGAGGTCTCGTTTAGTGGATCTGAGCTATTAATTATCATATGAAAAAGCCAGCTTATGGTGAGATGATGGAAAGGAATAAAATCGTTGCTTCCTCTCTTAAAACTACCTTAGAAATTAATGTTACAGTCAGAAAGTGAAGTTGCTTCAGTACAAATCACATGTACATAAATCCCACACTTTTTTGTTTCCAGTCATTTGTATTAAGGTATGTAGTTTGGGATGGTTTTATTCAAATGTACTCTTATTCTGGATTGTAAACTGAGATTCTCTACTTTAGTATTAGTCTTTGGGGTGAAGTATTCCCTGTAACAGGAGCCACTCATAAGCACTGCCATCTGAGGTTATTATTTCACAATTAAAGTGATGATACTGACAGCATTAATGGCAGTGGGATTTCCCTGGAATACCAGAAGCAACTGCCAACACCAGTTCTCAGATTTCCTGCGTACTTCAGTCCCCATGGCAAGCGCGCATAAGGAGTTTTGGTGTCTGTTCTGAACTAGTTCATCCAGTCCGTCGTTTAATGATCTTTTCTTTTGCAACGGAGTTGAGAGGTGTCCCTCTTCAACGTGAGCTAGCTGCGTAGCATCTGCCCTACTGAGAGAAAAGAAAGGAATGAAAATATTGTTTTCCAGGGAATGCAAACCAGATAGAACTGTAGAAAAGTGCAGCATCATGCAGATAAGTCATCAATCACCTTACAGTAGTATTTCTAAAGGAAATCTTCTATATTCACAAAAAAAAAAGTCTTGAACTGACAACATGAAATATTACAAAGCAGAGAAAGCTGTTTGCTGAGTTTGTCATAAAAGAAGTTGTAGGAAGTTGTGCCTGTCAAAACGGTGTTGGTGAAGGTGCACACTGATGAAAGCCAGTGCCCCCCGGAGCTTCAGGTGTCTGTTTGTGCGTTATCACAGCCTGGTACATGGGGCAAAATGCACCATCCTTAATGAGGCTGGGTTTCTTTAGAGGCGATGACAGTGTATTTTTACCCATATTTTGATTTAAGTAAGTTTTATTTAGAACATAATTTTACAGCATGCCAGGACATCCCCGAGTTTTTCATTGGAAATAGTTGATTTGGCTCATTGAAGCCCACAACTTTCCTTCCACCCCCAAACCAGGCAGACAATCAAACAAAAAAATCCCCATATAATTCCAACATATTAAAGTGTAGGGCTAGAAATTGAACTTATTAAGTACAATCTTGCCAAGTTCTAAAACTGGTACATACTTTATTTTGTGAGCACTTCCTTTTTTCTTTTCTTTTTTTCCTTTTTATACCTCAATCTTTGAAATTGGCAAAGCAGAGCTTAAAATGTGTCCAACTCTTCAGTCCTGCTGCTTGAACCGTTTATATGATCAAGTCTGCTGAACCATTTAAAAAAAAAAATCTCCACTCAAATAAGAGTGTTGTCATTTATGTCATTTCATTGAATTTGTTTTATTTCACTGAGTGTTGGAATCAGACTGTCTAAAACCCAATACAACCATCATCAACTTGTGTGAGCTTTGAGGGGAAGGGACCATCTGAACAACCTTTGGAGCTGCAGAAATCAGATCATAAAAACAAAGGCTCCAAGCCCTTTCTTTGAATAAGGGCTTTTCAGCCTCAGCAGAAACTTTTCTGTCTTTTTTAATGCTTTTGAATAGAAGAGCACAGAAAGCAAAGCAGAAAGATCTGAGTATTACAGACGATGATTTATTTCTGTTCTTCATTGTCTCCCATTATAGTTTATTCAGAGCAAGCTTTTATCCCAAAGAAACAGTAATTGAATTGGTGTTGAAGAGAAAGTTGACTCATATAAATAATAAAAAAAGACGGCTTATGTGTCCATATATTTCAGTTGCATTTTTATTTTGACCAAAGGTGGTAAAGATGTGAATAGTAAATTCCAGCTACTTCCTTCACGATTAATTTATTGTACCATAATCTTTGTTTATGATACAGGCAGAATAGCTAAGTAATACCAAATAAATCAGAGCCCTTTACCATTATGTCTTGAAGCACTTTACGTTATTGTGTTTTCTCTCTGACCAGGAAATTTTAAGCATACGATTTGGTACACTTGAGAGGCATCTAATGAAGAGAAGACGTCTGTGTGCGTACCAGGGGCGTTGCTAGTGAAAGCAAAGCAAACTGAACAATTTACTTTATTTGCTGAACAGATAAGGATGGTTTTGAGTTATTCTGATTCCAGTAACGATACCACATGATTCCTTTCTGAAAAAGGCATCTTTGCATATTTAGACAAATGACCAGTGTCATCACCCGGGTCTTGTTTTTGCTGACTCACGTGCCGTTAAACGCGCCTAATGGAGTGGGTGGCCAGAGGACACTAACACGACACTAACTGTATATTGTTTTCATTTGTTGCTGTACTAAACCCTCCCGTGCATGGGCTTTATTTTGATGGGGCACGCACCGTCTGACCGTGCTTGGCAGTTGTGTCCGAGAGCCCTATCCCTGCGCGCTGCTTTCGGGGCTGCCTCTCTCGCTGCAGAGCGCGGGGACGTTGATCCCTCGGTTTGTTTGCAGCCGCTGGGGTGATCCCAGTGCACTAGGGGAAGCGCAGGGGGCTGCGCAGCTCCTCCAGAGCTGTTGTTTGAGGCTCTGGACGTTTGGATCAAGTAGTGAGGGCCCATAAAACTCCCTGCTCTGCTCAGGGATGTTGCGATGGCATAAAGCAGGAGAGAGTGCTTGTTTTCCTTCACGATTAGGTCAGCTCTCTGCGTGTTTTTCTTGGGCGAGGTATAAAAGAGGGCTCCTGTGTGTGTTTGTGCACCGCTTTGGAAGCAGAGCGTGGTCCCTAGACAGCGCTTGGCGTGCCCAGCGTTACCCAGAAGAGCGGCTATAGGAAGCAGAAGTATTACGGGACCGCTGGAGCTGGGTAAAGCAAACAAAGCTCTGCTGGCTGATTAAATCACTGCTGGTTGAGCTGTTCATAGAGAATTTGTTTTCCGCAGAAGCCCAACCATTATCTTCATATTTGTGTGTGTGTTGTTCTCATTTTAATGCTCCTGTGAACACCTGGTGACTTTCATAAGCAGTGCCGCACAATAGGAAGGCCGGGTGGAGAGTTCATTACCGATAGCTCCAAAGGGGCTTCATGGACGTGGCGCGTTTCTGTCTCAAGCAATGGAAGCTCGGGAATATAGGATAATGTCACAGCAAAAATATTGCTTTCCCCATACTTTCCCAGTGCAATTTCTCATTGTTTCCCTATAGAATGAATATATTCATGCAATCTTCCACCCACAATTTGGGGTACCTTTTATTTTCTGAGTGCCTTTATTATGTAATGCAATATAATGCAATGCTGCAGCATTATTTTCTTGGTCTTTGTTTCTAGGTCTCATTTCTTTTTTTTTTCTTTTTTTTTTTTTTTTTAGGTTAGTGCACTAATACATTTTCCTTCACCTAGCATAAGGGATCATTCAATTTTCAGCTCTCAGTTCGTTAATAACAGAACAAATATAGAAGAAATAAGAGAAATAATTTGCTCTGAATCAAAATGTTCCATTTCAGTAAACTGTTTTGCATTACCAAGTTGAACTATTGTCTGGGGGACTACATTAATAAATATGCTCAAATTCAGTTTCTTAGGCCAGAGGGAGGAAGGGAAGTACACCTGTTGATAAGTGAGTTTTTGTTGTTTCTTTGTCCTCAAGAATATTACCAATTGCACTTCAGCCAATAAAGCGTTACAATAAAAAGAATAGGATACATTTTATTTCCGTCTGTTCTATGCCTTAGAAAATGTAATGACCTTTTCTAACTTGTACAAATGATGGAAGGAAAAAGAGGGAAAAAAAATGTTTAGTGTTTCTATTTGATCGATATCCGTATGATCTGCACTTTGGGAATAGCTGAAAATTTCAGTTGTGGTTCTACAACTGTTTGTATTTTGCTGTGTTTTCAAGCCCACAAAGGAGTGACCCCTAAAACCATTTGAAAGTCATAGCCAGAGGCAACCTACAGCCTCCCAGCAGGATGAGACAGAACATGGCCTTGCCAGGCTTGTTGCCTGCCTGGTGGCTTGCCCGGCTGAAGATGGCACTGCCCTGCACGTCAGGCTTTAAAAGCAGCCTTGGGGAAGCCATGAAAGTGACGCTTTAAACCGCTGGAACGCTGTTTGTGCACATTCCCACTCGGGAAATCCATAGGAAGTGTTAAGTCTTCTGCTCACGTATCTGTAGCTTCACGTTCCTCAACGCTGTGGTCAAGCGAGTGGGCGCCGTTGACTCTGTCAGCACCTGCCTGGCACTTGATGTTTAAAGTTTCGTGTTTAAAAAATAAACCAAAAGAGCAAATTATGTAAATGGTTCAATCCTAGAAGTCTGTTATTCTTGTAAGTCATCCATCACAACAGCGGGATTCTGTCTGAATCTGTGTTAAACTATCCACTGGGCTCCTGTGGAACTGGGGTGAACTTCAGCAGCTCTGAAGGAAGGAAGGAAGCTGCAGGAGCCTGAGAGAAGAACAAGGTTGTGCTGTGGTGAAAAGCAGCCCTTGCAGATGGCGGTTCGGCTGAGACAGAGGGTCAGAAAACAGCAGCTGGTTCACTAGCCATCCCTGAAGCAAAGCCTTGCAGATGCTCGTGTGATTGCAACGATGGTCCAGCTGAGAGCGTTAGGAAGGTAGGAGAGCATCTCAGTATATGAAGAGCACCAATTCTGATTTTTTTTCATCAGTCAGGTGCATATAAAATAAAATTACATGCATGCTGTGGTATAAAAATTCCACATACTCATGTATGACGCTGCTTCCAAATTATGAAACTCTCTTACTGAGTGTGCCATTTAGAAACAGATTTCCAATACGATGCATCTAATTTATCATTTTTTCTCCAAGGATTGCAGGCAGTTCCTTATCCTAAGCAAAATAGTTCACAGTGTTTGCTCTTTAGTAATGGTACTGCACAGTGATACCAAATACACAATCTGCTATCCTAAGAAAGGAGAAATATCATAGTATCATGAATATCAATTATGTCATAACACTTGGTAAATGGCAAATTTTTAATGGGAGCCACATTATGCCTTAATGTGAGCCAATTTTACAGTGCATATAACTGTAAAATCTTTTCCCTCATTCCAAATAAATTGTCTCTCCTGTTTCATGAGCATCAATGTGATAATAGCTCTTACAGTGAAGATGGCAAAAGTGCAATTTCACAGAGAATAAATAGTCATCTTAGGATTCATCCTTTTTGAGAAGCTACATTTTAATCTTTTCCCTGAAAATATTTCATTTTTTGCCAATAGAATGTTTTATTTTGGAGACACTAATTACTTTCAAAGCATCTGTCAGTATTTCTCTAGATTTTAGCATATGTGTATTAAAAAGTGTTTATAATGAAGAGATAAAACACTTTCATGCTGAACTCTGCAAACCATGCACACTGTTGAACTATGTAGCCACTTTTCATTTTATGAATAATGCAAACTTACTTAGTCTGCTTATTATTTTTGGTCACCTTATTGATTAAATTTTGTGCTTGACAGGGCATTGCCGAGTCCATAGAATATGAATATATTTCAACCTTCATTAAAACCTGATAAGGAATAACTGTCAGGCCTTCTTACCTGGTTAGATTGCAAAATTTCAATGGAAAGCAAACCAGTGAAGCCTTCACTTTTGTGAATAACCACCAGTGGCCAAAAGCAATCGAGTAACAATCCACTTATTGCCTTTTCAGACATTCAGGAATACGCAACAATCTGAAAAAAAAAATGTTATGTATTCATCATTGTCAAGAGAACAGACCTAGCTTTTCAGTTTGACAAATCTAGTGGTGCGGGATGACGGATTCTGATAGGAATAGGGCAATAGAGATATCTCGGGTATGTTCAGGCTGAATTGGACAATGCTTTTCATAGCTTCTGAGAAGATGAATTGTTAAGGCAAAAAGCCTAGTGAATAAAATGCAGTCCTGGAAGTTAATAGAGGTATTTTGCAATATCTGCTTCGCTGTTTTTTCTGAAAATATTTCTGTGCATTCCTGATGGCGTGTGTGCTTTTCAGTAGCTTTGTCTGCCATTGACTTGTTGGAAGAAAGGAGCTTTTCCGTGTGCCTGTTGGGATTTGCCTTTCATGTGGGTCGCCTACCTAAAGCAGAGCTGGCACCGCTGCTGCCCACATGGGTTGTCCTACAGCTTATGAAGGACTGACAATACCTTATCTGGGCATATATTCAATTCTTCATCCTAAATTTAACAGCATATAAGGAAGAGTCAACACATGTGCCAAATGGCTTCTCACACAAGCTATGTAAAACAACTGTGTTTTATAGTACCATTGTTTAAGAGAGGGGAAAAAAAAAAAGTCATATATGTCCCTTGCAGTCTCCTGGCAGAAGTTAGCTGCAAAAGGTGGTGTGAGCTCCTGGCCAAACATCTGCAAGCCAAGGTGAAGAACTGCAGGCACTAAATGTCTTCACAACTGCACAGTTGCACAATACAGAATGCAACTGTTTCACATTTTCAAATTTTATTCCAGTATCTTCTTTACTTCTTAGAGGCTTGGAGTCCAAATAGTACACGTGTACATAAACACAAATTTGTTCAGCATAACCACTGCATAACCATATTCCATACTCAATATACCATCTTCTGGCATTCTGTACAGCAGATCATGGCAGTTGGCTCTGTTGTTTGTTACGGTGGACCTTAGCATGTGTGCTAACATTTCTTGTAAGTCAAGATGAGCTGTAATTACATTACTTGACTCATCTTAATCCAATAACTCAAACACTCTGACAGTGACACAACTGGTATTTGACTCTTGTCCAAATTGTAAATCAAACAGATGATAGATTCAACAAACATGAGAAAGAGACTGTCATGACTATGCAAGAGATTAATACCAGGGTTTGGTTTCCTGCATTAGAATTTCTATTTGGATAAAAATACAGCTTTCTGAAAGTGTGAAATTCCACTATATTTGTCTGTCTCGCTTTCTTGCTATTTGGTAATTAGTACTAGGCTCTGAGTTAGTAAAACATGTGTTGTCTTATGGAAAAGGGCTGTAAAATGTAAAAAAAATATGTATATAACCAAACTGCCCCAAGCCTCCCTAAAGTCATAAAAATTTCACAAACGCCCATGTGTTGTTCAGTATCAACCTGTTGTGCTGGAAGTCTTGCCTTTTCACCGTTGCTCACAGTCTTCCTCATTGTCCTTCACAATCCCGTTTTCTCTTCAGATTCTCGTCATTTTTGGAACCCTGGATAGGGTGGATGGGTGATGCTTACCTTCTGGCCTTGAGGAAAGGAGTAGAGATTTATCAAGACATCTTGGGTGCCTCCTCCTGCATCTCGTTTTCTGTGTGTATGATTGATAGGCTCAGGTCCAGTGTGGCTCTCCCAAATTCCGTTAGTTAGGAAATAGGTGTTTCCTGGCCATGTAAGTCTTCTAATGCAAGAGTAATAAGGAAACTTGAACCATGTTGTTTGTTTTGTTATTTCCTGTGGAGTCCAAACTGCATTTGAGCGTGTTAGGGAGGAGCTGCTTCAACAGGGGAAAGGTTCAAGTCTTCACCTGCTGTTTTCCATAAGAGAAACCCTAAAATTTGTGAGAGCTGTAAATGATTTTGCTAGTGTTTTGTTGTACATGAACGCAGCATAAGAAGAGATTGCAGGAACCAACAAGCTTTGAGAGTGTGGAAGACTCAAGGGCACGATGTGACTGCGTTTCCTCAAAGCAGGCAGGACTTTGGAGACTTGCTGCAGGCAGTGGGAATGCAGTAGCCCCAGTCTCTCCACTATCCAGACAGAAAAAGGTTTCTGGCAAGGGCTCAAAGGTAGTCAAGAGCTGGGATTTTGTGAATTGAGCATAATTGTTTGTCTGGGTTCTGCTTTAACCCAATGTATGGAACCACAGAGGCTACAGACATCTCTGGAGAACTGATATTCTTTCAGCGTCTTTCTGTAGTTTTGCCTGAAGGTCTAGCAGTTTTATTCTCACAATTAACTGGAAAGAAAAATCCAGGAGCAAAGAAGAACCACAAAATAAGCTTTTAATATATCTGGGCAAGTGTAAGCAGAGTAACAGGTTTTGCTGAGAGCTTTTTGCACACAGGGTATGTTACATCAATCTCCATCTGGGTAAATCAGACATGACTGCCCGTCATCTCCACTTCATGTAGACAAGTTAAATTTGGGCTAAGAGGAGCATGGTCACTTTCAGGTGAGCTTGTGGAGCTGTCGTGTGGCACATTCGTAGCAAAACCGGTGCCTATTTCAGCTCTTTCAAACGTGTGTGCGTGTGACTGAACATGACAAGAGTATCCATGTACAAACCCTAGCACAAAACAAGTAAACCTGTGTTTGAAAATACCTTCGCTTACTTTGGTGCTCCATATTCAGTGTTGATTTGGCTGGACTGATGAAAAGGAAGCCCTGGGAACATTTCTGTGGTACTGCTTTGGATCGAGGATATGTTTGGGCAGCACACTTTTGTGCTTGGAAGTCCTCTTCTGAGTTTGGTCATAGTTGAAAGAACAAGAGAGGTTAAGGAAAACACGAACCACGTTTCCTTCAAATCAAGGGACAAAAGCAGTGAAAGAAAATTAAAAAAAAAAAAAACACATAAAGGGTACTGACATTACAGGGCAACTGTGTACAGCTGACTCCTTCTTTGTAATTTAGAGACTTAAACTCCATCTGTCTAGAGTTTGGTTTGCACCATTGTCTGACTGAAGAGCGTGTTACCATTTGCTTTCTTCCTATCAGACCACCCAGGGGTTTCCCGTTGTTTTTAAAGGGGAGTTGCTGTGGCATGGGCAGCGTGAGGAATGCAGGAATGCAAGGCTTTCCTGCCCCCACCACCAAAGCAAGGACAATAGTTTTACTGTGGGTGACTCATCAGATGATTGTCTTGAATCTGCATGGGGGACTAGCACTGAGGACCTTCTCAAACCTTGTGGTTATTCTCGCGGCCTCCTTTCGGTCATCCAACTTACTTTTAATTGTAGTAAGAGGCTTCCACAAAAAGATCCAGTACAGTCAGGATACTGCCAATCCAAGAGAGTCAAGAGCTATAGACTTACTCACGCGGGGCACCCGCCTTTCGCAGTTGTTGGGTGCCGTCTTCTGGGATGGTCGGTGTATCAGAGCTCTGAACCTGCTCCTAAGAAATATCTGTCACTTGAGCTGTTGGAAAATCTCTGTTAGTTGTGTGAAACCTGCAAGAATGAGTTAGGCAGGTCTAATTCCAGCAGGGAGAGAAGAGTCAAACACGCATCCAATAGCTGATTTTTTATAAAACAGTGTGAAACATAAGGCTTATTTCAGGAATTTACTGAGTTTTGCAGTATTTTTGATATACAGTTAGGGTCATGTTGCTTTTCTTATTTTTTTATTCAGTTTTTGTTTTGGGAGCACAGCAGCATCTACAATTTAATGTTTTATTTTTTGACTGTCACCCTGATCATTCTCAGATGTGCTTGGACTGAACTGAGGAGCTCTATATTAAACATCTAATGCGTGTATTTATTGAAAGAAATATGAAAATGTTTGAAAATTTCTAATTGTGTATACTGTTTGGATGGAATATTAAAGATGATAACGCCTTTTTACTACCCGACAGAGCATGAAAGAGCAAGAGAGATTCAAAAACTTCATTAATTGCCGTGACGTGACGTTACAGGCCACCTGCACTTCAAAGAACTCACAGTGAAGCAGATGGATTGCTGAATATGCCATCAAAAATTTTTAGAATGTTTGTTTTAAAAATAAATGTCTTTCGAAGTCATTGACAATCAAAGCGTGCAATTTATAAAAATGTCGTTGCTCTTTTTTTTCCTCCCTTGCATCCCCCATACATGTGAAAATATGTCCTTGTCTTGGGAGTGGGATTCAGACGCTGCCTTTTCCTGAGTAAGTGGTGGCTGCAGTTACACTTGAAACAATCTGCATGCCAAAAGCAGCTTTATCCTCCCCGTAGGATTCATGCACGTCTAATGACTCAGGGCAGAAGTAAGTGTTTGGTGGTTTCTTAATTTGGCTGTGGGAAGATTCAGGCTTCAGTCCTTCTGAGGAGAGTGCAAGTGGTGCATGGGGGGTGCTGTATGTGCTGACTAGACTCCATCGGCAGCGACGGTCTTGCAAAAATCTTTGTTTTTATCATCTTTTGAACGGAAGCGGTAGAAGTTTCTGCGGCAATACTCCACACTGGTAAAGAAAATTCACATGTAAAAGGATTGACCTCTCCTCAGATAGCAGGGCAATTTAGTGTAGCCTGAGCCACTTCCTTGCTTTAGGAAGAAAGAAGAAATGGAAAGTATGAACAAAGATGAAGAAAATGGAAATACAGCTGTAGTTTGTCATATTTGAGTTATCCGAAGTTTAAAATGTATCATTTCGCTGTGTCCTTTCCAAGTGGCTTCATTTGACCTTCGTATGTGGAACTCCAAGCATAATAGACTAAATATTTACTGAAGTCTTCAGTGCAGAGTATCTTAAGCAGTGCTATTCTTTTTCTTGTAAAGCAAAGAATGGCAATACCAAATAATAGGAAATAATGCAGTAACAACGTATACCAATACTTAATGGTGTCAGCCGTCAGAGAAGAAGGTCTCTTGTTTTCATTTGTTCATTTTATCACAATGAAAGAAGAGAGGGGAAGAGGAAGGAAAAAAATAGCTTTTTTTTTTTCCTTCCTTTTAATATTGTAATAGAATTAAGCTATTTCACAACGCCTGCCATTTTTGTGTCTGGGTTCCGGCTGTAGACACTATGTGGTGTGACATACACTATTTTGAAAAGGTCTTTAGAATACAACTGAAAAAAGCGAGCTAGTTTTGCTTTGCTTATCGCTGCTAGGCAAGGATTTATGCCTTCATTGGAAAAATAAAATGAGGGTTTCTGCAATACAAATAAAACAAATCAAACCTGAAAACCATTGTTTTCAGTAGACACCTGGGGCTGTAGGTAAGAAGGATCTTTCCTGCCTTTTTACATCTCCATGTTCGGAGGGATGCTTTTGCTGGGGACATTGCTAGCAATGAGAAGGACAGTGAGAAAATACAATTACAACAAAATGTTTGTCCCCGGTGTTTAGCCATACCCCTTACAAGTCACTTTGCACCATAACCAGACACTCAGTAAGTGATTCCTCCTCCTCTTGCACAAATTACTCATGTCCTCTAGGACAGGGTGAAATGCCAATTGTAAAATATTGTGCTTGTGCCTTAATAGAAAATATTTGCCAGCATCTTACCACTATGTTTTATAAGCTAAAATCTCGTCTATTTTCTCTCTTATTTTTCTCTCATATTTTCTTGAGGGCATGAAGATAAAATAAGCTTTAGTGAACCTATTGCCTTTCTATCTTCCTTCATATGAGAAGAGATTGAGATATAAGCAGCGCGTAATTGATTGTTTTTATAATAGGGAAAATTCGTCATGTGTATTTGGCTGGGATTCAATTTTTCTTATTCTCTATAAGTCGAAGTAGCTGTTAAGATGTGATGTGTGTCTTCTATTTATCTGAGGTGCAGAGAGGTTCATGAAATTACGGCCTCCAAGTGGGACAGCGCTGCTGGCTTCCCTTGACTGTTGGTAGTTCAGGTGATAATGCAAATTACAGCGTGTCTCAGTGCAGGAGGGACAACTCCGGGATTCCAAACAACAACAAAAACCTTTTGTGATGCAGATGTGATTGGGGAAGTCTGAAAGGCGGCAGAGAGTGTTGTTTTTCTCTTCGGAAGGAGGGATTTGCAGTCTTTGGAGTTGCACAGATGTCACCGTCCTGGCAGTGCTTTGGAGTGTCATTCTGAAAGATGACTGCGGTTCAGAAGTGGCAACTAAGTGCTTTGATGTCCCTGTTCGTCCTTTGCAGATCATAATCCATTTTTCCCCTCAGATCACCTCAGACTGTGATATAAATGAGCATAATTCATATTCACTGTTTAGAAGAGAGCCTGCATAAAATTAATAGAAATGTAAAGGAATCTGGTTAAGTAATGTGGTGCAATATTTCTGTTGTACATTTATTTTAAAGACTCGCGTGCAAGAGTGTAAGCTTCTCATGACGGTACTGTCAGTCCAACACTTAGTTTTCCAGAGTGGGATTAAAAGTTCTGTAAATATTGTGGATTTTGGCTGTGTCTACTGAAAAGCCATTAGCTTCTGTTGCCCTCAGTTGTGTTTTAGTGCATAAAAACTGTCTTAGCTTGTTTTTTCATGCCGATTTTTTTCTTATAATGCTGAGATCAAGTGTATGACCACAAAACTGGCTGACCACGGAATTGTTTCTCGAAGCTGTGGGAGCTGGTTCAAATGGCACCAAAATCAGCAGAATTGCTAATGTAGATGTATTTTTAAGCGATGGCCAAGAAACACGTGGCAACGCTAAATCATAAAGGCAACAACACATACAAATGTACACGGTGTTTGCCTGACAAACTGCTACCACGAACAGCAGGGCCTGGGTCTGTCTTTGGCTCCACTTGTGGACACATCCACAGGTGGAAGGACGGGTGCAGAGCGGATGCTGCATGGTCACCACGGCTGACAAGCAATTAGGGTTCATTATGGCTGTGCTGATGCTATACTAATTAACACTCCTGTTGTGCTGCTTTTCTTGTTTGACCGTGTGACAGCCACAGGCCTGATGGCCTCTGCGAATAAACAGCTGAGGACATGTTAAGTGTGGCAGAGTTTGTGCAAAACACACTCGGACGCAGATAAGATCGGAGCTTTGCAAAAAATCACAGTATAAGCAAGAGTGAATTTATGCAGAAGTTGCTGTGAAAGAACGGGAGTAAATGGATAGGAAGGCTGAAAGAGAATCATCTTGAACTTGCTTTTGGCTATATAATTTCCTGCCTAAACAGGTAGGTTATGCTGGTCAGACTTTAAGCCTGACTTAAAAACTTAAAGTCTATATGGTAAGAGTTACTTGTAGTTTCATGTCCTAGACAAGCTTTACAGCTTGCAAACTCTCCAGGCCCTTCTTGGGAACAGAAGGTAAGTCCTGCTAAACTGAATCTTGTGTCAAATCACGCAAAAAGAAATATTTTACTGTGGGGATTTCTTGTTTCCAGTCTCGAATAGGGGTCTTAAAATCATGCTCACAAGCATTGTGGCAATGCTGAAATGGTCCAGATCTGCTCTGCTGGATCCGTGACAACCTAACACTTCTGCATGTCCTAATGATCTGGGAGAGGATGCCAGACCTGAGGGTGAGGATGGATGAGGTGAATGAACAGGGCATGTTAAGTGGCCCGGTTTGTTTCGTCCCCTTGGAGCTGTGTGTTCCAGGTGTTTCCTGAAACAGGGCTGCGCTTTGCTAAGCGTTTGTGCAGGTCCCTTTTCCCTCCTGTGGGTCGGTTGCATCCAGTGCTCGCGGTGGCCCGAGTCTAAGGATGGGTGGCAAGGCAGGGTCGTGGCACCGTCACGTAAAGGCCGTTGTTTAGTGAAACAGTGCCAGGGGTGTCCGAGGCAATTCCCAAGCAGGGTTAATGCACTGCTTGTTGGTCACAACAAACATTTTATGGCCAGTGTCAGGTGGAGTATTCTGCAAACACTTTTTCCTCTGACTTTCTGCAAAGGCGAAAGATACTGGATGGTTCTGAAAGAGAACAAAAGGCCTTTTATATTATGGTCTTATTTGTCTCATATATTGCCTTTCTTCATTATTCATGTTTACGCTAGAGACAAATATGCCAAGGTGGAGGTTACCTATCTTTATTTTACTTTTGTTCGGTTGCTAAGTGCCAGGCCTCTTGCAAGGGGTAATTTTGTGAATAATGTATGAGAAACAACCTGAGTGCGAGGCTGCTCTCGTGGAGCCGAGCGCGGTGGGGAGGGTGGTTGATCATTCCGAGTGCAGTATTCATCTTGGGCATGCAAAACCCCGAGCAGTTAGTTAGGCAGGGAGAGGGTTTTCTAAAGCATGGGCCCTTCTGGCAAAGTGATGGAGAAGGTAAAACAGGAGTGGACAAGGTAAAACGCAAGCGACGGCGCGTTCCTTCCTCTGTCATCGTCGTCCTCCCGTCTCCTCCGCACAAACTGCATGCGGAGTGAGGAGGGCCGTCTGCCTCGGAAAATGCAGGAGCACTTTGATCTCAAGGAAGCTGAGCTGAAACACAAGCGAACTTCTGGCCTAGTTTTCTGCCGTTCTGCCCGGGGGCTGCTAGGGAACCCAGATCACGGCGTTCATGTCTCTGAGGGGCCTTGGCGGCTCTGTTAGCTGGAGTAGCAACAAGCCAGGAGCTTCTCCAGCTCTTGTTTTCCTTCTCCTAGTAGCAGCCTGGAAGCCTGAGGGTCCCAGCGCAGGCAGAGGTTCTCCGTGCCGAGGCTCATGGGTTTGCAGCGGAGAGCTCATAAAAGCTGCAAAAATCTTGGCTCAGAGCGGGGGCACTCGGAGTTCCCTCTCGCAGGCTCATTTTGGGGGAGCAATGGGAACTCATCCCGGGAGCCTGTGGGAGCAGGAACATCAGCTGTCGCTGATGATGAAAAATAAAACCCTTCTGTCTAAAAGCAAGAGGAGTTTGAAATACTAAAATGTCCAGAGGAAGAGGGGGTTTGCGTTTTGTATCTGTACAAGAGCTGCATTACCACATTTCGTGGTCTGGTCGTGAGACCTGAAGCGCTGTGTGAAAGATGTTTTAAACTTTTGGGTGGTCTTCCCACTTCCGTTAGGGTTCTCCATAATTTCAAGGGCAAACAAATCCAAGCCATGGCTATGATCTGTTAGCTGTTCCCTTGCCCCGGAAATGGCATTGTCATCACCATCCAATTCCCCGCCTCCCCGCCCCTCCTTTTTTTTTTTTCCCCTCTGAGAAATTGATTTTAAGTATTAGGAAAATCATTATCCCTGGTCAATTAGGGACTTGTTGTAGAACTATCTGAATAGAAAATGAAATGTGAGAAAAAAGAAAGTGAGGAGATGAGGGACAGCAGCAGCAATGGCGGGAGAGAGAAGATTCCGTTAGTGGAGTTGCCGGAGTGTCTGTGTGGAGAACTCCGGAGTGACGTGGGCAGGGCAGAGAGCAGAGCAAGAGGCACCAAGTGCCGGGGTGGGAGATGGCAGGGAAGGGCATTGCACAGAGGGAAGCAAAGAGAAACATTCCTGGAGGGGCAAGCAAGGAAAACAGAGGAACAGAAAAAGGGAACAAAAGGAGAACAGAGAGAGAAATAGGGGAGAGGGAAGAAACAAAAAGATGCAAAAGAGCATTTTGATACGGTGCTTCATGCAAGGTAAAATGGAGAAACTTCCAAGATTTGATGTTATCCACTGAAAGTATTCAATTGAGGAGGAGGGGTAACTGTGGATGGTCAAAAACATTGAAATAACGCTTTCAGCCCAAGCACCTGTAAAGTGTATGACTGTCGCATGCAGGAAGTTTACGTGATTTTTATATTTTTATGTTAAAAATTAACTTTATCATTTTAGGTTCAGATTGGTATGACTATGATATAAAAATAAACATCAGTGCTCTGGAAGAAACATTTCTTTGACATCAAAAGACCAAACCTGAAATATATCTGCAAGTCTATCCAGGGTACGTGGGTCAACCAAGAGTGTATCTATTTAGTTGCTACCTGATACAGTCTTACTCCAAATGAAGAAAATCTTACTAGACTTGAATCGAAATTGCTATCTCAGTAGGTAGTAATGTAAGCACATAACCTTGAGAATCTCTCAAATTTTGCAGCACTGTATTTCACAACCTTCATTGGATGCCATGCAGTGTGAGTAGTGGTTAATACTTTTGAGATCTCAAAATAAAAATAAACAGAAAGCTATCATAGTTCAGAGCAAAGAAAAATTAATATGTGTATTAAATGGTCAGCTATAGAAGGTAGATAGTTGGGCTGCTGCCAAGAAAATATTCAGATAAATCTGCTTTCATCTTGTTAAGTGATTCAAATAAAGATGCATGAATTGAACAAGGGTTTAAATACAGTTTGGTCTTGCTTGTGATATAGGATATCTGCAGGTGAACAGATTGCTGAAAGAGCAGGAAAAGGAAAAAAAAACTACAGGGCCTGCTTTGTGTCCACTGACTGCGTCCTCGTCCGGGTTTAGCTGCGGTTCCTGCAGTCGGACCTGCGAGCTGTGCACCGCGTTAGGGCAGGAGCCGGCAACGCGCATATGCCGCGAGTGTCCGCTTTCCTTCGGAGGTTTGGGGCGATGAGAAGATAAAAGCTCTGCCTACCAGATGGAGCTTGTCAGATTAGCAACTGGAGCAGCGTAAATAGCACCGCCGCATTGTGCTCTTTTCTTTTCCTTCCTTCCTATTTTTTTTTTTCATGAGGCACAAAGCAGGCCCTTCCTAACACATGTGCATATTTTATGGTTTCGTGTTTGATGTCAGGGGTGGGAAGCAGGAGAGGAGAGGTCACAAAGAAAGGCCCGGCAGAAGGTGCTGCTGGTGGCACCTCTCGCGGAGGAGCTGCTGCCTCCAGGCGCTTCCCTGCTTCCTTGGTGATCAGGAGCATCAGCAACCGGTGGCCCAGGAGAGGCAGCGCCAGGGAAGTCTCCTGGGGGCAAGTGGGCCGCACGGAGCCAGGGCCGTTGGACAAAGCAGTGGGGCTGCTGCTCCACACAGGGTTTGCCACATCTACGACCATGTGGGTTTTACCGGGCTGCCCGCTCGCTCAACTTACAAATGTCAAACATGATTTAAAAGGTTATTATACTATCGAGAGAGAGAGAGAGAGGATGATTTTCTATCAGGGAAATTTCTGTTTCATTCTGCTACACATACTGCATACTGCGAAGTCCAGTATGGCCAAGTAACCTGCTTTTATCTTTAATAAGTGCTCTATGGGCCTCAAATAGGAAAAAAAGAAAGCACTTTATTGGAAAATTTGCTCCCGTCTTGTCACATTACAGTGTGATAAATATTGCCTGGAAGTCAGGTGTAGCGTTTGAAGCATTGCCTCTTAGCCTGGCTTTATTTGTATGCTCTATGTTAAAAAGGGCACATGTCTTTAAACATCATGGAAAAAAGTAATATTTTTTTTTAAAATAGCATATATTTAAATAGGTTGAAAAAACTTAAGCTCTGCTTATCTCTTTTAGTAAATTGTTTGAAGGTTTTACTGTAACTGTTCTTTAAAACAGACCTGAGAAACTTTTTTTTTTTTTTTTTCAATTTATCCCCTTGAGTATTTCTTTATAGCTTAACAGGGACCTCTGTTGGGGTGTGTGTTTAATTGTACTCCATAGCCAGACATAAATTTAAAGCAGCTCCTTCGATGTGAGCTACCCTGGTGTCGTATCTTGATTCCCAATCAGAATTAAAATTGAAACTTATTAAGACTGGCTGTTTTGTACCCAGCTACTTTATGGCATCCAGCAGGGTTGCTAAATTACACAATACCATTAATGCATCCCTCAATTTTTTGCCCACCTAGAATCTTTTTCAATATAGAGGAAAGATGAACTGTGTGATCTCAATATTTAGAAGGAAATCTTTTTTTCGTTTTTCTTATTTTTTTCCACTTTCCTATTTCAGCTTCCTCTCCTGCCTCACTCCTCCCACACACCCATCACCCCCATCCCCGCTCGTTCTTTGTACAAACCTGTAAAATCTAATACTGTCCCCCCGTAATCTCCGGCCCACTCCAAGTTTGGCAGTACATCAGAACTGAATGTCTCACAGGGACGTTTTGAGAGTTGTCGTGTTTTGGTGAGCAAACTTCCTCAGTTAGGGGTGCAGCAAACTTCCTCAGTTAGGATCCAAGCTGCGCGCAGGAGTAACGTAAGGAACAGAAACAACTGGCCTTGCCCATCACCGTTTTCCTACTGAAGGTACAAACCATATGTTTCAGTTTTTCAAAATGTTAGAAAGCGTTTTTCAGACCTCCGGAGAGAAGTGTGTTTTCTTTATGAACAAAATGTTCTACATTGTACAGAGTGCCAGTCAGCTGGAAAAATCCATGTACTACTTTCCTGTTAGAACTTGAAATGAAAACAAAAACAGCACGATGAAAATAAATTAGGACCACAGGAATGAGCTAAGTGCTCTATTTCATCTTGCTCCATTGATGTCAAATTCAAGTGGCATAAACATGGGAACCTATTTAAATTGCTTGCAAGACACAAATTGCCTGCCCCATTGTGCTTGGGTGCGGAGAACATAACTAGCTGGATAATGACGATGTTCGTGCACTTGTGTAACGCCTTTTGTCTCCATGTACCAGCGCACGGTGCAAACAAAGTTCACGTGAACTTCGTCAGCTTGTAGATGAGACCCCAGGTTTCCAGAGCAAGACCGTGAGGCGAGGGGGAAAGCACCAATTGCCACGTGCTGTGTGGAGGGCTTGGAAAAGGACCCGGGAGTCCTGATCTTCCACTGCCTGATGAACCAACCGCTAGGAACTGCGCAGCTCCCAGCTGCCGCTCCGGCACCGACCCCCTCGCGGGACGCCGGAGGAACGCGGTTTGTGTCCCGCCAAAGGGAGCGTGTGGCACAAAGGGGATCTTTGGGTTGTTTGGACCCACCATCTGGTGCGGGGATGTGCGTCTCGGACTGCACAGGTGACTGCATCAAGCACGCTGCGCTTAGGGGAGGTGTTGAGTCACGAGCAATAGAAACAGCGTCAGAAGGCCAGAAGATTTCTTAAGAATTTTTATTATTTTTAATTTCCTCTGGGAGAAGAATTCAGCGCAATCCTCCTGGCTTACACAAGTAGTTCATACTGGTTTGTAAGGAGGAGTAATTTTTCTTTGTTTTGCAACATTCTTCTTCTTTTTTTTTTCTTTTTTTTTTTACAGAGCAGCTATATTTAGTGAGAATTTGCTTATGGATAGAAAAATAGAAGTAAGTTATTCAAAATGAATTAAGAAAAAGAAGGGCGGAGCCCTAATAATTTGTACTTTCTTCCCATTCCCCAGAAAGCTTGAAGGGTCCCTGCCAACCTCAGCCTTTCTGCGATTCTGTGAAAGCCCAAGGCTTTCTTGCAGACTGCGGGAGACGGCAGCAGGTTGTCGTGTCAGTGCTCGTGCAGACCCTGCACGGCCATTTCTGAGGAACACCTGCTATGTCATTCCCCTGGCAGGAGAAATAAGAAGAACCAGAACAAGCAGAAGGCACTGCGCACCTTGCTGCATTGTAGATATTTCACTGAGCTGGCAGTCACTTGCTGGGTTTTTGTTACGTGTAGTGGGAGAAGAGGGAACCCTTGGGATTTTTCTATGAGAAGGGATAATCCAAGGAAAGCTGAGTAGAGCAATAGGCATATACCATTCTGGTCAGAGCTTTGGGATATGGGGAAAGATGCAGCCGACTGAGTATCCCTTTAATATGGTCTTTTTTAAAAAAGAAATTTGCTGTTTTCTCCAGCTATTTCCCCTTTCTGGTGAGCACTAGTCTGACTGCATTTTAGCAGTGCTGAAAGGTCTGATCCTAGCTGGAATACTTGGATAGTGCTGCAACTTGAATAATTAAATTAAATTAAATAGCGAGGAATTTCTAAGCTTTCCCGTGTCTTTAATTGGATTTATCAGCAACTTTTAACTGGAATTCATTTCAGAAATGGCACAATTAGGGAACTTTGGTCAACAGCTTCAAGGGATAGATTGTAATATGAAGACTCGTAATATTCATTAATTGGCATTTTTGCTTACAATGCACTTCTGCAAACAAAAACCTAACTTTATTGTTTGTGTGTTCAGGCTGTAACAATCTGTGTGCAACTTTCCAGACCTCTGAAGATTTTTTTTCTGACTTTTTTTTTTCCCAATGGGAAATGGCTTATGTCTTAGGGAAAGACACCGGGAGGTCAGTGGAGGAAGCCAGCTAAGCTACAGTTGGTCAACGTGCTTCCTTGTAGGGCTCCTGTGAACTGTTAACTTGTAGGACACCAATTACAGGAATCAGTTTCTATTCTTTTTGAAATCGTTTTTCACACTTGTATTCGTTCATCTGTGCCAACTCAGTTTGTTTTTAATTTTTATCTCATGAAGGTGCATTTGTGTATAGGTATTTCAGTCTCCGTTGTGCGTCCTTGCTGCTCTGGCTTCTGAGATGAGGAGATTTTAGGCTACGCCTTAAGGAACTGAGTCTTATCGTTGGTTTAGTGTTAGGTTTTTAAACCCACATTTGGGTATCTAAGTAAGTGCAGATGACAATGCCTGAGCTAGGTGTCTAAGGGCCCATTAAATGCCTGGTCACTGCAGTTGGTGTTATCAAGACCTGCTCAGCCCACGCGGTTGTTCCCCGACTCCAAGGACTTCACTGACCTGCTCTTCATCGTCTGTACTTGGGACACAAGCACCTACCTCACGTGTTGCCACCTGCTTTTGGACACCTAAATTTGGGAGTCCACAGTGGGAAGCTGAAGCCTGTTCATAATTCCTTGGTTGCAGTCCCTCTGGGCAGAATGGAAATCACACAGCTGTACCAGGGATTGCTGGAAAGTGTAGTTTAATGCCAGAATATTTTGGGGGAAAAAAGAAAAAAAAAGAAAGAAAAAGAAAAAAAAAAGAAAAAAAAAGAGGAAAAAAAAGAGTTCGTCAAACAGTAGCACAAATTAGAGGGTCTGGTTTATTAAGCATGATTGTGTTAAATATGAAAAGTTTGACAACTAAGAGGGATCTCATTACTGTATTTTGCTAATAACAGGGTCTACAAATACCCTCCCCCCCCGAAAAAAAAAATAAAATAAAAAGGAGAAAGCAAATATTTCACCTGGACGAGATGGAAGTAAAATACACCAAGTAGGATAAAGAGAATAAATGGGCAAGTTAAGCCTGGCGCTTCACTTATGTCCTAGTTGCACTAATGTTCTGATCCCCTACTCAGTACTCCTAATCTCACTCCTAGACTGTCAGAAAAGACGACTGCCTTTTTAACATGGTAGCCTCCTTTTTCAGGGCTTTCACCCATCTTCTGTTACCTCTTATCTTCAGACTTCTCATTTCTGCTTTCAGAAATTTTGTGCATCTCTAGCTCAGATCGTCACCCTCGAGATCTGCCCAGTGGGGCTTGTGTTCATAAAGCATTTTTAATAGGGAGAAATAGATGCCAAAGTCCCTTAGAAAGTGATGCCCTCAGCTTTTATGCTTTTCTTATTCATCTTTTCTTCTTCTTCTGTAAACTTAAATGCCTTAAATGCCTCATTTCTTGTCTCTGTACCTCTTTCCAGCTACTACTTACATATTTGAATCAAGTTGGCGCTCTTGGAAAGGGCTCGAATGGCTGGTAGAGGTGAGGGGCATGTCTTGTGTTGCAGTTGTGCCAGGAGGACAGGAGACGCTTCAAGATTGTCAACAGATGAGCAGCCGTTTGCTAGGTTGCTGTATTTCAGCTGGTACCTGCGTTCAGGTATCTCCCAGAACACTGCGCTCCAGCCTATGGAGCTTGAGTCAGCCGCTCCGTAGGAGCCGCAGTGCTACAGTAAGAGGCAGTTTGTGTGAAATGCACCAAATTACAAAGAAAAGGAAAAGCAGAACAGACTTGACACTGGCTCTTTGCTTTTCTTTTTTCTTTCTAGTCTTTTCTCTGCTCAAATACAGGTCTTTTGGGTGGTTCTTGTTTTTCTGCATAGTAGCAAGAACATGTCTGGGGCTGAGCACATAGTAACAGCAGTATCTGTGTTTCGTAGCCGCCAAGCCCATGAGATCTCAGATTTTGTTATGCAGCTCCCCTACATTGATGAATACATGCACAGACCTTCAAGTCTCTTGGCAGCATGGCCTGAGTTATCTCCTAACTGCCGCTTTAGCTGTTTGTAGCTGATGCATTTATGTTATCATTGCGTTTCGGGTTTTTTTTTTTTTTTTTTCCTGAAGGAATGAGGCCCCATGGCGATACTTAATGATATTCAGAAATATCTCAAAGATATTTTAATGCATCCATATCTGAAGCCAGTAAATATAAAAATGCCCTCCAATTATAATTATTCTAGCATGCATTTGGAAAATGCCAAACTTGTGAAATAGTTTCTTTGAACTCTTTTCTCATGTCAAGGAGGGGGCAAAGTAGCAAAATATCAAATTTGCCCATAACAAGCCCAAGGAGAAATGTTATAAAGTACAGAATGTGCTTGAATGCATACAGAAAATTGAAGACAAAATCAAGCTTTTGGCACAACCAAGCGAAGGGTCCTGTTACAGGCATCTGTTCCCTCTTACATGTAAGGAGGGAGGGCTGTTTAAAGAGGTCTTCCTGGCAAAAAGGAGCAGCAGGGTGAAGGAGAGCTATAAAAACTTGGCTTCCATTGGTTGAAAGAAGATAAAATTCACGGAAAGCTGCAGTTATAATACCTGACCACCTAATCTGTATTTGAAAATGGTATGTTTGCGTACCCTGTGTGCAGGTGCTGTGTATCATAAAGCTAAAATTGGGCAGTCTTGCTGCATGAACACCTTATATGGAAATTGAGCATTGGATAAAAATAAAGCAGGTGCCTTTTTAGGTGTTATGAGCCTCTTTGGGATGCTGAAATTGAAAAAAAATGCACCTTTAAACTATGTGGAGACAGAAATGAAGTAAGGCGCCTAAGTTTTAGCTAGTGTAACGTAACTAACTTGTCCCGTGTTGTCAGCTACAGGATGAAGGGAGCAGACAGGGCAAGAGAGGACGTCCGCACCGTGGTGCAGGAGCATCACCCCGTGTCCTCCTCCTTCCTTTGCTGCCCGCTGGATAGGAGGGCAGTAGTGAAGCCCTTCACCACTTACTTAGCATGATGAAGTGCGTGCCCCTATCTCAGCTGGTGGCTGGGAAAGGAAAAAGCAAGGTAGCAGCAGAGGCCAGTTTGGTGGAGGCTCATCCATGGCGTCCTCGGGTGGAAATTTGGAGGTTATGACGTCCAGGACAGCTCTGCTGTGGGCTTGATAGATGAGTTTCAAAGGAGGGAGTACAGTCAGGGTTACTAAGGGGCTGGCTGGAGGATTTAATGCAGCTCAAACGGCAGTGAAAAGGGGAGTTTCTTTTCGAGATAAATCACTGTGTTTTGTTTAGACTCCCTATATCCTGTTATGGTTACTCCTTGAGGAAGCAGTATCTGCTAGGCTAGAAAGAACTGCAGTTTTAAATTCCATGATATGAATCAAAGCAGTGTAAACAGATCTCAGCTCTACGTAAAATAACCATTTCCCTTGTTCAGAAGCACTGCACTCGATTCCTTTTTTTTTTTTTCCCCCGAAAATCTATTCTTTTAGCTTAGAAGAAACTTACTACAGACACAGAATAAGCAGCTGGTGTGAATGTGTGGACAGTACTTCTCCATTTTAATAACACCCCACGATTTTTGTGCATAGAGCTTCAGCGGGCGAATATGAGGTTTTCTTGAATGTAACTGTGAGTTATAAGATGTTAGTTGGCTAAAGTGCTTGCTGAAGTTCAAAACAGAAGCATATCATAGCAGGGAAGCTAGTGTTACTTATGCTAAGCCATTTCTAAAATAGTGACAAGAAGAGCAGAGAAGAACAGCACAGCTACCACATGTGTTATGTCTCATTTGGAGATTACTTCTTTGGGGCTATATCAACAACCAGATGACTGCTATTGTCAATATAGTTAATCATTTATTATATAAAAAAGAGCATCACCATTATTATAATCCATTAAGTTAGAAGAAGGGATGCATTTGACAGATTTTAAAGATTTTAAGTCTTAGGCGCCTTACAGCGTAGGTGTTGCCTGTGTGAGTTATTTCTTCAGCATAACATTGTCAGGGAGGTCTGACATGGGCAGCCCTTGTTTGGTAAATATCTTGATTTTTAGCAGCCAAAATGTACCAGCCTGCCTTGTTAATTAAGTTGCAGAGGGTGACATGATGAGCTGAATTATTAGCAAATCGCAGAACTGAGTGTGCGTGTGGAGAAACTGTACCTGTTTTACAGTAAAATGGACACCTGATAGCTTATACTGGTTATTCAGTTTGTTCCCTGGGGTATGTTCATTTAGCTGCCAGGGCATTTTTTTGGGGAGTGAATTTAACAAAGTTTGCAAGGCAACAAATATGTCTGCATCTACCTTCATGCTTATTTAATTTATCATATTTGGAAAATAAAGTTTATTTGAAAATATATTGGAATGTGCTGTATGCATTTCTTTAACCAGGGGCTGATCCATGGCTTTGTATCTCCTACGGCCTGTATGCTTCTGTCACTGTGCCAGAACCTAATTCTGATTTTAAGTCCTCATGTTTGTATGGGGTCTCTCTGGAAATGTGAGCCTAGTTCCGAATGCAGAGCACTTCATCTCCCAATAATCATTAGGATTATGACAGTTTAGCAGTAAGCTTTCTGGGACAGAAAACTTTCTGTGGTGTGATCTGCTGCAGCACCAGACTATGTATAACAGAAGCAGACTTGACTGACACTGTCAGAAATATTGTCAGGTATCCTCCTAACTGAGCAGCACTGTCATCGAAGTGATTTCTGACAGCAGCCTTCTGCTCTTCGTAGCATCCTGAGCACTGTCCTGTAAGCTACACCCTGGCAGGAAAGAAGATGGGAGCTACTTTCACAGACTCACAGGATGGTTAAGGTGGGAAGGGACCTCTAGAGGTCATCCAGTCCAACCCCCCTGCACACGCAGGGTCACCTAGAGCACGTGGCACAGGACTGTGTCCAAGCGGGTTTTGAAGATCTCCAGAGAAGGAGACTCCACAACCTCTGTGGGCAGCCTGTTTGTTACAAAAAACTTCATGCTGTTCCAGAATAAAGCCTGTTCCACTGCTTTACGGTAGTCTGTGCCGTATCCTGTGTTGTTAGGATAACCTCTCAGTTTGCCTCATTTATAGGCATTAAAATTCACTTGGAAAATGGAAAGAATGGAGAAAGAAAGCTGCTTTTAATTGCTACATTTTTCCAAATAGACCTGTTCAGGTATTGTAGGTATATCTGGTGTAAGAATTAATTTTAAAAAAAACACCAGGAAGAAATGTTTTTGAATGTTTTTATGTGGAGACAGATGGATAGATAGAGACCATATTTATGAATCTAGTTGCTTGCTGGGTGCAGTGCTTATTGTCCCACTGCTTGTCAAAGAGCAGGGCTGTGAGGAGCGCTGCATCACCGGTGTCGAGCTTCCCAGAGCTTCCCGCTGTGGATGGGTGCCCAGGGACAGGGGGACACGGGGAAGGGCGGCAGGGGAGGCCGGCGGAGGCCGTTCCCGTGCGGAGCCTCCTGCCCCCAGCCCTCAGCCATGTCTGCGGCCTACGCGCGCGGCTCCCGTGGAGCCCCTCGGCTGTCAGAGCCGGCCGAGCTCGGCCGTCGCGCGAGGCTCCCCCCGGCACCACGAGCACGGTCCTGTTGTGACCCTGGGCTTGCGTCAGTGCCAGTCAGAATGGCAGTGTCGAGCCTGCTTTGATGACTTGGAATAAAGTAGGGCCCGCTTGAGGGGGGAAGATGGTCTGGGGAGGAATGTTTTGCGGCAGAGCGACGGCCATCTCCATTCTTCAGACAATGCACATGCAGCCCCCTGGAACTGTACACAGAGAAAGACACAGTTTTCACATGAAATTGTCTTGAGTCTTCTGTCAATATTTGAAATAAGTTTTACTTTCTACTTTCAATTTCTTCAGCATTTTTGATTCTCTGACTCTGAAAGTCTATTGACTTTCAGCTGTAGCCATTACCTAGCATGGTAATTGCTGGCATGTGAAATTGATACTGGTGGAGAAAGCCCAAAGCATCTGATGTTGGCCCAAAATTCTTGCTGTTGTTCAAAACTTTTCTTGGATGGTGATGTTTTTTTTTTTTTCGGGTAGTATTTGCCTCCTTCCTGGGGCTCTGCTGGTTGCAAGTTGTGGCAGTGGTGCCTCTGGTTTTGTAGGAAGGTCTGAAAGGGGCTATGCGGCTTTCTGCAGGAGTTTTAAGCCGGAATAATTTGATCTAAAAGTTGTGGACAAAAAAACTAGGAAAATGGGCCTGAGCAGCAGTGCTTGACATCAAAAATACCACATTCACTTGACAGTCCTTCCAGGAATATGGGATAGCCATGTGTTATCATCCCTATATGAGCTGTGCTCTCTTCAGGTCCTCCTGTCCTGTTTAGTGGATGTTAGGTCAGATTTTCTTAGTTGCAGTTGTTCAGGACTTCAAGAAATCATTCAATTGCTAAGAGATAAGAGGGAGATCTCAGTCAAGACTCTTCTTCAAGAGAGCTAACCAGGTCTCATCTCACTAAGATTCAAGCACCCTGTTCTGTTTCTGCTTTGGTGCTAACTTCTGCAACATCTGGAGAATAGTCCTAAAATAAAATATTTCCTCCTTTTTTTTAATAGCATCTCAAACAGAGCAGACCAGCTACCTGCCAGTTGTTTGCTCTTCCTCTTGCAAGCAGGAAAAAGATAAAGTCTTTGAGTTTGTACTTTGGGATTTAGCCTGGAGAAGCCATGTGTGCTAAAAAGCCCTAAAGGGAAAAAAAAAAAAAAAAAGGCTGTCTTAAAATACTGACTAGCTAAATTATTATTGCAGGCATAAAAGTCTCTGATTTCTGTTAGTATGCTGTGGGATTTTTTCAGTGTTATGGGGTATAGCATACTTTACTCAGCAAAAAAGAAAATAGAGTGGAAAATAAAATAATAATAAAATAATAATAAAAAAAACAGTAAACCCAGTCCAACCCCAGCATGAGAGCCTTTCTCCTTAACTATGCATGCAGTATTAGCTCAAACAAGCCACCACTGGGACCAATAGTGTTGGACCTTTGTCCCGCTGTTTTGAGGGTTTATTAAGAGCTTTGCCGGTTTTATTTGGCTTTTTGATGTTTATATGTTGCTTGATTCAGGATTCCACCTTTCTCTGGTGCTCATTAGTTGTAGTGGCCTTTCCAAACCAGGTCTTTGGGGAGCAGCAGTGATTGTGACAGATGGCAGAGGAACAGGATTGCTCGGGGACACAGCTCCTCGCTCTGTCTCTGTCTCTCTCCTGCCTTCTTGCCTTTTTTTTTTTCTTTTTTTTTTTCCTTTTCTTTCTTTTTTCCTGTGCTGATGTTAGATTCCCATGCATTTGCCCCTGGAGAGAAACAAATTACAGTAGTTACTTATGCAGCACTTCATGGAGTACTTGTGAGAATGAGCTCTCCTGCTTCTCTTTGTCAAATATAAATCACTTGTGTTTTTGTTTTTACTTTTTTTAATTTGTTTTGTCTTTTTCCTTCTCAGAAAAGGCAGCGCATTGAGAGTGCTGGTGCCTAAAGAGACATCCTTGTAGCAAGGTGCATATTCCAGTGGAGCCAGAGCTTTTTGCTCAGATGCTTTCGTAGAGCTATTTGTGATTTGACACACTCTAACAGAGGAAAGTGGTGCTTTAATTCTGCCCTCTGAAGAGCTAGGATTACTTACAGCAATGTTCTCCCAATTTGCATGGGACAACAGATCCTCGGCTTCTGTGTTTTTGTCCTGTATGAATGAGAAAGGCCTGTCACTGTCATCGAAGTCACAGACAATTGATATTTTGCCTTGAAGATGAAAAACAAATTTCAGAGAATTTTTCTGCTGGGGAAAAAAAGAAGATGAGAAATAAAAGGAGGGAATAAATTCTTCAAAGTGGTGGAAAGCAAGCAAGAAACAGAAGAGGCCATGTTTTAGGTTATGTTTGTGCCCTGTCTTTCTTCTTGTGATTGGTAGGGTAAGGCATTAGCTTTCTCAGTCAAGGATGATGCGTGTCTATGAAGTTTTATTGTGGAATTGTAAGGAATACAAAACCCCAAGACTTCATGTGAGAATGGCATCTAGTAACATTACTGTAAGCTCAGATACATATGTGAAAAAACAGCCAGACATATCACAAACGTACTGTAGGAACACCTCAAACAGCACAGCACAGATATCTGGGCCGTTTAAATGCTGAACTCACTTCTCTCTCTCTCTCCAGCCTGCCTCATATTAAAAGCCAGCTAGATTCCTTGTCTTTACCTGCATATAAAAACGCACATACAGCACTGTACTCTGTAGTCTCGCGGCTGCCCTGCACGTGCCCCGTGTCCTCGCGGCGCTGCGGGGCGCGCTCAAAGACGCGTGTGTCCGGCCTTCGCGGCCTTCGTGCCTCCTCCCGCACCGCCCCGCGCGGCGGGGCCCGTGAGGGCAGCCCGAGCTGCCCCTGCTCGCGGGCGCCGATCGGGAAGTGTCCTGTGCGGCGGCGAGCAGCTCGCCCGCTCCCCGCCGCTCCCAGGGCGCTGGTGATTTGCTCCGGTGTGAGTTACCGGCCGTCCTGCAGGGCGCCTCAGCCATGTGGAAGGGGTTGGGCAGCCTCAGGGTCACTGCGGCACCCGCCGTGGCCGTCTCGGTCTCGGTTGGGCCTGTTGGGACAGCAAGCCGGCTTCTGGGGCCTCTTTCCGCTCACAAGGCTCTTCCTGGTCATCCGCGGGGATAACTTCCGCAGCTGCTTTCTGATCATTTTACCATTGATATAGCTGGAATGAGTAAAGATAAAAAAGAAAAGGAAGCATGGAAATGGATGCTTTTTTTTCCCAATTATGTTGTTGTTTATATTACATAATAACACATATGGATATGGAAATGAGTTTTCTGTTCCTACCTGTAAAGAATGCAGCAGCAAATGTAAATTGCCAGTGTATTTCCCATCAGGTGTGCCCAGCTACTTACCGTGCTGGTGTACTTGCGCTCCTAGGCACGCTTCATGTTGGGTCTATGATGTGCTCACAGAGGAAATGGAGGTTGCAGATGCCTGAAAAACTGCAAGAACCTTTGGGTTTTAAGCTGTAGTGTCCTGTCATTCATTCAAACTGACTTTGTTGACCTTGTGCCCATGCAGCCAAAAACGTTTTAATCGGTATATAGTAGTATGGTGTAAAATTATACTCTAGTGAATAAGTATTGCATGTAAGCAAACTATGTGAAATAAGGAAAATGAATTATAAATGCTTCACTATCAGTATCTAGGATAAAATATATGGCTTTCTGTATTTCTATCTCTTGTTGTGCATAACTTTGGGACTTAATTATTTTAAAGTGCTACTGACTGTACTTAAGAATTAGATAAGTATTTCATATATTTAACTATAGGGGCTATCATGCCTTCTGCTACATATTCATACTAAATATATATATATATATATAAAGAGAAATATCCATTATCACAGAATCACAGAGTGGTTGAGGTTGGAAGGAACCTCCAGAGATCATCTAGTGCAACCCCCCTGCTCCAGCAGGGACACCCAGAGCACGTGGCACAGGGTGACATCCAGGCGGGTTTGAAGATCTCCAGAGAAGGAGACTTCACAACCTCTCTGGGCAGCCTGTTCCAGGGTTCTGTCACTCTCACAGGAAAGAAGTTCTTCCTCAAATGGAGGTGAAACTTTATGTGTTTTAATTTATACTCATTACACCTTGGCCTATCACTGGCCATCACCGAGAAGAGTTTGTCCCCATCCTCTTACATTCTCCCCTCAGGTATTGGTACATTATAACTCCTATAATTTCTCTTGGTACATTATAATGCCTAAGACCCTAGCCTCTTGCTTCATGTGCCAAAAAAAATTGGAATTTTTTTTTCCTGCAGTATGATTGATCTCAGACCCCCTTTTTTTATTTCTACAGTGGTCTTCAAATGATTTTTTTTTTGTGTAGCAAGATGTTTTAAAAGTTTATTCAAGTGGCAGCAGGCATGTGCTGTGAATGCCACAGCATACGATTTTAATTTCATAGGGGGGCAAGGGTTTTTTCATTCTTTGCCAGACCTTTTATGAACATGCTGCTAGATCCTCTGTCTAATAGCACCTGCTGTGCTAGTGATGGGGATATGTATAATGGCATGCCTACCTTGGGAGATTATGGGTATAGTTGAGGGCAGGGGACCAACGGGGAGGCCAATGTGTATGTATACTTTCCAAATTGCTAGCTACGCCCCTGGCTAAATTGCACTGTTAAAAGTAGCATGCTGTTAACTCTGGAATAGAGAAAAAGAGGATTAAAAATAATACACTTCTGCATGGTAATGGCTGTGTACTCCATGCTTCCCAGCAAAAGCTGAATAAGAAAAATCATTTCTTTAAGATAGACCTGAAGAGCCCAGTCTCTCAAAGCAGTAAACCCTCTGGAAAGCAGAGTTATCTGTTATAGCCCCATCACCTTCAGTTTCAAGCAATACAGTGGTAACGTTATGAATTTCACCTTACTGGGGCCTAGTTATTAGGGCAGATGCAACTGGGGAGTTGACAACCTCCTACACACATTGACTGGACTGACATTTGCTGAGCGGTAACAAGCTGCCATGGTTTGGTGCCATGGGGGCCCTTGGGCTTGATTTAAGAGTGCTGACACCGACTGCTTGTTATTTCATATTTTAGAGCTGTCAGGGAGGCAACTGATGTCAGCATAAAATTATTTGATAGCTTTAAATCATGACTAAAATATGAATCTATTGACAGCAATAAGCTCAGAATCAAACTGAAAACCCTTCAATAGGGAGAGTATTGACAACTGAGGTGTGTGCACACCTGCATCTATCAGGGGTAAGATAGGTAACTGTAACCTACCCTGTTCGTTTGCTGGGAACATCTTGTGTACGATTCTCCCCTTGGATATCCTAGTGTTTCGGCTGTTCCTGTTGCCTGCTGTTTTTTATAGCAAAAAAGGGCACTGCAGTTTCCACTGTTTCCAATTTCATTGTGTTTGGCCAGTTTGATAAGGGTAACATGCTCGTCGTGTGTTCTACATGTTTAATTGCAATTACATCTGTCGTTGCTAACAGCCTTTCAGAAAAGCTTATGTGGAGAGGAGGCTCTTGAAGTAGGAAGATAATTGACTCTGTGGCCTATTGTGAATATTTTTGAGACTCACTGCATGCCAACCCCAAAAGCGTAATCAGTTACTTTTAAATATGTCCCCCTTGATTCTCTTGGCTTTATGCTAGTCTAACTCCATTACCAGTTCAGCCAAGTAAGATGGTGAATCACACCTGTAAGCTTCAATTCTGGAGTACTGAAAGAGATTTTTGGGGGTTTTATTTTCAGTGAACATGAGGAACAGATAGGAGCTTAAAGTGATTTTACATCTACAATGTCTCTTCCCCAACCCCTTCCCTTTTTGTTTCCCCCTCTAAGCCCATTGCATGGATCCTGGGAGCTTCTGATTCTCTAATCCTGTCCCAGTACATACCAATTGAAAGCGTTTAGTTGTGATTAAAGCAGATTGAATGAGATAATCCCTCTGAGTGAGCAGCTTCAAAAAGCTCAAACACAGTTCTTTGGGGACATGAACTAACTCCACACAAGCTAATTCCTGTGGCATCTCCCATGTGATTCATTAGGCACACTGCTTGCTTGTTTTCTTTAGCAGGTTATTCTGAGAGCTGAATTTTTTGTGTAAGTTTTAGCAGTCACATAGCTTGGAATCATACAGTTGAAAATTCCTTAAAATGTGCAAAAAATGAATATTTCCGTATTAGAAATCAGAGCAAAGATGTTCCTGCAGAAGAAATGATGCACTGAGTGATGACCTCTGGAGGCAGGGTAATAGCATGCAAAGCACGGGGAATAGGATTGTTTCACTTTCAGCAATGTAATGACGAGGCTGGGCAGTTGTCACAGGCTCCAAGCTCTACCGCTTGGCCTTCTGTTTAATAATTTGCACTTTTTCAAAGTAAAATTACAATGTTAGCTGAGATCTTGAATTTAAGGTCTTGCAAGAGAAGCTGGACCTAAGAACATTGCACTGTTGGCAGTCTTTCTGAATTATTTTCAGTTGACATTAAACCATTTGCATTTATTTATATGTAAATTACTTTCCTCAAGTGAATTACTATTGTTATTTCAGTGGGCCTAACTGCTAAGCAGCCTCTACAGCTTCTTTAGATATTAGACTATCATCTGGACTTTTTTCACCTTTGAAAGGACTTCTCTTGTGACATCTCTACAGGACCCACTCATAGTTTGATTATGTTGGCCCTCTGTTAGCCATGTGGCTGCACTAGAAAGTGATGCAATTGCTCGTGCCCTCCATCCTGCTGCTCAGTGTGGAAGCGGAGGATCTCAGAATTAAAATCTTTGGGAATATATGCTACTCTGCCACATGCCTGTGAGCCAGATTCAGTCTCTGCTGAATGCTGAGGTCAGTAGAATTTAGTCCTAAAAAGAACAAAGTAATTGTTTCCTTCTGGGCTTCTGGAAATTTCTTATAAGATCATTATTATTCATTATTTTTAATGAGTTGATTTCTCGCAGTTTTCTAGGAGGTGTGTGTATATATTGATTTCTGCTCTGCTTTTTGTTTTCTTTGAATGCATCCTTGTCATGTGAGCCCTGGTAGAGACAAGGAAGCTGGTGTTCAGAGACCTAATGTGGCCCATTTTCTCCTGAGTCAGGTGCAGAAAGTCAGCCTGTCCTCGGGGAGAATAACTTGGGAGGAAAGAAAGGTCGTGTCTGCATTAGCATTTTAGTGTAGCTCAGGAGTGTGCTGGGCTTTTGAAAGGAATCCAGTTACTGTCCCTAGTTCCTGTCCTTTGGGTCACATTGCAGAGCGCTCTGGAGGCCTTGGGAGTTATATTCCTTTCAGAAGAAATTAAATCAAAATACGTGCTTCAGGAGCACACGTAATATGTATAAGGAGCCAGCAGACGTTCAGTCTGTGCTGCCAGACCGGGCCCAGCTTCTTGTGGTACTACCAGCATCGTGTGCTGTGGGATATGGAGTTCCTGGTGCCGGGAGTTCTCTTCTACAGATCTACTCCTCGAATGGAGCACGTCTTTCTAATGCAGATGTGACACACACAAAGATATTTGAGATGGCGTGTGTCCGTGAAGGGGAAAAGGAGGT
This sequence comes from Tinamus guttatus, assembly GCF_059628265.1. Lineage (NCBI taxonomy): Eukaryota > Metazoa > Chordata > Aves > Tinamiformes > Tinamidae > Tinamus > Tinamus guttatus. The sequence continues at coordinate 1,444,480 of NW_028290136.1, read as the reverse complement.
GGGGAAGTGTTAGCTTTTTTCAGCTCCCCACTTCCTAGGCTTCTGAAGATTAAAAAAAAAAAGAAATGATACAAATGTTGCGATAATTAGGTATGGCAAAAATATTTGAGATTCAAATGTGATCCTTGATTTCTAAGTAGTGTAAGAAGAAACACTTTGCCGTGCTAAATTCGGATTCGGCAGTAATTGCGGGCTGAAGTTCTGAGCAGTTGGAGAGATCCTGGGCACAAGCCCAGCTGGCGAGCGCGCGTACGCTGTTTTCTCGCAGCTCATCCCGTCCTCCCTGCCTTACAGCAGAGAGGGGCTTGATGAGCCTGGGGCAACTTGCATGTGGGAGATTGTAAATAGAGTAAAACGTACCGTGTTCGCACTTGTGGTGACACGAAGTCTGTTACATTTTGCTGTTCCTCGCCGAGGATTAGCTTTAGAAGTTGTCTAACCGAAAGTCAATGCACTTTCATGTGTCTTAATAAAAGCAATCTTGCATGGTAATAGAATGGGTTTCAGTCATGTATTAAGTGCACTATTAGTGCAAAATATAATTCGCCAATTCTTCCCACCTCTTGCTGTAACAAACTATGTCAGTGACATGAAATTTTGAATCTGGAAGTGATCTACAGGGCTTTTTTTTTCCCCCTCAGGATATAATATTGTAGAGCTGAAATCAGTCACCTAGGGGAAGCTGAATTTTGACATTCAAGAAGTGAAGTGTTGGAACTTAACCAGTACCAAGATTATTCTGCAATGGGAAAAGGAAGAAGGAAAACAGGTCCCAGATGTTTTTTCCTCTGCAGATACAGGAAGGCTGGATTAGGCAGACTATTTGTGGCAGCATTCATAAACCTGACTTTCTAACATGTCCATAGGACATGTTACTCCGGTCAAATTTGATGGGACTTGAAGACAGCTCTGATGAAGGACGACTCTCTGTACTTCATAGTTTTGAAGGGAAAATAGGAGGCAGGAAGAATAAATAAAAGAAGGGGAAAATGCATTTGCTATAATATTTTGCCTGCATAATGATGTCAATACCCGTGAAATGGGCATAAAATTAATCCATTGCATGTGGACTGTGGCATTCCAGTCATCCCAAACAATCATGAACATTGCCGAAGTCAGGGGCAAATTAAGGTTGCCTTACCAAACTTCCTTTGTCTTGCCAGTAGTTTATCTCTTCTTCATGTAGTCCAGAAAAACAGAAAAACAGACATACTAGCAAACTGCAGTCAGCACTTTTTTTCTTGAGGGACAGAATGGCTCTGATTTCTCTTGTTTAAGGATTGGAGTCATAAAGCACCCATCAGGTTGCTTTTATCATTTTAAGATCTGTTAAAAGATGACAGAGTTTAGAAGTCACAGGTTTTAACGGGATGCACAAACAGAATTAACACTGTCATCTTCAAGATGGGAAGCCTCTGCTACTAAGTACTGTTCTTAGCCCTATGGGGTCTATGCACAAAATCATACATCACTTCTTTAAGGGTCAAAGTTTCCCGCTGAAGAAGTATAGTGTGTTGAAATGAGCCAACATGAGGCCTTGAGCACATGTTTCCAGAACGTGATAGAGTGCAAAATATAAGCTGCTGCTCTGGGTCGTTGACTTCTGTTTCCCCTGATCGTATGAGGTTTCTGGAAGACAAGCACCTTGGTTAAATACCAAGGGTGTCTGTACCAAGGGTGTCTGGGCATGTAGCCTCCTTAGTTTTCTTGCCTGGTGTTTTATGTCGGCAAGAGCATATCCAAACTAGAAAGGAACTATCATCTCTTGCATCACCATTTTTTCTTTTTTGTTAATGCGAGGTATAAAAGGAGAATTATAGTCAATGGTGTTTCATTAGTTGGGTCTATTGAATGCCACTGGGTAACTGCTCATTGAATTTTCTCCAATAAGTGGACCATAATATCACATGCATTTACCTTTAATAGCTCTCCTTGTAAAGTTGAACCTTTTTACTGTATTTTTCTTGTGTCAAGTTTCTTGTCAGACAGATCTTGATAAAGGCTTTACATGCATTGTTTAGGAAGAGGGTCCGTTTGGGGCTCCATTAATAATGGATATCATCCATCTGTCTCTTGAAAATGAATTTTCATGATCTCATTGTTTTGAATGTTATGGGTAGAGCTCACAGTTGTCATATGTTGGAAGAAGTATTTGCCTTAGCAGATTAGACCATTGGTCCATGAAATCAGGAATCCTGCCTTCACCGGCAGCCAGTTTGTTGCTGTCCATATTACGAGCACTATTCTGGTCATTCAGGACACAGAATTTTCTCTAATTTAAATGAAAAAGCAGCACGATAGGGCTCTTTCATTTCCCTCCAGGATATTAGGGCACGTCCATGGAAACGTGTCAGGGACAATATCACATGCTGTGAATATCCTAAAGGGGGAAGGAGAAGTCTGTGGAAGAAGAGAAGGGAACGGTACAAACTGTCATGTAGCACTGATGTTTTTCTTCATATTTCTTTGAAATCTTTTAATAACTGTGTAAGTAGCTGAAGCCCTTGGGCAGCTTTAACTTTCATGACAGTAGTTGAGCAACAGAATAGCCAGTGCGTTAGTGACCCTGGCAGCGTTACATAAACCATATTTTCACCTGCATGAATATTCTTGAACGATTTTTCTTTTGCTTTAGGCGTAAATAGTGTTTTCTGCAATGTCACATTGGCATCTTGTATCTTCATTGCTGTGCTGCTGATTGTGAGGAAAATCTCTGTTCTCCATCCCTGCCGGGCTTGCCGTGCTCTCTCTATTGTGTTCCTGAAGGGCTGATGTAGGATACACAGTCCTGTTATCTCCCTTTCCTCACCTGGGATGACATCACTTGGAAGGCTTGCAGAGTGCCTCTCAAAACTGGGCTCCACTGAAGTCAGCAAAAATTTTATCGTTTGCCTTTGTACGGCTAACGTACCAAACCAGGAATTTTATCCCCTGAAGCAGGTAATTTCTGATGGTTTTATTTAAGAATCGTCCTCCAGCAAAACAGGACCTGTCAGATCTCACCGTGCTATCTAAACGTGAATTTCCTCTGGAAACTGCAAATGTGTTGCTGCTTCTGGCTGATAGCTGGGGTGATAGGTAGCGCTGTGGGTGGTTGGTGAGGGTGAAGTTGCACGGAAGCCTTATGGTGCATCTCTTAACTTGCCGCTAACATAGTGATGAGAAACAATTTAAGCAAGAAATATCAATGGAAAGAGAAAAAGTTGTAAACATAAGGTTATAAATTTACACAAATGTTCGTATAGGAAACAATCATACAGGAAATCTACCTGATTTGAAAACTGTTCAGGTAGAGAGGCTAAAAGGTACTGTGTGACTGGTGTGAATGCATGCACAGCACAAGCGAGCAAGCGAGAGGAGGAAGGGAGGGAAGAAGAAGGACGGAAGAAAAGAAGAAAGTCGCATTGAAAAGTTTGTGTGTAACTTAAGCATATTTCCGTATGTGTGATATAAACATCAATGTCAAATAAATAAATGAATGTTCAGTGAGAAAGAATGATTCCTGGTTAGAATCTGAGCCTCAGAGATTGGATGGTGGTTCTTAGACCAACAAGATACAGTGCATGTTTCTGAGAAGTTTCTTCATACATCTTATCATCGTTACTAAAATAGCAATAATGATATTTCTTTAGATCACGGAAGTATTATAGAAATAAGCATTAGGAAGTTGTCCAATAACAAGCTCAAGGGGCCTACATATGTACTTTGACTAATAGATAATTCACACATATGAATGGAAGTGAATTAATTACATGTGTTCTTCCCTCAGAATATCTTGTCTTGTTCTATTCCTAGCTATCCATATATATGTCTCCTCTCAAAAACATTTATAAACTCCAGAAAAATCTCTGAGTTTTCTGCTTTTGATGGATTTATTAGGACAGAAATGTGGTTGTCCCAGCCCTGAACTAAGGCAGTTTCTAGGAAGAGATGATAGAAAGGGAACAGAAAGCCATGACTTTTGTTAAGAATTGATTAAAGGCAGTCTTTCCTCTCCTTCCCTTATTGGGCTCAAAAAGTAGGTTTTTTGGGTTGGTATGTCAACTGATGTTTGTCATCAGGTTTGCTTGTACTGATTGCAGGAAGGAGAATTTATGGTGGCTGGTGAATACTCTGCAAAGATCACTGTCTGAATGCCTGTCCCTGTGTCTTTTGAGCTATACTTTATCTGCCTTTTGGGCTTCCAGCCTAGTAATGTAGTGTATACATTTATATATATAAATATATATATAAATATAGATAGGGAAGAAAAGGAATGGTACATGAATAAGTGCTTTCTTTGGAAGCAAAAATGTAATTTTCATCATTGTAGTTCGCAAGATGTGATAATTTTATTTGGTGACTAATATCCAAAGGCTTCAGGAAAGCGAACATAACAGAGCCATACAGTAAATACGATTACTGGGGAAGACAGTGCTCCATCAAGTAACATCAGCCTCAAATTGAGGGAGCTTCCAGGAGCAAATAGTTCCTGCCATGGAACGTCTCTCTGCATCTGAAATATCAAAATCAGGGATATTACTTGGTATGGACCAGAGGCTATGCTGGAGCACTGACTCTGCCTTGGCTCTTACATATGAGGCTGTGCTAGGAAGTAACACTGCAGCGTGATATTCCCATACTCGAGAATGCTAACTGGTTGTTTTGATTCTGCAAATTGGCTTGACGTTGGAAACGACATTTATTCCACAATTGCTTGTCAACTTGCTAGGTAATCTGAAGTTCCTGCTCTTTTAGAATGCTTTTTTGGTTTGGAGATAAATGTATTCTATTTTCAAAGACTATTGACCTGCCGTAGACGTTTAAAATGAGAATTTTATTGGAAAATAAGACTTCCAATGATGTTATTTTCCTTAAAAAATGTATTTTTTCTCACCAACATTGCTTTTGAAATCCTGTTGTTTCAGAGGGGCTTAATTCTCATCTACTCCAGAGAAAACAAGAACCGAATCTCGGCAGTATGTTTCCTTGCCCAATCTTTGGTCTGTTTTGGTTTGGTTCGTTTTCGTGGGGCCTGGCTTTGTGCAGCGCAGAGGCTACCGCTTTCTGAAGCCATTTGCAGCCTCTCTGATGGAGCAGCGGGGTGGCCGAGCCAGGTGCGCGGGGCGCTCGGGGCCGCTGTCACGTTGGTGCTCGCGGGCGCAGCCGGCAGCGGGGCGGCCCTCCCATCGCGGCTCAAGGATACTCGGTCCGCGCTGCAGAAACTCCACCATTAAGTCGGCATTGTTTTCCCCTCTGGTTTTCCATCTGCCAGCAAGTAAATAAACGTTTAATGTATGGAAATGTATATATGGAATCAAGAGGGAGTGAAGCTACGCTCAGGCTAGGTGGGCCGAGTGTGTAAATAAGGTAGCAGGCAATTTCGGGTTTTGGTCCCCCTTGCCTTAGGGAGCGTCTTTAATGACTTGGTGTGATGCCTTTTACAGCTGATTGCCGGTGACATTTTGAGGACACACGCAGTTGGCAGAATAAAGAACAATAAAACTAGGATATTTTCCTGAATCTTGCTTATGTGCTACAAGCATGTTACAACAAACAGAAGTAGAGGGCTGCTGTATGCTATTTGCCCCCAAGGTAAGAAAAAAAAAGGCCCTTCTTAAGGAGAATAATGTCAACTGCGTGATAATCAACTGGTAATAACCTAAAATAAGACAAGGGTAATTAGGGATTTTATTCTACCTAATTCTGATCTTTAAATATCTGAATCTTTCCAAATTACCTTTCACCTCAAGGGCATTTGAATTTTTGTTTTGTTTTGTTTTGGATTAACTTGAGTGTTTTATACAAACAATATTTCCATATATTCTTTATTCACTTTCATGACCTCAGCGTCTGAGCACATTTCAAAAATATATAAATTTACATAATCAGTGCCTCGTGATTGTGCTTTTTCTCATTGTTTCTCCAGTACAAAAATGCTTATTTACATAATAAGATCCTGACAAGATTCTCTTATTTTAGATTAATTTTAAATGTATATGCTGTTCTTTGTTTCCAGTAAAGAAGGCAAGATTGAAGAAGCAGGCAGTATTTGTGATACTTACTATAGGTTTTCATTCCAGAATCTTGGCTGAACCTACATTCTGATTTTTATGGGTATGGTATATAGTGATATATAATGAGCGTTTTCCTGCATATTAAAAAAAAAAGCATACTTGCCGCAGGTGCAATGGGACACTAATCATCATCTTAGTGCTTCAAGTAATGTTAGCTGGGCTCAGTTCTCCAGTAAGTGAATGTCTTGACAGTGCTGAAAATGCTCTTGAACGTGACTTGTTGGCACGTTAAGGGACCTGCACAGGACACATCAGAGGTGCTGTAGCCCCAGTTTCTGCACAGGGTGCTCTGGTATTCTAACTCTGGTATTGTGCTGGATTTCCTTAGGACTTTGTGCTCAGGCATGTCATTCATAGATCCCAGTCTTCAAAAATGAAAGCACTTTTGTCTCTGTAAAGAAAAAGAGTCATAGGAATGCTACAGAAAGATGCACACAAACGTGCATACCTGTGTACAGACACATAATTTTGGATCCATGAATCCTCACAGAAGATATTTATATGAAATTGCCTGTAGATCGAGATGAGGTACAGCAAATATCCTCGCGGATATTAAGTAAATAGTCTGTGCCATCACGTTTGGGTCATATCACAAATGCTCCAGGTGCAGTGCGCTCAAAAACCGTGAGCATTCCTGGTCTTTTAAACCTCTCTTTTGTTGCTATACTTCATGCACAAAATCTGCTGCACCTCCCTTTACTGCTTATATTACCCAGTCCAGAGAAGTTTCTCTCTTTCTTTGTGATGGCCAGAAAGAGAAGTAAATGAACCCAAATTAGCCCCCTGGTCTTGCTGGGACCAGGAACTGATAGTGGCAGTAGGTGACTTCTGAAGGATTGTTTTCCTGCTTTCTCTTTAGCACAATCACAGCCATAACTCCTTATCACCAGAAGTGAGATTAATGAGGAATCCATTCAATGAAGTACTTGCATACTTAGCCAAAAACTATTTGTGTTAATAAAGGTTACAAGCACGTTTCCAAAGGTACCTCTGGTTTCACAGCCGCTAGCTGGGTATTGTTACTAGTCGGGGAGGTGGATAGAATTGTCCCCAGAAAAAAGAATTTTCATTGCTGGACTTAATTGTCCTCCATAATGTTTTCATGTTGTTTTGTCCTTGTTTTTATAACATCATAGGCAATGAATTAGTTGGGAGTGATTGGCCAAATTGACATTGCATTACCAATTTTGTTTAAGTAGCCTTGCAGCAACTGCTAAGACTTATTATTTTGCCTTGTGTATTCACTGAATGTTTTGCCATGTGTATTCAGTGAATGTGGCTGCAAAATTCTGGCAGTGTTTGGCATTGTGGCAAGTTTTTGGCAACTGGTTTCTACCACCGAGTTTATTCTCTTCTTCCAGATCAGCTCCTGGCTCGACAGTGCCCTGGTGGCACTAGAGGGAAAGCCCATGTAGAGGTGGTCTTGCTTTCTCCATTAGCTTTAGTGCAGTTGCTAAACCAGAAAAAAAAAAACAGGCCAGGGCTATAGAGACTGACGGTGCGTATATTGGCCAAATTTCTGTCTTGCGAGGTTCTCTCCTTCATTAAGTTTGACATTTTGGAAACCGAGCTCCGTGCGGATCAGCAGCCTGTGGCAACGATGTGGGGATCTGGGGTTTCAATTAGATACATAATCTAAGAGCACAAAGTAAATGTGTGATAGTGGAAATGCCAAGGTTGCGTTAATGAGGAACTAGTTGTGAAGAGTGTTAGCATAGTTTCTATATCATAACTGAATATAGAGTAATGGAATTAAAAGAAGTAGGCACAAAACGTAATTTCCGTATGAAAGCCCTAAGTGCATTAAAAAATAAAGGAATCAAAACATTTGTGTTGCTCCTCATGTTGCATTGGGCTGCAATATGATTTCTCCAATACGTTTTAAAGGGAATTGGCTAATGAATTTTGCGAGATTCTTCTGATAAGGAACAAGTAAAAATAAAAGCAGTCATAATGCATTAGCTGAATTTCCAGATCTTTGTGCTACTTAAGATTAAAATGATTTATTTTTTCATTAGATGTAGCACCAGTGTCTCTTCAGTAAGTGTTACTTAAAACTGGTAATTTGGTGTATTTTGTTATTGATGCAGTTTTAAGACCTTAGCCAGGATGACAGAACATCAAAATAATTACAGCAGTTTTGCTGATTCCCTCCACAAGCAGGTTTGCTGACCTTCTAGTCTCGTACCATCACATTACACAGGATCCCATGACCTCTCCATTTCCACTCTTCTCTACGTTTTGTTTCTGCAGAATCTCTTTTTTTGTTTTCTGTTTTTTTTTTAGTTTGGTTTTTCTTTCCTGTAGGTTCCAGTTTGTTAGCTTTCTGCGATCCCTCTTGTTGTGATAATCCTTTATTCCGTGGCCTTCAGTGAGTGTGATTAGGTCAGGCAGAGGCAAGTAGCCCTCTGTGGTGGAAATCTCAAGCGCTGATGCTGCCCCTGGCAGCGGAGCAACTTCCTCCACCCCAAATCGAAGCAGCGCTGCATGGATAGTACACAAACAGATCTGTTACCATTGAGTTCCCTGAAAATCTGACTTACTGGAAGAGAAGGCAGGCCAGGGAAGAGCTAGTGCAGCAACCGTTCCCAGAATCGAAGGCTGGAGCGCGTACGGCACAGAGCGCGATGCAGTGAGGGACCTGGTGGTGTAGGGACCCCGTTGCTCCTTTCTTGCCATGCCCCAGCACGGCACTCGGGGCCCCGCAGCTCTCAGTTCCACGTGGTTGTGTCCCGGGCCCGCGCTGCAGCTCTGCTCCCACGGGCAGCACAGCCCCTCCGCGCGCCGTGACGTCCCTGCTAGAGAGCGACGCGCCGCGCCGCGCCGCTTGGTGAGCTAACGGTGCCCAAAGATTTTTAATTTGCTCTGCAAATAGTGCTCCTCTTGCTGCAAAATGAAGGGGGAGCGTGGAAAGGGGTAAGAGGTAAGAGGAGTAATTTATAGCCGCCCCTGACCAGAACAAGGATTTTTACCTCTCCTGTAGCACAAATCAAGTTAAACTAGTCAAATGGCTGTTTCCATGCCAGCAGAGCCGGAGCCCTAGCCTTGGAGCGTACATCCCAGCAAATCAAATGGCTTCCACCATGCAATAAATCTGCAGGTGTGCGCTGGAGCCTAATTCCACTGTCCCTGAAATGCTCCACTGAGCTTCTAAGATTTTAATAACCTCTCATTATTAGGAATATTAATGTCCCAGCCTGGATGGAGGAATGGGGAGGGTTAATTTCTGCCCAGGTCAGAGATCAAGGGTTCAGTCAACTGTCATGAGGAATATGAACAGGAATGGTAGAGACCTCAGAATGACCTGCTTAAAGCAGATATACTTACAAAAATGTTCAAAGCAGTAATTTTCTTTCTAAAAATAATTTAAAGAAAAGATAATTGAAAATAATTTATGCTTAGGGAAAAAAAATATCAGACAACATGCTTGGATGGTCTTCTGCTGCTTAATCCTCACTGAGGGATGATGTGGGTTATCAGAGAAAGGGATGTACAAATAAAGTCGTCTTTGCAAACAAATACCTTGGTTGTATTGTAGATTGTATTAGCCAGCAAGCTGGCAATTTCATCTATCTAGCAGTCCTCAGGAACACACCCGTGATTTTCTCAATATCTGCCTGTTATATATGCAATGTATGCAGAATGGTTTCCATACCAAGCAGTTGCAGTGTCATGTAGGGGACTCAAGGGGCCAGAGCCTCACCACTGACTTCAACTGAGCCATGTGCTTTTACACAAACTGGCCTGCAACTGCCAAGAAAGTCCAAAGTCTCCCAAATAAAGCCCTTGTTGATGAAAATTCATAAAAATTGTGGGGAGAGGAAAAATTACTGGCAAGGGACCGTGGGTATCGGTTAAAGCCTGTGAGATAGGCAACTGTAAGAGTTAAGACTTTGTGTGAGAGATTTCAAATTGCTGTATTAAATTGTTTTATTTTTTGTTAGGTAGCATGATATTATCTTCCTATTTCTACCAGAGTAAATAGAATATGGGACTGTTGTTCTCTCCTTGTGTTTTTCAAAAAAGTGGGAGGCTATGGAAGCATGTCTTGTTAGCTGGTTTATTTTTAAAACTTTCCCTGGGCACCAACATATTATAGCAGCAATTCTATACTTTCCTAAAACACTTAAACATATGCATTGATGTGTTGTGGCCTGTATAGATAACAATAGGATAGAAATGCCTACAGTATCATAGAATCACAGAATCCTTAAAGTTGGAAGGGACCTTTGGAGATCATCTAGTCCAACCCCTCTGCACACGCAGGGTCACCTAGAGCACGTGGCACAGGACTGCGTCCAAGCGGGTTTGGAAGATCTCCAGAGAAGGAGACTCCACAACCTCTCTGGGCAGCCTGTTCCAGGGCTCTGTCACCCTCACTGTCAAGAAATTTTTCCTTAAGCTCCTGTGGAACTTTTGATGCTTCAGTTTGTGGCTGTTTCCTCTAGTTCTGCCGGTGGTCACCACTGAAAAGAGGCCAGCACCATCCTCCTCACTGCCTCCCTTGAGGTACTTATAGACACTGATCAGGTCCCCTCTCAGCCTTCTCTTCTCCAGGCTGAACAGGCCCAGCTCCCTCAGTCTCTCCTCACAGGGCAGATGTTCCAGGCCCCTGATCATCCTTGTGGCCCTGCGCTGGACTCTCTCCAGCAGTTCCACATCCCTCTTGTACTGTGTAGCCCAGAACTGGACACAATACTCCAGATGTGGCCTCACCAGGGCTGAGTAGAGGGGCAGGATCACCTCCCTCGACCTGCTGGAGACGCTCTTCTTAATGCACCCCAGGATCCCATTGGCCTTCTTGGCCACGAGGGCACACTGCTGCCTCATGGTCAACTTGTCGTCCACCATGACACCCAGGTCTTTCTCTGCAGAGCTGCTCTCCAGAAGGTCGGTCCCCAGCCTGTACTGGTGTCTGGGGTTATTCCTCCCCAGGTGCAGGACCTTGCACTTGGCCTTGTTGAATTGCATGAGGTTTTTCACTGCCCAGTTGTCCAGTCTGTCCAGGTCCCTCTGGATGGCAGCGCAGCCCTCTGGGGTATTGGCTACTCCTTCCAGTTTGGTATCAAATAAAAAGTGTAGAAGTATTGAATAGAAATATTTTATAAAGCAAATAGAATATAATGCTTACACTTTCCTGCTTATTTGAATATCATCCCCAACTTCTGAGATTAATGAAGAAAAGTTTCTTTCTAGGATTGCTCAATGTTGTGTGCTGATGTTCAGCATATTGATGGAAAGCATGGAAGAGCAAAAACGTGTTTCACCAATAATGCATTTTAGTACCAAGTTCAAAGTGAACACAAGCTTTGCGACCATCTCAATATGAGGGCCCCTGCTTTCTCCCATGGACTGAAGTGGACTGTAGCTATGTGATGTACCTGAAGAAATTGCCGTGGACCTAGACTTAGAGGCCTCTGGTTATATTTAGTTTTTGAAATATATAAAAGAACTAAAACACTGTCATGTAGAAATAATCTTCAAGAAGTGAAGTAACATGTTCAAAGGTGCTGTGCTACTTAAGGTCCCTGTTTCCTTGAAAAATAAACTCTCATATTCTGTTCATCTCACTTCCCAGTATTTGAGGATTTATTAAGCCCCTGCTGTGCTGCAGCTCAATTATTTTGCTTGCACAAATGAATAATAAAGGTTTATTTAACAATGATGTTACTGTCTTTTTAAAATCCCCTATCGTAGGCAAAATGATTTGACAAAATGGTACTTTCTGTTTTTTCCATAGGCTTGGCATGATGCTGGCAAAGTCAGCTATTTGATAAATGCCAAAGCCCAGCCAAAATTTGTGTTTTCTAATGCCAGCAGCTCTGTACAAAACTGTTTTCTAGCATGTTTATGTATGAGAGGAAATCTAAGCTGACAAACCTACAATGCAGGCCACTTCTTGGAAGAGAGCAGAAGCTAAGTATGGGAGCAGATTGACTCCCTATAGCTTTATATCTACCCAGCAAATACCTTGCAAAGATTTCTGAAGGGATTATCTTTACAAATCCGTGTCCTTTCCAGGTTCTACACAGAACTAGCAGTTACGTAGGCAGGAAAAAAAGACGACTTAGACTTTGTCGTTTGGATCATCATACCATATTTAAGGGATATTGTTTAGGGAAAAGGCTCTGCAGTATAGTTTCTGGTTAGTTTGACTTGAGAAATGCAACACAGTTGTGTATATATGGCCGAGCATGAGCATCTTTTAATGGAAATGTGGCCCTGCATTTCATCTATTGAGAAGCAGTTTTTTTCGGCTCACGAGACTGTGACTATACTTTATAAGAAAGAACAGCTTTCCTTTTTGTAGCTGCACATCATGAATAACAGCTTTATTTGGTGCCAAATGAGATGCCCTGATTTGTGAGCTTTCCATAAACATATCTGAATTGTTCAATTTCCTTCTCATTGCATAATTTCCATTTTGGCCCTCTGCCTGCTGATATTCAGATAAAGAGTGCATTCAAGTCATTTACAAAAATGCTGTGAAACTGTTTGGATATATCCTGTTATCAAACGTTAACAGGATTGTTCAATTTTTATTTATGTGTGATGTAAGTCCTAGTCACCATTTTCTTTTAACAGCTACTTTCATAACTGCCTTGCTGTAATGAATGGTAACAGGAGAAATAAAAGAGCACTGCAAGTTACCTGCATAAATGAATATTTTCCATGTTCATGGCAGAATGTAGCATTGGTTGATATGTATGGGTTTATTTTAATGCTTTTTGTTTTGGGAAGCAAGCAAGATAGCTTATCGTTTTCCTTTTTCTTCCCTTTCTTTCATGTCTTTAACGTGGTGATGGATTTCTAACACGGATTTCTGAACTGTTGTCCAAACGGCTTGGTATAACATCAATAGGTAAGTAAACAATACCAAAGTCTTCATGTCCAATGGGATACATCCATTGGGTCGCACAATTTCAGTTGGCTATTACTTTACAGCAGTAAATATAGCAGCATAGGTAATAATAAAATGGTCTACTTGATGAGGTATTTGCTTATTAAGACTGCTACCGCTACTCTTCTTGAGAATTTTTGAGATAGCTTTCCTGCATGTATGAGAGAGTGATGAGTTATTAAACATATGTAAAAAGCAAAAAGATGCTGAACTGCATTCCACAACGAAGATCTTCAATGTAAGATTTTAAATGAAAATTGCAACCTTTTTAAAAATCATTTTCAAACCACAACCATTTTAGTAGCAGATACTGCCTGTCAGTCTGGCGTAGCGTCTTTGCCAGTGTGGAGTTTTTGTGTACGTACGTGGTGGTGCTTTGCCTTTGCAGAGGCAGCACAAGGGTGTTGGGGCTGCCCGTACGTGTAGGCTGAACCCGAACTTTCACTGATATTCTCACAACCATCAAGACGAGGCTGTTTCCTAGCCTGGCCACAGAGCTGCCTACATCCGTGCAAGGAGAAGGGAATGACCCCGGCAGGCGCTGGAAAGGTGATCTGGCGGAGGAATGCGTGCCCGCTTAGTTACAAGCACTCTTACTTACAACCGAGAGGTGTTTCTTTTTTTTTTTTTTAATCATTTCTTAGCTGCTTTTGCCACTTCACAGCTGGTATGAAAGGCTGCAATTGAAAGGCATAGCTCCAGAGCTTCCTTGATTTAAAGCCCAAGGCCAACCCTTCAGCAAGCAGAGAGGTGTCCCATGGTGGCCCTTAGAGCAGCTCTGATTCTGGGCAGCCTTTCTGCAGCTGCATGCAGCCAGCTGCAATCTAAAGCTGTGTGTTACAGTGCTGATAGCCACCTCTTGAATATTTTAGACTGTAAGTAAGGAGAAAGACGGGAAAACTGAGCCATCCTCTCTTTGAGATGGTGGTCTTAAGCATATCAGTGTAAAACTACGCCAGTGGCGATGATGGTTGTTGTTGCCAAGAGCAAAATTTGGCTTGTGATGTTGCTGGGGTCACTTGATTAGCACAGTTCTTACTGCGTAATATTTGTTTTGCATCTGTTTTCACTAAGTAGCCAGCATTTGGAGGAACAGATATGTCAGTTTGCATTACTGCAGTATAGGTTTATGTTAGGAAGCAAATGGTGTACTTCAGAATACTGTGACAGGGAAATGCAAACTATGAAAAATCTGCTAGCTGTTAAGTAGATCATTATTTTGCTGGTTTATGCTACTCAGATGTACAGCTGCTTTCTGGGTATTTGATCCGTGCAGATAGGGAGAGAGAAGGGTACTGTACTTGTTCAGATGTAGTAAAAATATTCAACAGTTTCTTCTTGGAAAATCTGACACTGCTTTACTTCAACCTGGAGTTGCAGGGCTCACCAGGGAAAGAACAGCTGGATTCTTTATTAGATTTTATGTTGTACATAAGGAGGCCATGTTTCCCACTGTCAGAGTGTAAAAGAAAATGAAAGCTCTGGGCATCATTAAAGTCTTGAAACTGTAGTTTGTGTCAGCTCCATTCCCTCTACACCTGGATCAAAAACAGACTGTTCTCCACACTTCAGATTTTTTTTCATTACTTCCACTAGCTTTCTATTTCAACTGAGGTTGACAATATTGTCTTGGGTATTTTGTTGTACTTTTGGAGAAGACTGAATAAGGAAAGCAGACAACCGTAGAAAACAGCATTTGTACTTCTGAATACCTTTCCTTCTACATGCTGTGAATTAATGCTACTGAATATTTGAAGAATCTACACTTTGAGTTAATAGAGAGGTTTCTTAGTATCAATTTTACATTTTCACATCTTCTGGATGTGACACGCATTATAAGTCTCGAGTTACGTGATAACATTCTCACCAGTAGGTTTGCTGTGCTGAACTAAATGTTTTGAAAACAAACAAACAAGCAGACAAAGAAAAGGTGGTCCCATTTTGAGTCTGGTGATTCAGAAGGACTACACACAACAGAGCGGAAGAGGGACCATCTTTTAACAAATTTTTGCGCTAGGAGAAGACACAAGCTGTTATGCCAAGTCTGAACAAAATTGATGCGGTAATGTGAATGTTTCAGGGGAAATCAATGATTCCCATCAATGTTCATAATGTTCAGAGAGCGTATATTAAATAACAAATTGTCAAAATTGTGTACAGTTCTTTCCAACACAACAAATTAGCTGGGAGGAAAAAAAAGGTTAGGAATGGAACCTTTTTAATCTCAGTGTTGCTGTTTGGTCAGGCAAAGACTAATGCCCAAGAAGTGTACATAGAACAGTGTTGAAACAGGTGATTTGTTCAAAGGGGAAATTAAGTGGAACAGATACTTGCAAAACAGAACCATCACAGCTTCACCGTGGAGAATAGGGAACAGGAAAACGGAGAAAAATAATCCTAATAATCAGAAATAAGCAGTAGAGTTTTTTTATTATTATTATTATTTCCTAATGTCACAGGAGGAGTGTTTCTTTTGGAAAGCTGATTTAACAGTCAGAGAAAGGAAGGCAGAAGCAATGTTAGGGTTAATTGTGTTTTGAGAGAATTTGTGGAGCATGTTGAAGCCTACTGAAGTAAGCTAAGGAAGTGTTTGGTATGCTTGATCTTTATTGATGGGAATCTTTTCAAGGATGCATTTTTAACTTCTATATTCCTCCCAACTATTTCCTTCCATTTGGAATACAATGCAAATGGAGGTTTTTATTATTATTATTATTACTACTCCCTCTTTGAAAGAGTTGCCTGAGAATTTTCATCCTTCTCTTTACAGTACTCACTACTTAGTGCCACAGTACAGCAATCCAGTCCTGTAACAACTCTGTGGTTGGAGCAGAACTTACAAGCTAATGGTATTCATGTGCTAATTTTTAATTCCTGGGTCATTAAGCATCAAATGAGATACAATTTCCTTCTGGTTATTCTTGCTCTTTCCCATGGCTTGAACTTCTACTAGATCTTACATCTGACATTTCTGTAATTCACTACTTTTATATATACATGTACATATATGTGTATGTGTAGATACACACACAGACATATGAACGCGCATATATAGATACATTTGCTTTAGTAGCCAAGTGTTAGCTTACCTCAGAGGGTCAGCAATGTGTTGCAGAAAGTCACTGAGACTTAATGACTTAAGCGGCATGGACTACCAAGAGTTCACCTGTTGTTTTGACTCTGCAGCTGCGTCCTCTCTGTCTTTTCTGTTTGCACACATAATTTTATTTGCCCTCCAAATGGTGTCTTAGGTTATTCCCTAGCAGACTGGATGCTTGCTGCTTGGTAACTGCAGCCTTAGTAAATCATTTATGAGACACCAAAATAGTTACGAGTAAGAACATTGAACTCCCTTGGCTTCCTGCAGCCATCTTAAATGTTATTTCTTTCCAAAGTCAAGCGTGATTTAACACCCTGGAAATATAGTCACAAACATGTAACAGTCCCGTAGAATTACAGGTGTCAGGTTTCTAAAAGGCTGGGCAATGTTGTGCCTCGTGAAGACAATAAAGACCGTTTCCTATTCTCAGCTAAGAAGTCATGATCCTGGGTCTGTGCTTAATATGAGAAGTTGTCTAGGTTAGCCCTTTCTTAGTTTTACCTGCCTTTACTCTTCAGTTTTACCTGGGAAGCTACAGCAATAGTAGAAGCTGTAGATAACAGCAGCCCCCAGATTTTGATACGTGTCTACACCTGCATAAACACCCTTTCCAAACCTTTCCCTCTCCTCACGTGTGTGGCGCATCTGTGTTTTTCACAGGGAAAACCTATCAAGAGTGCTGTAGAAATACCAACTTCTAATTAGGGAGAAGTTGCTGTGCAGTAAGCGCAGTAAGCCCTATTGGAATGTGTAGCACTCCTCCTCCACAGCAGTATGGATCTGTGAATACTTGTGGCACCTTGGCTGAGGAAGCTTGCCTGGTTTCACATCCTTGATGTAGTGGGTGCAGTCACGGAGTCCGTGTGGAGTCACTGGGGTGTTGCAGGGTGTCATAAATTCACAGTCAGGTCTACTGGGTGCTAATGTCTCCATGTAGGAAAAGCCCTTTACCAGGAGTAGGGGGGGGGGGTTATGAATTATTTTGATCAGTCTCTCTTATCAGGGCTTTCTCTGGTCCATTTATTGCTAATGTTCTGTTACGACTTCTATCAGCGTAGTGGATCTCTGCAAATTCCTACTATCTGGCAGTATTTGTCCTGTATTTTATTGACATCTATATTTAAACATTTAATGCTCTTCATTATGCTCTCAGGATCAGTAACAGCAGGCCATCAATGTAAAGCTGCTCAGTGCCATTAAAACTAAGCCACTAACTTATATAAAGCCAAAATAGACTCTGAGATGCAGATGTTGTTGACATTGTTTTACCCTCTTTGTATTCCTTTTCATACCCTTTATTTTGAACAGTGCATGCTTTTAAAAGCAAAAAAAATAAAGCTCAGAGACTTACTATGTATAAGCTATTACAGTGTCTGGTTAAAATTATCACGTAGAAAGCTGGCTTTTTCAATTTCACTTTGCTTAAATATTTTCTATGAAAAGCAAAGTGAAATTATTTTTGTGATATTAGGTGAAGTTCAACTCAGGAAAACCATTAAAGCATATACATAGTAAAAAAATACTGGATGACAAGCTATGCTTGACATTTTAAAAACAGAATCTGAATTTCAGTCTGCTTTTAGTTTGATTTTTTTTCATTCTATTGAAAACAAAACAGAGCAAAAAAAAAAGTTTTGACTAACTCAGAATATGAATTCTAAAGAAGGAAAATGCATTTTCATGTCATTTTTTTGCGAGCTATTATATTACAGTCCAAAACAGATACAGCTTAAAGGAGAAAGCTTCAAAAACCACGAGATGGTAGCAACAGTTGAGTTTGTGCCTGCCTCCTAATAAAAAAGGTACACATTTTTCAAGCAATTGGAAGCCCTCTTGAGAGCCACGGCCATTGGAGAATGCCCTACCGGCTATACTAATGGTAACTTCTTTGTGAGATGATCATTTCCCTGAAATATTTTGTTCCTGGTATAAAATGAGCAGGTAATTAATGGATGGCTATATGAAGTCTCCTTCAAAAAGAAAGAAACAAATGACAAAACAATAAGGAGCAATAAGCTGTTTGTATGGTGCCCATAGGCACTTTGTAGTCACTTTAATTGCAAGATATTTGATCTCCTTAATGAAAATTGGTTTGGCATGTGAAGAACCACCGGTTAAATAAGGTGTGCTTGAGCATACCAAAATAATTGATTTGGATTTGTGTATCTAAAATATCGGCCAATATTTGCTATGCGTCATCATGAAACCACAGATAGGCAAAATGGTCAGAACATGAGACTGTAGCCCATGATGACAAAGTAAATGAGCTAAATTAGTTATTTTTTTACCTTGCCCTGAGAAAAAAAAAGTGAGGAAATCTGGGCCTATGGACTACCAACTGTGCATCCAGAACCCTCCAGCACCACCATGATTTTCCAAATCCAAAAGACTTCCTGTCAAAAAAGTAAAAAGATTTTTTTTGTTTCCATTCTGTGAGAATTGCAAGCTTAATATCTTCTTTCCACTGTACCTGAATACTTTATCTCTTTAAAGTTTTCTGCCATCTGTAGAAGTTACTGAGAATGTAGTCACTCATTAAAGTGCAGGTCTTTATATCATTAATTTTTAGAAGGCGGGCATCTAGTTTGCTGTCATTTTGACCCTACGTAGTTAGGTGCAGATGTAGACTCTTGGGCTGATGGGATCCTATGGCACAAACCCTTTTTAATTCCTTCTCCACCCCTTTTTAAAAAAAAGAAGAGAGTGATGGGCTCGTATTTACTAGTGTGTAAATAGATGGACCATATTTTAAATGAAGTAATAACCCGGTGATAGTCATATTGGGTGATAACTGAGATTTTTGTGTCTTTTCTGGATGAGCAGTAAAAAGGACATTCTGTATGAAATTCTAAAGTGTTAGAGATGTTGAAAGTGATTTTTTGTTTCTGACTGAGGAGTTGCCAGAATAATGAAGGATTCCAGTCTTTGAGAGCAAGAGATAGTAATTTCTACAGTTCTGCGTGTTCGACTGCGCTTAGGAATGAAATTGTGTCTAATAAAATCTGAGGCTGAAATATGAATTTTGGCTTCCAGAAGTTTATTCCATTTACCCTCTCCAAGGAATGCCGCGTTCTGGTTAACTGTTGAAATGCCAGTTCACCCGTGCCTGACAGTTACTCGCGATGTATCATCGGTTTATTTGTGCGGATGTGTGTACCGCTACAGAATTTTTCTTTGAGGGCACAAATGGAGAGGAGGAATGTTTCTAATCGGTAAATTTGGATAATATCTAATGAACAATTTGAAACCCAGGAAAGCCTTGCTGTCTGTGTGTTAACCGTAATTTTTCCTCCCCAAGCTTTAGTTAATTAGGCTATTATATCATTGGTGAGTAGCACTACACTGCTTGCATGGATTTGTTAAAGGATTGTAAGAATGTCAGACATCTCTACTCCACTTGTGACTCTTCTTTGTCACAAGAAACTCAAATATTTTCTGTTGGATACATGCATATTTTTAACCTCCCATGTTGGCAGAAAAGCAGGAATCCTGCGTGGGTGGCATTGAGAGCATAGGAAGGACATTAAGGATGCTGTTGAGCATGGGGTTCTGCATCACTGCTGCACATGGGCATATGCTCTCCCCGGCTTCATCTGTTCTCAGTAACATGACTTGCAAAGGACATGTTCCAATCCTGTCTAAAATGTGAAAATAATCTATTTTGAGACAAATAGAGTATATCTATACTCTCATTACTTTGTCTCCTACAATCTTTTCCCTCCTATACATTGCCTGCATGAGTCCTGCCTTTCTAAGGTGAGGTGAGGTAATTAGGACAATATTTGACAAATGAGTAGTACCTTTCTTTTTTTTCTGCAACATTTTAGAAATGCATGACTGTGGAATTACTGGTATCATCTCTGTCTCTCAGGAATTGCAAATACATCTGAATTAGGCTCCTTATTTTGGAGCCTGATCCAAATCTCATTAAACTCAACTAAAATATATTCTTGTAGGTCAGCTTCCCTGAGGCTGATTGCTTAAGGCATCCTCAACTAAGGACATCCGTATGAGAACTGCAAAATAGTGGCCGTTCTGATTTTCACTTAAATACATTATGAATAAGTTAGGAATATAAAATTAAACAGACATATGGGGATGGAAAGACAAGTACAGATGGAGTCTTTAAAGCAAAATACATGGAGCAGTTCCTGATCCCTTTCTTCCTTTTCTGGCATTTACTCATTTTTCTAAGAATATCAGTCATAATTTGCTTTCCTTTTGAGTATTCCGTGTAAAATACAAGCAGAACCAGCTTCACTGCTCAAGGAGCTGCTGCAAAATATTTATATTTATATTAGTTATATATATTATTTACTTGGTGTTTGGATTCTCTTTTGCTTCAGATTCATTTATCTCTATGAAAGGTGCAAGAAAAGAAGACAATGGCACCCTACAATCATTTTGCATTCACTTTTTATAGTTGCAAGTGTGTGTTAACATTACAATGGCCATAAAGAATTGAGCCCTCCTTTCCTGACTTTTCTACCCTGGGTGGGGCATGTGACCAGTCTTTGTTACTGAGCCCGCTGTTTTTAGAGTTTAGGGATGAGGAGGAAGGGAGACAACATTAAGTCCATAATTCCAAGTACAAACTCACATTTTTTGTAAAATAATCTAAAATTTTCCGAATAGATGAGAACAGCTTATGGTTTTATTGCTACTTCTCTTCTGTAGTCATAGACTTTGCTTTAAGGACTCTTCAGCTATGTTTTCTTCTCCTTTAAATAGCTAAGTGGATTTTTTTTAGCCCATGAAGAAACCATTCCTCCTAAAGAAAATTTCATGTAGGACTTACCAGTTTGTGGTAATATTCTGAGAGAGGAAGGAGAAAAAAAAATGGTGGGTAAGAAGGTTTGGGGTTAGTTTTCTTCGAAGACTAGAAGTTAGGTGACCTGTCCCACCAGATTTTCCATGGTCTACCTGACATCATAGAATTTTATTTTAAAAGGAGTGAAAACTCTGTAAATTTTGGTATGAGTCATGAATAAACACCATATAGATTCAGAAACTTCATGAGTAAAAAATGAAGAAGACTTTGTTCCATCTTGACACTTTTGCTTAAATGCAATGGAGATTTTTCTCCTGTACTTCTACATATTTTCCATAAATGTCTGAATTGTGAGTCTGATGTGACATTTCATTGGAGCAGGTGCACAATAAAACTGCAGTATGCAATTAACCTAGAACTTTTCTGTGGAATAAGAAATTCCACGAGTTTGTCTTAATTATAGAAAAGAAAGAATTAGACTTTTCGGCTGCTTTTTTACCAGGCTTATTTATACTCACACAGACATACTACTGTCTGACTTCTTTAACACTTCTTTTTAGGCATTTACATTGTAGAAACTGCTTCTCTTGCAGTGTGTTTAAGCAAAAACAATAATTACGTGCAACTTCGTAATTACTGAACTTTATAATTAAGTTATGGAACTCGTAATTAGACCTGTGCTTTAGTAGACATTAAGCAATGGCAGTTACTTTATTTGTTAGCTGTAAGGGCAAAATTAACAGCACTTAAGTGCTATTTTGCAAGTGTATTATTTCTTTCCAGTCCAGCTACACCTGGGGAAAGGGAGTATCTGTGAGATGTACTAAGAGCACCACAGAGATTGCAGCAGTGCTAAGCAGATGCCTTTTGGCTACCTTTCTGCAACACTTTCTAGCTGCCCTTGCCTATACGCCTCAACCATTAGTTGACTTTAACAGCAGGACTGAGTTGCCTCAACGTATGTACTTAGTGTTATCTTAGAAGTCATGGCCAGTCATATCTACGAGCCCTGTAGAGCTATCTTAGATACCTCCAGGCATTGGAAATGCTACTAAGCACCTGCATTTGGGGCAATTTTAAGTCACCATTACTCTCTTGCTAGTAGTAGCAAAGAAAAAGTGGTAGGAAAGTAAAGGCTAACTTTTGTCATTTCTGTAAACTGTGAATTTAAGTCAGTCAGTCCATTGTTCCTTCACTGAAGATACTGCATCTTTTATGTAAGACAAATAAATAAAGTTGCAGATATATGAATTTGAAAGAAGAATAGTGAAACTCTACTAAAACAGCCCATATTAATAAAGAAATCATAGGAAATATTTAATTCCCTAGTTAAAGAGATGTTTCAACACCCAACTAGCCTCAACCTCTACCTAACTGAAGAGCAAGTAGCTTAGAAAGCAGAGCAGCAGTGCCTGTTCATATTGTCCTCCAGCATCCTTGATCAGTGATGAAAAGGTTAGTTTCATCACTCTTCCTAAACAGAAAAAGACTAATGGCATCCTAAGTTAAATCATGAAATGTTATAATGAGGACAAGAGAGGGGAAAAAAAAGCAGTGATGAACTTTAAAGGTATGGAAATATTGTAGGTTTCTCAAGCTTGTGGCAGTCCCATATGGTATATTAAGTTTGCTTTTGTCTTTGTGTGAATAGTTCCGTAATTCAATAGGCATTGCTGGTGCCACCCTGGTCAATGCATAGATCCCGTTCTGAAAACATGACGCCTTCTGTGCTTCCATGTGAATCAGGCGAGTGTTAGAAGGAGAATTGCAGAAATTATAATTTGTTCTGGGTATGAAAAGACTTAGCTCGGCACGAAGGAAGAAGCTTTAAAGTCACAGTGTATTTGAATGAGATGAGCCTACAGATGTGTTTATTCACAGTGAATAAATATGTAAAAAAGAGATCTTAAAATCATTTCTGTAAATGTGTTTGAGCCAAACAAGAACAAGAAACTATATGAGCACTAAACTGGTTTCTACCCTTCTCAAAGAGTAATACAAGTTTGGAATTCAGATTCCAAACTGAATCAGGAGTCAGGAAGAAAATACTGCTTGTTGTTTGGACTCGAAAGACAACTTGTGTTAGATGTTTAGATGTTCTTCATATATTTTGCTTACATGGAATTGTATTGATTACAAGGTATAAGTCAAGGTTTTTTTTTTTTTTTTTTTTTTCTTCTAAGATGTATTTCTAGCCTTTTTCTTATGTCTTCTTGTAGAGCAGCATACAGGAATTTGTTTCACATTAATACCCCTGTTGAATACATATTGTTTCTGGACTCCCATGTTTTCTGACATTTCTGTCTAACTTTGTGGTATTTTTAATGCATAAGAATGCATAAAGAACTTGCTCTTCTAAAACTTTTTTAAAAACCCTCTTTTTGGTCTTTGTTCTGTTCTAATTTAATATGTTCTAACCTGTTCTATTCCTTACTCTAATATGACTGCTGACTGCCCCATGCTTTCATGTGATTATTCTCTGAGATGGAGAAATATTTAAATAGTCATTCTGCTACTGAATACCCTTTTAGCGTGTTGCAGCTGATCCTGGTGAAGTGCTGTGTACAACTTAAGTATCAACAGTGGGGTTTCAGCAGAGCTTGGAGTTGCTGCAAATTTCAGTTCTTGGCAAGAATGTCAGTTTTGTATGTGCCAAGTGTCTGTTATTTAACCAAGCAAAGGATATTGAGTTACTGTAGCAGAAGCAAGATGTATGATTCATGTTTGCATATCCTTCTTCAAAATAGACAACAAAGAGATCTCACTTTTAACACATCATGCTTCTCTTATTAGCCTTCTCCTATTGACATTGGTATAATTTGGCAGTAAAAACATTAGCATTAATTATTTACTATATGAACATGCTGTCAGGTACTAAACCAAGGCTGAATAGGACCAATTAACAAATATTACAAGAGCACAGCATGCTTTTTGGAAATTGATAAGTGCTACTCAGTTATTACACTTCTGGCATTATCAAATATCATTTATTTTGAATAATAGTTAAAAATAGTATTTACAAAACAATAATGATTTAAAAACAAAAGATTTGTTTTAGCCCTGCTTTTTTTGGTGATGATAGATTTTGATTTCCTTGGGGCCTCGGGGGGATAATTCCTCCTTTGACTGCTCTTGAAAAGATTGCTTTTTTGAAAGATATATTTGGGGGCAGATTTGATTTGATGCTCTTCCCTTAACACCGTACCTCAAGAATACAGTCGCTGTCACAGCGGATCAGATCAGCGTCCCGTTTAACCCAGTTTTGTCCCTGTGCCACTGGCCGGCGCCGCAAACGGCAGCGAGCGGTGCCGCGTGCGCGCCCGCCCGTGCCAGCAGCTCCCCGGCAGGTCCCCCCGCGCGGCCCACCTGGCTCTGCGGCCCACCTGGCTCTGCGGCCCACCAGCGCGCAGCGCCGGCCCAGCCGCGTGGCCGCGGCCCAGCTCGGTAGCAGCCGGCTGAGCTGGGCACTGAAATACTGACCAGGCTCTCGGTCGGGCTAGCTGAGGGTGCCTGCCCAGCCAGTAGTGAAGTTGGCACCTGGATCACTAACCTGAGGAGGGAGAGGGACTCATTCATTCACGACTAAGGTTCGTTTTTGGTTCCAGTTGGATTTTTAGGTGTTTGGGTGTAGAAACTGAATGAATAATGAATTCCACACATATAAGATCCCTGTGGGTAAAAGCAGGATCTGTAATTGTACGGCCCGGTGAGCCGTGTGGCTGCTCCTGCTCCCGTGGTGCCCGTGCAGAACTGACCATGGCCCTTGCCTGGGGTGCCTGGGACTGCCGTGTGGTGGGCCTGGTGCAGATGACCCTCCCGTTATCTGCGTTGTGTTAATAGATGTTGGCATGTGTCGTGCAAGAGTAAATCCCAAGCAAGTGATCTATGGGTAAGTGACACTGACATGGGCCACAAGAACATACTCTCAAATAACATGTACAAGCTCAGTAGTTCATTTATAGCTACACTACAGTCATTTCCCAATTCTGCATGATGGTCCCCAAGACAAAGTGTGGTCAGCTTAAGTGTGTGATGATGATTTCAAGATTTTCTCTACCCTACCTTTCTTTAAGAAGTGAAATATAGTTGTGTGCTTTGAAAGTGTTGCATATTTGTGAAAGGTACCTGACTTAAAATGAACGTAACAGTTGTGACCAAGTAACAGCACTTAATTATGATTTGAGTTTCACCAGTGTTATGCAACCTTTCATGTAGGATTTCAAAGTTTACCACAGCCTTCTCATCAGCAGGAGTAGTCACCAGTTCCAAAAACTTATGTTGCTAAACTTTGTGTCTAGAAAACAGGACAAGAAATCTCATCAAAACCAATTTTACACAGTTTTCATCATGCCATTTCAGGTGGGGTCCAGTGGAGACAAACTGAGGGAGAGATTGATTGGGACTGGCTAGGTCTTATGACTGGATAGAGCAGAAAGAAGCATCTGAGTATTGCATATGCAGCTCTAATCTCAGTGGGTCCCAGATGGGCAGAAATGGGCGTTTCGTTTTGGGTTTTACCAAGGAAAATGGTAGTCCAGACTCTATACCATTGTATGATAATATTTTGGCTCCTAAAATAACTTCTGACTTAGATTTTCAGTGGACATAAAATGCCAAAGCCGTGACTCCTTGATCTGTTTTGAAATTGAGAATAATTGCATTTATCTTGAGTATATCATACTAGGGAATAAAAGTGAATTATCTTAACTCATACCATAGTACCGAGATGTATGGATTTGGATTCTCTTAGATGAGGAAGAGGTATTGTTTTGGTGACCAGAACTGCAGAAGTAAAGAGAAAAGGAAGGCAAAATGCTCTCAATAATGCGTAAAACTGAGGAACTGGAAAATAAAGGAACACAAAGGAGACAAGAGTTGAAAGGAAAAAAAATGATAAAGAAAACCAGCAGATGGGGATTTGGAGCAACCAAAGCACTAACAGAAATAACCATGCTTTGTTTTCATGTACTGCTTGGCCTTAAAGCTGTGTTAGGCTAAAGTGTCCTTTTTATCAGAGCAGTGGGTGTTACAGAGATTATTTCAGTGGCGAGTCTGTGCAAAGATGAATGTGCTTCTGTTTCCCTCTGCTGATTAGCAGTCCCAAATGGCAAGTGTGATAAACCCAGGTCTTTTGATGCCCCTTTTTTTTCCCTTCAACTCAAAGACTTTGAGATCACAGGGTAATTTCTTTTTCCCTAACAAGACACTGGTAGTGTCTCCTGAATTCTTCATAAATCGACCATTTAAAATACTTAAGACTGTGTCCTTACATTTCCTGTTTCCATGGAATCTTTGGAGGTTTAAAGTATTCCAGGACGCTCTGCCAGCCCATAAAGCTGTTATCAGATTTTCAGTCTCTTGTGCCTGACTTAGATCTTCTGAGGTGTAGTGCATGGCTGTTTTCAGCTCAGCAACTCTGCATGAGGAGCTCTTAAGTGATGGCTTCTACACTTCCCGTATTCCTTTGATTTCAGGCCGGGTCTATTTTTTGCATCTTATTGACATGTGTGATTCCCCGCAGGCAAGTACTACAGCATATGCAACACTCACAGCTAGGTAATCACGAGCTTGGACCTGCGACTGCTTCAAGCGATTTTTTTTTTTTTTAGAGAGGAGGAGAAAAAAAAGGAGGAAGAAAGCATTCTTGTAGTTAGTGCACTGAGGGAACGCCAGAGGAAAGGCAGCTTGTACAACCATAAGGACTGCCCTTCCAGGATCTCAGTCTCTCCAGTTTTGGTTGTGGATGGCTTCTTTTAAATGCATCCCGCCCTAACCTTTTCCCTAACTTGCAGAGAGGCACGGCGATGCAGGATGCAGCCAAGTGGGCCAGCTGATCAGTGCATCTGGTGGTTCAGCTCTCCTGCCATGTGTGAAGGCAAAACGTGGCCACGCTTAAGTCCAGAGCAGGTTTGCAATTTTCTTCAGTGGCACCAGGCTCTGGACCCAGGGCAGATGAGCTGGAAATCACGGCTGGCCAGTTTGCTGTAGCAAAACAGCACAGCTCGACTGAAGAAACCTCTTAGCCGTGGAGAATATAGCGAAAGTCATGTCTTTACTATAACACTAATGCTCTTTTTATTTTGACATACCCCCTTTTAATGTGGTGATTGGGAAGGTTTTTATGTTTCAGAGTCTTGCCGTGTTCCCTTGCGAGCTGTGCTGCACCAGCGAGCGGCTGGATCGCTGCGCTGCGCTGAGGCGCGTGGCACAGTGTGTGTGCACAACACAAGCTGGGCATCATTCTGCTTGTTTAGGCTAAAACTTAAGAAGAGGCTAAAATACAGCAAATAAAAGAACACGGGAGAATGGAGGGGAAGGGAGGATGAGGGTTTCTGAATTGTAGGGCTGGAAACAGAGATTTGGCTTCTGGAGGAGCAGCCAAATTTTACAGCTCAGGGCTGCGGTCCTGGAGAACAGGTTGTGACAAAGACAGTTTGCTGTGAAATATGGGAAGGTTCTGCTAGGCAGGCTGTAATTACGGGTGAGCTGCCTCGCTTGGCAGCGGTGCCCTCTGCGAAGCCGCCCGTGCTCCATCACTCCTTGCCGCGCTCCCTCAGGTGCCTGGCAGCCCTGCCTGGGCCTGGGCCGCGAAGCCATCGCGCGCTTCCAGCGAACACGCGCTCCCCGCGTTGGCTGCTTCTCTTTTATCTTCCCTCCCTTTTTTATTTTTTAAAGAGATTTAGTAGATTAGGCTGCCTGAGCTGTCACAGTGTGGTCCTGCAAAATATGTCCTGGCACGACTGAGGTAGCAAAATGAGAGCAGAAGAGAGTGGTTATGGAGATGGGAGCCACAATTGCTAAGCGGGTGCTCTAGTGGTTGGGCTGAAATTTATATGCTTTGTACTAGCCAGAAATGTTTAGGGTCCCACTATCTTTACACTACCAGAATTGCATATTTTACAGCATTTGCAAAATACTTTTAAGCTTTGGGAGTGTTGAGGTGACCGGTTTGCCAGTCAACGATTTTTGTTGGGAGATGAGACCATAAGAGCAAGAACAAATTTCTCCAGAGGAAAATTAAAATCCTTACTTCTGCTAACTTTCTCTCTCCTCTGCTCTCCCCTTCAGTTGTGCCTTTGTGGCAGACTGTCATCTGATATTTTATTCTCTCTTTACTACCACAATATATGAACTCTTTCTTTTGATTTTTTTTTTGTTTTTGCCCTTCTTGCCTCTAAAATAATTTTGGGAATAACATGGTTACGTCGTCTAGATATCCCCTGCAGTGATTCCCATCATTGCTTGGAAAAGTTAGTTTTCTGTTCAGACGAACCTCAGTGCTGACGTTTCATTGGGATAACCCTATGCTGGCTGTTAAAAACAAGGCCTAAGCTTAAATATGATCTGACATTTAAAAGGAAACCTCTGAGGAGGCTGGAAGCATTTGCTGAGGGGCTTTTGCAAAGCTGCAAAGTAAGGGGGACAGATTTGTCAGAAGAGAGGCTTCTCCTGGCAATAACCCCATGGTGCCCTTTGGAAAAGGAAAGGAAAAGAGTAAGAAAAATAGTATGCCAGGGGCTCGACTGGGCTCCTGGTCCTTTGCTCTAAAGGCTTTACAAGGATTAGCTGCTTTTCAGATGTCTATCAAGTATGAAGAAAAAAATACTTCCTTTTCTTAACTGCAATGGAGTTTGACTTGCATTGGAGCAAATGGGAGCCAAGTAGCAAAATCAAGCCCAGGACTGTTGAGGTAAATTCATGATCTTGGAAAAAAAAACAATCGGATGTAGAGCAGAAGATGGTTCATTAAAATGAGTTACTGCTGAAGTACTCTTAAACACCTGTTAAAGACTTGCATTTGTGCCATGATAGGCTTTGAACATGGGGAAAGCCCTTTTAAACATGGAAAGTTGAAGGGATGCAAGGCAGGCTCAGCAATGATATTCACCTGCTATGGGCGAAATCCGGTGTTGTTGGAGCCGGTGCAAACTTAGCTTATTTAATTCAGGAAGTCAGAGTTTGACTCCAGGTTTCCACTGTTTATGATGACTTACTGTCTGTTTGGACACCATTTCAGTACAGGTGCCTGCTACTTAAATATTTATTTTTAACATTCATGAAGGGCAAATAGAATCATTCTGCAGCTCTTTGTGCATGCTTTGTATGTGATAGTTTTATTTCTTAAATTATTTTATTTTCTGGTAGCCAGCTGGTAAAGGCAGCAATAACATAAGCCAATTCAAAGCAACATCATTAACCATGTCTACGGCACAATTTTTCCTGATGTTTGATATTTTATAAGGATGAAACAGGCCTATTTTACAAAACCGCAGGATGCAAGCTGGTTTCCTTTCAGTTTTGTGATAGATATATGTTTATAGATGATCTTTCTCAGTGTGTTGAGCACACAAGCCAAATTCCAGTCTGAGCTGGTACATTATCACAGCTCTTCAATTTGTGGCCTTTACAACCAGCCTTTTACAGTAAATTGACTGTAAATCAGTTGGGGAAAAGGGAAAAAAAAGAAAAAGGAACACAACCCTCAGTGCTCCAGCAGAAGCTGCAAAAATCTTCCTGAAGGAACAAAGTTGCTGAAAGGTAACTTTTAAATGAAAAGGAGATTTAGCATTTTTAAATCTGCATTACAGCTGTGGAACTGCAGTGTCAGCTCATGTCTTGGTGCAGTGGAGCATTTCTAGAACGATGCAGCAGACATGGTTGTTGGCAGAATTACGCCTAAAATCAGCCACCAGAAGATTTGGCCAACATTTGTCAACTCCATGGCTTTCTCATTGCCCAGTCCCTCAGTGACACATTTTATTTACTTCCAACTAATTTTCTTTTTCTGGTTTGTTTTTGTTCTTCTTTTTTTTTTTTTTTTTTTGGTCAATTGAACGGTTGTACAATATCTCAGATGTAATTTCTACATTAATTCTACATTAAGGGCATTCTTTAGTGTCTATCTCTTTGGCTATCACCCTGACCATGGCTGTCCTTGTAAAACTAGACTGCCTATCAAGGTCTCCATGGTAGTGCTTTCAGAGGAGGCAGGAGAGAGTAGGAGAGAGGCAGCATGAGAAGAAATTTGGAAAAACGCTGTGGAGGTTGGCAGGGAGAAGGGGAGAGGCAGAGTCTTGTGAAAAGTGTGTAATGGATGGTGTCTTTAAATGATTTCTTTATTTTAGCTTTATTTCAAATACATAAACCACCATATGTTGGGGGTTTTTTATCATGACACAAGAAAGGTTAAAAAGACACCTAGGATATGTACAAAAAAATAATATTTTTTTTAAAAAAAGCTTTTCCCGAGGGATATAAAGACTCTCAATCCTTCCCATTTCCTTAGGTTCTTGTCATCTGCGCTCTCCAAATTAAATCGGGACAATAAATAAAGGATGGAGGGCGTAGCGGGGCCGCGTGTGGCGCTGCCTCGTTAGCGCGCGGGCGCCTCAGCGCGGAGCTGCTTACCCGCTCCCGCTGATTCCTTATGGCAGGAGCCGCTCGTTAGCTCCGCCGGCCCCACGGGCGACGCGCGGCTGCCCGGCAGCAAGGAGCAGGCCGTGAGGCAGGCCCAGGAGCAGGCCGCGTTCGGAGCGATGTGGGGCCTGGCACGGGGAGGCGGCAGGGAGCTGATGCGGGTTTGATCGAGGCCAAATTCGGTTTCTGAGAACTTTGTAAGCAGCCGCTTGAGCATCCTGACCTCTCAAGGCAGAGGCAGCCTCGCTGCGAGCTGAGCTGTCGCGGAGGCGGCGCAGAGCTTGGTGTGGAGCTCCCTGCTCGCCGCACGCGTCTGTCCTCGCGACGGCAGCTCTCGGGCGCACAGCAGTTGACTCCATCCATCACGGTGATTTATAGGGGCTAAATCTCCGGTGCAAAGCTCCGCTGCATGGAAATATTTGAGGGAGCGTAAATTAGTTGTGCACAGCAAGCGTGCAGCTCATAAGGAAAACCGCGTTAGGAGTTAAAGCTTTTGTAACCGATTAATTTACTTACATGCAGTTGTATATATATGAAGGCCACATATCTCAATTTTAGCCTGTTATTCTCGATGGTATTGCAGTTGTGTGCGATGCAGCCAGGACGATGCTGAAAGCATGAAGCACCCTCCCAGTGCTTGGTCGCAGTGTCTTGTATTGAGGGGTTCGAAAGAACCATTCCTGCAGCAAAAGGAAAGTTTCTGGTTGTCTTGGCGGCATGAAGGCTGGTCTGCTGCTTGGGCTGATCTTGGTGTGTTTCAGCTAATAGGTTTGCTGGCTAGCTAAGGACCTCAGGGATCGGTGATACTCTCTAGCCTTCTGTCGTCCATGTGCAACATGCACTTTAGATGCTTCAGTGCCTGAAATATTTTAAATGGCAAAGTCGTACGTCTCTGCAGGATAGGAAGGGATTTTCCTATCCTGTGGTATAAAGAAAACCAAACTAGATTGCATAGGGGAGTTCCCTTTCATAGGTATCTATGTAAAATGGATATTGATCAAGTGTAAATGATATAAAAATTAAATCAAATCAAGGTATTTGAATTTGCATAGATGTTGTTCTATAGCTTGCTTATTGAGACAGAAAAGCCGCTGTGTTTCTCAGTGATAAAATTGAATGATTTTCTTAAAATTTCAACACAGCAGTCAGCTGCCATGGCACATTTTGATACGTTTTGAAAATGTCAAAATAGTCAAAGATCATTCTAGTGCAAAACTATTGCAAGTATTATACCTATGCATAGGGGTTTACTTGGTGTGTGATGGCTCCTGGTAGGATGTGATTTAGCTCTCAATTACCTTACATGTTGTAACATCACCTAGAAATTAGTTAGAGTTCCCATTAAAGTTCATGTAAAGTACTTGTTCAGCTACATGTTGTAACAGCATTTGGAAATTAGTTAGGGTTTCCATTAGGGTTCACGTGAAGTATTTGTTCGGCTACATGTTAATGTCTAATTAGCACTATGCTAAATGGCTTATTCTTCTTCTAACTGCTGTCGTATATCCTGAAAATTATTCTCTTTGCCTATAGTATGTTGCTTGTTTCAGGTTCCCTTTTCATGTGTGCGTTTCCAATTACAATAATTCATACATTTGGTATACAGTTTTAATCACTTGAAAGGCTGAATTGGTCATTTAATTATTAATAAGGTGAAATCCATTGATTTCCTCCAGTTGTTCAAACATGAGTCTGGCCTAATCCTGCCTCAGGCCTGAGGGGCACTGAGATGAACAGCAAATCCTTGAGCTAAACATTCATTTCATGGGATTTAAAGTGCGCGAGTGGGGGAGCGTCTCCTTTATTTTCTTCCTGTGACCTTTTCTTTTAATTTTCCTCTTTCTCCTATGTGAACATATTATTGAATGATGTATATAAAGCTGTAGTTTTGTTGTCACAAAAATAGCTGAAAACAGACTGGTTTGCTACAGTTGTACAACAGCATGTTTGTTACATATTTAAGCCTACCCAATTTACGTGACTGTGTCAGCACAAGTGATGAAAGTAGACCTGTCATACCAAAGCGTTACTGCTGGGACTGTGGAGTCATATGGACAGCAAGTAAGCCTTGAAATACTCCAGCACAGAAGAGAGTTGCTGAGTTTTGTGTTGTGTATGTGCACATGTAGGCGTGTTTGCGAGGTATATCTATGAACAGTGTCAGATTTGTTCTTTTTGTATGAGGGAAGGACTCTTTTCACTAAATTCTCTGTCTCAACTGCAGTTTGCTGGCTTGATGGAAATTTGTCACAGTTTGTTTCTTTAATTGATCTGATCTTTCTTGTCCATATGGCCCTAATTACTAAAACTTGCTGGCCATCCTCCTAGAGAAGTCAAATGGTTTGTTTTGCTGCTTTTGTTTTATCAATCTATTTTTCCTTTAGCGCTGACTTCCTCCTGTTGGAGGACCTCCTCCTCCTATAAGAGGTCTCTTCAGAGGTCTAAATCCATGCTAAACTTGCTTTAAAATTAAGGCAGAAGAAATAAAACTCAGCAACAATGTCATGTAAAAATCTGCTTAAAAATATACACACAGACATATTTATATACATACACGTGTATAATCTTCTTTAAAAAACATATAAGTTGTTTTAGATGCCTGTCTGGAAATAAGTGCCAAATTTGTGAGCTTTATTACATTTTTGAGGGGGGAATTTTTAGTCTTTGCTTGATCAGAGCCTTTTCAATAGCTCAGAATCCCTGTTCTTGGGGACCCAGTTTCCCAAATGATATAAGCATTTCAGAAAGCATCCATGAATATAACAAGTTCAAAGGGGCAAGTATCAGCACCTCGGTTGTGCACAGGAAGACAGTATCCATCTTCTGTGAAGAGAAATGGTGTTTTTCTCTGCTGCCACTAAAGGGAAGCCTCCTCTGGGACCTTGTTAGATGCTTTCATGTGAGGACCATTTGACCCACTTCTGACTAGTGAGCAGGCTTAGAAGGCAGTAGTTGTTGGGGGTTTGCCTTTGGCTGAACTCCCCCCACCTCTCTGCAATGAAAGAAAACCCTCAGTGGAATATATTAAGGATAATAACGGGGTAAAAATGTCAGTTAAAGAAGGGTGACGGATGGAGTTCCTATCTGAAAATAATAATAATAAACAAAAACCTTCACAAGGTGTCTCTGTATTCACCACAGAGACGGCATCAAGAAAGCTTTTGAAGCCCTCTCTTTAAAAACAAATGGAAAAGAAGTATTTGTAGAAGTATTTTTTTTTTAAGAGCAGGATTACTATTAATTACTGAATATCACATTATGTGGAATTTTATATTAAGTACAAATTTTCCTTTTAACATGATGAAATCAACTTACTGAAATTCAAACATATGCTGTGGGGGAGAAAATTGATGATCTTCTGTCTGCCTCTGTTACCAATAAAGAAAGGAGAAGGAGCGTTTATGAAGAATGTACATTTGAGCTACCTGAGAAGAAGGTGGGATAAAAAGCGGTTGTACAGTAGGGAAGCGATCAGTGCAATAACTCGGATGTGCATATAACAGATGATTTCTGTCTGATGCCAAAGGAAAAATTACTGTTGGCCATAATGGTAGTTCTGGCAAAAACAAAATACCTATTATTTTTCCCTCTTGACAGGTGGTTTCTTTCTCCAAATACAGTAATTACAGTGTTTCAATGTTTGTGTTGATGAAGTAGGGTATCTTTGTTTTATAGAAGCCAGTTTGAAACAACTGCAGTCTGTTTTCAAGATATCTAAGATCCATAAAGCCTTTTTATTTTTTTGTGTAGCATGAAAAAACTTCGCATAGGTACCAGTGTTTCCAGATTAGAAAATTATTATATTTGTGTTCTGGGAAAGATACTTTTGATGTATGATTTCCTCCCCAATCACCTCTAAATATGCAAGACTGGATCTACTGCAGCACACGCAGGGGAGAGAGGAAATAAGTCACTTTTTCAAAAGTGATTTATGCTAAGCTGTGTATAACTACATGAAATATGAAATATTCTCCTTTCCCGCCACCGAGGTTACTCATAAATAATCTTTGTGACTTTGTACAGAACAAAATAATAACTATATCAAGAGAGAAGCTAGAGAAACCAATTAAATCATTGCAGCAAGTAAATAAATTGCGATCAAGAGATCTCTATAAAGCGGAAAATTCTTTCTATCACTTTATACTTAGAAGTCCACTTAAACGCTGGAACATTAGATCATTTTTCAAAGTTTCATTTATATCATAGAAACGAAACTAAGACTGGAGATGTCCTTTCTCGGCATCTTTTGAATGCTTGACAGTACCTCTCAGATAGGAGCATGACTGAAAAACGAAGCCAAAGGGATAAAACCAGAATGTAGAGACGATGTTAGGCCCGAGGAATCCAGCAGGATGTAAGATAAAGACATCTGTAGCTGAATAAAGATGCCGCCTTTAGGAGATTATCCTGAAAATGATTGCAGCTGCCACCAGAGAGCAGAAGTGCCAGATGCTGCCGCGGCCCCCGGGGATGGCTGCGTGTGATGAGTCGTCCCAGACAGGACGGCTGGAAGAGCGGGCATCCTTCTGCAGATACTGCAACAAGAAATCAGGCGGTGACAGCCCGGCGCTTCCCTTTTGTCACCACTGAGGGAAAACTCACTACAGAAGCCTTTCAGTTAATGACCTTTCCTTAGCATTTGAGAGGTGGCTTGCTGCAGGAAATACTAAAATGGCACTTTGTGTGGGTGCTAAAAAATCTAGGTTGTGAGCTGCTTCATACAGTATGCTACAGTAGTTAGTTTGGCAATTATATGTATTTGTTTTGCAACCTACCTTTGCAAGCCAAGAGGTGGCATTCTTATAATGGAAGGAAAAAAATATTTTTGGTTGATGATTAATTAAGCATGGTAGCATTCAGCTTGTATACAAGAGGGATGTACCAGCCTGTGTCAGCTGTGTGAAATTTTAGAAATAAGAACAGAAATAAAAACAGAAGAAACTCTTCAGCATTTAGAGAAACCCAGGAGAACAATCAAGCTTCTAGACAGCTTCTGGTTACAAAAGCAATTTGCTGAAGCTAAGGCAAATTTTCAGTTTTTTTTCCCCCTGAGTTTGCACATATCTCACACTCATTTTTTTTTTTTTTTGGCATGCAACAAATAGCATTCAGGGAGTTAGTCCATTATCTATTTTCCAGAAGTATTCTGAAAATTATTTTTGCAATGATGAAGCTGGTGATTTTCTGAATACTTCCTCAAATCTTGGAAGAAAAAAATTTTAAGGTGGTTCTTATCTTTAAGAAAAAAATTTTTCCTTCTTGTACCTGCTAGCACTGATAAGCCTTTATTTAATTATTTTATTTTATTTTATTTTATTTTATTTTATTTTATTTTAGAGCAGATGATACTACCTTAATGAACTGCCTTTACAGCAATTTGGCCTCCTTTATTACTTAACTGTCTTTAGAACAATAACAAAAAAAAATAGTACCCAAAATCTCATTAATTATGAAGAAAAGTTTAAAATACAGAAAGATGCAGAAAACACAGTTATATTAATTTGTGCCTGTGATCATATACAAAACTTTTATATGTAATGTCTAATTTCATGTTTTTCAAATGAAAGATGTGATTTTGGCACCAGTTACATGATTTTGGAATGCTTACATTGGCAGGGAAGTACTAATTAGTAAAACCAGCCTTTTTGACTAACTTGGATACCTGAATTTCCATAGATATCTTAGCAAAACCTCTTAAATCTCAATTTCCCCTGCAATAACTCTGAGTCATCCTTTATCATAAGATTGATGCTAGCAAAAATCTAAGTATCTGATTTTTAACTAACTCAGTTGTTAGATTAATTTAAGGAAACAAACTGGCAAAACATGTTGGCCAGTGCTATGTATATAATTGTTTTTCTCTTTTTGTACGTATAAATATATATGTGTGTATTTCCTCACTGCTGTACAGTTTTGTTTCCATACTCTTAAAATGATTCAACCTCCCCTAAATATTTTTGACACCACAATGCCTTATCTCAACTGTATTCACCTGAAGAGTTGAGACTGAACAAGTATGAATCAGTGCTTTCAGATTTCTAGCAGTAAATCTTTAACTTTCATTTAGAAAAAAAAAAGGAATAATCATCTCATTTAGAAAACCCATAGGATACCTAACTGACTTAGAGCTGTGGTTGCCTGTTGTCTGATTCCGCTTTGGCTGCTTTTTATCCAAAGGGAAGTTTACATGTGCACGTGAAAGTTCTGTTCACCACCACGTTCCATTTCTTGCCCGTGCCCTGCCTGCGTACTGGTCTTGACGATGACCCTCGATTCTGTCACCGGTCGTTCCCTCTCTATTCCTGTGTTCACATCAATTGATAGTTCTACCACACAAGCACTTTATTAAACTACCAGGAACTCTGCCTTCGCTCTCTCGTTCAAGCCCCTCAACACGCGGAGCTCTTGATTTTCGTGCGTGGCTCCAAGTCCACCCCGTGTCGCACGTCTCAGCGGCAGAGTTGGTAGGAGGTCAGCCGTCTGTCAGAGACCAGCAGTGCCCTCCTCTCCTGCCGACCTCCCGCTGCGGCCCGGCGGCGGGCGCGTTGCTCTCTGGCACCGTCGCAGTTGCTGAAGCGTTCTGTCCATCGCCAATTAGGATGGATGTCCCAAATTCTCTCACATATACAAAATACTTTAGCCAATCAGCAGGAGCCTATTGTGCCATTTGTCTTAATCTTGCCCATTTTATTTTATAATGTGAGACAACCAAGGAAAATGGAAACACTTTTCTGGTCAAGCCATGTTATATTACTCGGGGAGCTAAAGGCTGAATAACTCCCAAGATTTTCTTCGCTGGCCTGTGGCGGGTAATCAGTTCAGCATAATGGTGGCAGATCTCAAGCATCAAGTGTCCAAGTGGCCAAAGTGAGAGACAAGTACGTGTGTCAGTCAGTGTCACATAAATGAGATCTAATAATTGATATAAGGAAATATCATAACTAAATGTTATTTTCATAGAGTTTGAGCAAACCTGCTTGTGATTAATTTTGATACTGTGAAAAAACACACAGAGATTACGTTCTGTTCAATGACACAGGGATTATATCCTGTTCAATGATACATGAATTTAAACTTGGCCTTTTCTGAGTGCATATACATAGCCATAAATAGCTATAAAGAAAATATCTGACCATATATGTATAACCAGAATTACTTTCTGCAATGTAACTTTATTAGACCTTTTGGAAGAAGAAATGCTGTTTGCCTCCTCAGGCGAAAGTGTCGTCATGTTTCCAGGTGGGCATTTCACAGAGGGTGCCAGCCTTGAATTATTTCGTGATTAGCGTGCAGAGCTGGCGCTCGGCCCAGAAGATGATCATGCAGTTCACCTGGAGGTGCAGTAGGTCCTCATCAGTTTATAAAGTGTTTTGTGCATTACCATAGTCATGATCTGTAGCTTCTGAATGATCTTTAAGACTAATCTTTAAGAAGGTGTAATGCAGCAGAAAATACGTTGGCAGAAATTAGTTTGCTTTGGTTAGGCCGTGTCGCTGAAGAAAAGCTACAATTGCTTTGCTCAGAGCAGATGAACATAGCATTTTTAAGCTACAGTTTGCCTAGGTTTCTTATTCCCTCTGTTCTCTCTTTTTGTACTTCAAGTTTAATCCATTTGTGTCCTGAAGCTCTGAAGCACATCTGGACACTAGAGTGCTGGAGTTGCCTTGCCGTGTAGCCTGATGCCTTTGGCTTGCCACCTACTATGGCTTCTGGGAACTACGTGTGTTAGAGCTGCAAACTAGGAATATAGACTTGTTGTCTATACGTTTCATGCATTGCTCACCTAAACTCTTCTCAGCCTTAGCCGTCCCATCTGAGCCTTGGTAGGTGTGTGGGGCTGTGGGGCTTAAGGAAACGCTGGGAGAGGATGAGCAGCCCTTTCCTGGCGGACTCTGCTTTCTCCCTCCGTGAGTCAGCAGTGATTCCCGAGCACTTGCCTCGCGAACCGAGAGCTCTCCGACGTCGTGGACGCCTGGCCGGTGTTGGTCTCTGGGGAGAGATCACTGACCCCCCGATGCAAACGTGGCCATGGCGGGGAGATGTGAGAGCGCAGTGCGGACACAGAAGCAAACGCCGCTCATCCCTGTGCAGGTAAGCACTGCCGCACCACTGGCATCTTGCCACTCTTCCCTCCTCTCCCTCCCCGGCCTGCCTAAGTAAGTGACGGTGCAGATCAATTTCTGGGGCCGCCGCTAAGTGGTATGGGATCAATTGTAGAAAGTACAGGCAAAAGAAAAAAACTCAGTTAGTTTGCTTCCCATCTCATTACCTGTGAAGGATTGTTCCCTATTGTACATTTTCTAGTGATTTGTCCATTCTGCTCTTAAAAGTTGCAGGGCCTGACTTTCTACCGCATCCCAGGAGAGGGGCGTCTAATGTATCTTCCTGTCAGCTGTGATCCTTCTAATTTCTTCTTGAGACTTCTTTTTTCTCCTTGCTTTTTGTTTCCCTATAGCTCTTAGTTAATGTTATACAAAATGCAATCATCAGTTTAATATCTACTTTAATAAACAGATGGGCCTTTCATTTATAGCAGATACTCAAGCTTTATTTAAGTATTTGCTCCCTCTGAATCAGGATTTAAAAATACCCTTTTTTAACAGCTATTTTGCAGTCCCCAAATAGTGTTTGTTTAACTACCAGTGTCTTTCTTCTAAAATGTAGCACACAAAATAATACAGGTTTGGTTTTTAACTGGTGCCATAGCACAACAGCATGGAAAGGCAGTATAGCCATCTGGCTTTGCTACTTGACACCTCTTGATGTAACCTACGGACTTTTTGTCGACATCCCTTCAAATGAACATCTATTTTTTTATTAATACTCTTCTGAAGTCTTTCTATCCCCTTATGCTTACTAATTTTAGATTATTTTCCTTTCACTATTTTATTTGCTATTCAAATTATTTTTTTTCTCTGTTTCTGGGAATTGCTCCTTTGTGTATTGTTTCTAGCCAATTTCTGAATTTCTTGTTAGAGAATTGGAAATAATTCTTAAATAATTAGAACCTTATTGTTGAATAAATGATGTTATGAATGGAGACACAATTTCATCTATTCTGAAGAAAAAATCCTGGTGCAATAATGCAGGCACTGAAAAGAGTGTTTACACAGCATTTCTGGCAATTGCAGTAAGAGCAAAGCAGTTGTACTGATTCTTAACCCAGTTACCAAAATGAAATGACCAGTAAGGAAACTCCTCTGTCGTTCCCACTTTAAGGGATATCCTATTTATTCTTTTTTTTTTTCCTTTAGGAAATTATGGCGTGGGATTAACTGTTTAAATTTTGCTTTCTGTTGATAAAATGGATCCACAAAACTTGATTTTCATGATTTCTCTTGCTTCATCTGTTTGATTATGTATGGTGCTAGTAATATTACCTTGTCAGTAATATTAGGGGTTTTCCACTCCAGAAACCAATTTGAAGTGGCACATCTCTGTTTTGCTTATCTAGTATACGTAATAACAAAATTTAAATATTGGCTGGATACTGCATGCTGCAAAGCCTGCCCAATTTCCAAAAATCCATCACTGCACAGACTGCTGATAATCTCAGCACTGCAGTTTTTGCATCAGTTAGCAACCGGGAAAACATAATTTCAATAAGCATGAAGTTGTTCATGGAGATGAGGCACACCTGAAATATTGCATATCTTATTCACAGAAATAGAAAT
Source organism: Tinamus guttatus (assembly GCF_059628265.1). Lineage (NCBI taxonomy): Eukaryota > Metazoa > Chordata > Aves > Tinamiformes > Tinamidae > Tinamus > Tinamus guttatus. The sequence goes on along the minus strand of NW_028290136.1, from coordinate 1,404,561 downwards.
CCAGGAGCTGACTTTGCTAAACCAAATTTCATGTAAAGAACTGGCCAAAATAATTGGATCTGGTTTTATTGCTCTATGCTTAACATTTTCCCATCTTGCTTACTATTTCCATAGGGCTCCCTCCCTCCCTACTCCTGCTCCTGCGGCTGCACTAGGGGATGGGAAGCCCCCGGCCTTGCCGATGTGAGGTCCGTGAGGGGAGGAGAAGCCCGGGCTGGGATGCCTCCCACCACTCCGTGTCAAAGGGAAAATGTGTTCTCTAGTAGTGCATCCTGCAGACTTAATCTGATGGGGAAACAAGCCTAACTGTGCATGGAGGGGTAATTTGTGTTTTCAACTGAGATCATACAAATTCTTCTTTTGTTATACCCTCTTCTTAAAAGCCCGGTTACTGGCAAAGGAAGAACATACGCAAAGGCTGAATGCAAAGTGAGGAAATGGACAGTGCCTTTTTGCAATCTTGGAAAAGTTACTTTAGTTTAGGTCCTCAGTGAAATCAAGAAAACGCTAGGGTTTTTACCAAAGGAGCACATTTTAGGAAAAGTTTCAATACAATATCTGCAGGGAAACCTGCATGTTATGGCCATTTCGACTCGTGTTTGCTTGTTTTCTCCTAGTTTCCTGTCACATCTTTCTTATAGTGTCTTTCGGAATGAGGCCAGTAAGCCCAAAAGTTGAAAGGGGTGATAGAGTCATGTCATTGACTTCAATAGGAGTAGTAGAGACCAAGCATTAATTTGTATTTGAATTTAGATTCAAAAGATTTTAAATCATCACAGATTTTTAAATGGTTTGATTCAGTTTGGTAGTTCAGTTTGGTATTGGTGCTTTGGTTCTGATCACCTCTTCATCTATATCACAGTAAAGACTCTGCTATTATTTTCTTAACATCTGTTAACTTACACATTTGTGTCACTAAATTTATGGCACAGAGAATCTACTTATCGTGCCAAAGGCATTCCTAGGTTATACTTACAGGTGAATTTCTATCTTTTGGTTAATGAATATCATTTTTTCCTCTGTGACTTTCCTTGTTTTGTTTTTTAAGTCTGAGCTGATCCTTTTCAAATGTCATTGTGCTATATGAAGAGCCAGGATTCATTAAAAGTGTTCCATTGAGAACTGCTAGATATTTTTTTAAATATTCCACTGTTTTCCAACTGACTAATAGACCTTGCCTGTCAGCTTATCAGTTTTTACTAAAAAAATGTTTTAAATCCTTTTTTTTTCTCTTTTATTAAAGTATTTTTGCTGATATAGCAAAGATCTTGGGCGGGTGAGGGAAGAGGGTAAAATAATCATAAACAAGCCTGGTGGTCTATCAGAAAACATGGTCGTGTTTCTGAGATGTGCTCTGTGATGTGATATGTATGTGTGCTGAATTTTCAACAGTGTGTTAGTTTCTTGAAAGTCTCAGTAATAGTTGATCCATCAGCTACCCACATCTGGTTGTCTTTGAAAAGATTAGAACTGCAAAGAGTGTTTTTTGCAAAGCGTTTACCTCGAATAAGCATGAGAACACACACAGAAGGGAAAGGACATTCAGTTTTGCAAGGTCTACTTTCTCAAAATCATAGAATCATAGAATCGTTAAGGTTGGAAGGGACCTCTAGAGATCATCTAGTCCAACCTCCCTGCACACGCAGGGTCACCTAGAGCACGTGGCACAATCCACACAGCGGGATCTTTACTTTGTCACGTTTGTACGGACGCCCCTCCGCGGGTGCAGGGGCAACGCGCTGGCCACTGCGTCAGTCCAGCTGCCTCAGGAGGACGCTGGGCAGCTCGGGCACCGTCGCGCGCAGCGCGGGTGTTGCCTGAGGCGGCGCGGGTGGCGCCTGAGGTGGCGCGGGGAGATCTCGCACTGAAGTGTTTGCTTAGCCCCTCCACGCTGAGCGTGTGAGAGCTGATGAGGCCACAGCTTGAGATCAGGTAACTGCAGGCCAGATATTCTCCAAGAAGATAAATAACCCAGCGGTATAGGTCACTGGAAGAAATCCTGACTTTCTAAGTCCCACAAAGGCAAGATTTTACCTTATAGGTATGCAAGTAATCACTTTCTTGCCGAGATCTTTTTGCAAAAAGATAATTTTATTTGAAAACATGGTTACTTTTCCACACTTGCCAATGCTGCTTTGTTTTAACATGTTGGCCAAGTTTTTCTGTGTTAAAAGCATGCAGAATTATAATTTAGCCCAATAATTAGCCTAGTAATAAATATTCAAAGAGCAGACCATCAAAAAGGCCTGATTAGGCTATGCATAAATATATGATAAAATTATAGCCCTTCTGCCCTTTTGTATAAAAATAAGAAACCTACCCTGAGATGAAAAGAGTGCTTTGCTTTTTTGAACATATAAACAAACCAATCTGATCACATATGAGAAGTGCTGTAATTTACACAGCCGTGTTTGGAACTTTTAACACATACATTTGAAACATTTTGAAGCTGTCATTTAACAAAAGCAAAATCTATTGCTGTGCTCATTTACAAAGAAAAAAGATAGACATTTTCCATTTCCTCTATGACTTTGATTTTTTAAAAAAACTTGGACTTCCTTACGGTTTGATTAAAAAAAGAGATTGCTGTATGACACTGTATGTGAATAAGTTATATTTTTTAAATTTTTCCCTTGCGCTCTTTTCTCTGACCTGCAAGCACAGGTCCAGAATCTTGAAAAGCCCTAGGAGCAATAATAGCCTAACCTTGTTTCTAAAACAAGTCAAAGGAACTGTTTGCCACATCTATATAAATATTAGGTTTACACAATGTGGAGATGTTTGCCAAATGGCCTTGGACAAACTTCTTCTACATATTCAAGTTTCTATTCCAATGTCTTATGAAGGCTCATCTGCCTGGTGAGCAGTCAGGAGCCTTTGCCCTGAGCACAAGATGACACCGGGGTGAAGCAAAGCAGCGAGCCGGAGTAGGCACCAGTCACCAGCGAAACTGCCCTGCCCTGCGCGGAAAGGCGGCTTTTCCTCCACACCATGAAAAGGAGGCGCCAGGGAAAGCGCTCAGCTCCGCGGCCGCCTCCAGCGCGGAGCGAGGGATCGGTGGGCCTTGCAGGCGGGCAGGGGGCATGTCCTTGCCATGGCTCCAGTAGTTAAATGAAGCAGTGAATAACTACGTTAAGGGAATAGTAAAACTCTCTGGGAAATTGTCTCTTAAGAAAGTGGGAGAAACCTGGATATAACTGATAAAGCATGCAAATATTGTAAAACGCTGGGTAGATAAAAAGGCCATGACCCAAATAGTTCCACATATCCTCAAATTTTTATTAGGTTCTTTTAATCATTAAAGTTAGAGTAAAATTTTACTCCCAAGAACAAGTTTATTTCATAAATTTCACTGATACTTGCAGTGCAGATGAAATCCCAGGTCTTGAGCATTAAAGCTCAGTTAAGACTTTAGGCAATGCATTTGATTTAAGATTCCAGCCTTTTGACATAAATATTTCCCTACTCTTTATGCTACGCTATAATTTGTTGCCATGTTTTGTTTTGATCAGTTTATGTGCTACGTTAAATCAAAGTTACCTTTCTAAGGAAATAAATTCCTAATTTTCCAAATGTATTTCAGGTCAGAAGAGCCTTGAAGGCTCGTATTTTGTTTTGTTGTTGTTTATAAAACAGAGCAACTACGAAGGCAATTTTAATGGGTTTCTCTGTCAGCACAGAAAATAGCTGTTCATGGCAGGGAACATATTTACTTGGTTTGGCCACTGTATTTTTTTTTTTTAAACAGCTTTTATAATCAGTTTGTTCTTAAATTTGTGCTAAATGTAATGATCCAGTAATCTTGCAGTTCTGCCAAGAGCAGATGAGAACTGACAGAAAAAAAGAATGTGGCCTCTGAAGGATGAAGGATGGGTGAGGCGAGAAACAAGACAACCTTGTGATCTGTTTTTAAAATATATGTTACTTTCTGCCTGCTTTATTGCCGTTCCCCCTCTGCTTCCAATTTGCTGCTGCAGCAGCCGGAGACGCGTGCGGGAAGGGATTAGTGCTCACAATGCAGGCGCACGCCGATGTCTCCTACAACACAGCAAAGATCCCTTTTTTATATATTATTTTTCTCTCCCCATTCATGTTACCAGGGTTTTTTTTCTTCTTCATCGTGATTGATGTTGTCTTAACCAAAGTTAGATGTGGATCCTTTGACAGGCGCCTAATGAATAATGTGCCTCTAAAAAACACTGCCCTGCGCGTACAGCACACGTACGAAAATTATATTATATCTACTTAACATTGCTAATCAATATGCTGTGCATATCCTGCACCTAATCTTTTGGAGCAATTAAAGCAAATTCAAAAGAGAGATTATCATGTGTAAACAATGCCGGCTTAGATATCTTGCCTGCCGGCCTAAGGTCTCTCCGCAGATCCTGCGGAGTTTGCCTTCTGTATCAGTAGTTAATTAAGGTGAAACATGAGGTAATTAGGGCTAATCCCAGCGCTATCCTGCTGGCCTCTTGCCTCTCAGGCCGTGCCCTGGACCAGAGCGTTGTCACAGCTTGGGAAGCGCTGCCATTTCTAGAGCAGCTTTTAAAAATTGATGCGCGTGTTTAGCCCCGGCCACGCTCCTAATCCTGTCAGGGTGCTGTGGCGAAGGCGAGCCAAGTGGGAAGCTGCCACGAAAGGGAAGGCATCACCTCGTTTTCCGCGGGTTTGCAAACGGCAGGGTGGATACAACTTTGCACTAGGATGTTCCTTGTAATTGACAAGGGATTAGGGGGATTAAATTTGTTCTCCTCACTTGCTTCCAACTGCTTGCACGGAGCTTTTGTTGTTATTATTTTTTCTTCTGTAAGAGCTTCCCATTTGATGCCATGGGAGAGGCGTGTGCAACCGGAGAGGATGAGTTCTTGCGCGGGCAGGACAGTGTAATATCAATTTAAAAATGCGTGATAGCCTCTGCAAGAGCAGCCTCAGAATAACACGTTGTTATTCCTTAGGAGCATTTTGGCCTTCGTGAAGCAGAAAAGAGGCCCTGCTGAGCTGCGTCTGATCTCTGTCCTTCAGGATACATGCTCTGTTTGCATGAGGGATATTTCAGTTGATGGAGGCTATTTCATTGTTGGATGAATAGGTTTAACTACTCATTAGATTTGTCTAACTATGTAGAAATAATTATCCTTCCTATTTAAAAAGCAAACAAACATATGTATATTAAATCAATAATAAAACTAGTTTTCATCCTGGAAGGTATTTTCTTAGACTGTTTATTTTTTATGCTAGCTACATTATCTTTAGGCATATACCTGCTAAAATGGCTAAGTTTTCCACATAGCTGCAAATTAGTATGAGTGTTATTAATTAATAATCCTCTTTTCTTGCACACCTATTGAACTTTGAAAGCTGATCTGCTGTTTCTGCCAATATTTCATTTTTTTTTCCCCACTTCTAGCTTTACACTAGAGAAAAGCAAATTTAGACCCCTCTCCAGGAATGATTTTTGATAGTTGTGGTTCCACACCAATCCAAAATGCCAGTCAAAAAATAAACAAATAAAAAGGGTGAGAAGATGTAGTCAAACGATACCATTCAGAATTCCTGTGCAGATAAACACCAAACTAAATATAGTAGTTCTTGATGTGCTTTGGATCTCACCCCCAGAATTTTACCAGAGGTAGTTTCTTTTTCTTCTTTTTTATCTTAGTTGATATACCTCTTTGATTGTTTAGCTATAAAAATGAGACAGATAATGTTGATGATGATAATTTTGACATTTATCCCTGCTTTTCCGACCACATTACTTTGCTCGACTGTGCCATCCTGTTTCAAATGTCTGTTGGTGTCTTCTGTGGCTCGAAGAATTAACCTGCTTTGACTGTTTTAGCAAGTTGTCTTGATTGTCTTCAATCCGATATCACCAAATGGAATACTACATATTTTTCTAAGTGGTTCAGAATGATAGATAAGTTTCTTATGTTCCCTGTCTTCCATTTTGTTTTTCTAGTTGGACGCTTTATGTGTGTCACAATCCTTAAGTTCTAAAAGAATAGGTAGTAAAATCCCAAGCCCAAAAATAAAAGGTTTTTCCTTAGATTTATTGTCTTTTAGACATTTAATATGCTTTTTACTTGATTTCAGCTTCTAAAACTAGAGGAGGGGCTTTTCCTTCTGCATAAATGCAAAGAGGATTTGCAGCATGACATTTAGAAGTATATTGTATGAGGTTTCCTATTGATCCCTCTGGTGGGGATGAGTGCTCAGAGGGAATAAATGGGCTGCTTTTATGAGGCTCCCTGTCATCATGGATTTAGCTGTTTCATTTGCAGATTCCTGTAAATGTTTGCTTGATTTATGGGCAGTAATTTTCATTGGAGAAGGAATCGACATATCGTCAGCAAATGACTGCGTGTCATTAATACCTTCAAGTGGCATCTGAAAGTGTTCGTGCGCTTCCATTGATTCAGACTGCTTCCCACGTTGTAGCTGCAAAAGTTTTACTGTTTTGTTGATATGGCACTGCTTGCATGAGGCTTGGGACACATTTCATGAGTAGTGTGTGAGAAAGTGTAAGAAAGAGGAATAAATTGTAATTCAGGTTCATTATGTCAAGCAGAAAGTTTAAGCAAGAAAAAAGGAGCCACCTCAACTTCAGGATATAGCACCTGATTCCTTGAAATTAATTTCCCAATGTTTTACTGACACAGGAAATTGCTGGCCATGCTTTCTTGGGTGAATCCTGATCAGATTCAAAGCACGTTGATTATATGCTAGTTATTTAAATTGTTCTTTGCATTCTTCACTTCATATCCTGTTATTGTTGTCAGTCAAACAGATGAGGCATCCCATAGTAAAGGTAAGCAGCTTGGTGCACAAAGTCACATGGCTGCAACAGTGATTTTTGTAATCATCCATGAAAAAAAGACTAAGTAAGTGTGTAGTACAGGTGATATAGAGAAAATGCAAAGCTTAAAAATGGCTCCAGTTTTGTTTTGAGCCTTGTATGTGGGATGTTTAAGTCGTTGGTCTGGTGGTTTTACTATCTATTATTTTGTAGGTGCCATGCTAGTTAGCTGGTGGTCATGCTGGTAATGTCATCATTTGCTACACAAAGAATGTTTTTTTAATGGTCTAGCCTAGGCTATGTCTATTTTGTATGGCTATTCATTCCCAAAATATCTGAAGTCCAGAGCAAATTTCAGTCTGTTCACTGTGTTTTTACCTTACTGGTATAGAACATACTACCTATAAAAATAATGATAATAATATATGTAATTTTCTCTTTTGTACAATATCTGGGGTCTTAGATACCAGTAAAGAACTGTGCAGTACTGAATATTAAACACCCAGATAGCATGTACAGAAAGTGTTCTCAGAAGCCTGTGTCAAAGTGTGAGCTCTTGTAACAAAACGCTCTAATAACAAACACACAGGCATCTATATCTGTGGGAATGTCAATTTTGGTCTCACTATGTATGTACATATTTAAATACAAGTTCTTGCAGTGCTCGGAGAATAAACGACAGCATCTAAATTTGCATTACTTATTATCACTGCATATGCATGAGATAAGAAACAAATTAATAGCCATAAGGAAAAATATTAGAGAAACTTTCAGTGAATCTCAACTTTTTTGTAAGTGGAGTTACTCACCACCTTGGCTATGTTATTTGTGAAATAAATCTTATCGTCTGTGATATCAAAATAAGGAGACAGCAAATGACTCCATCAGGCTCTCACTTCCAGGTCAGCTCTTTAAATGCAATTCAGTATCAAGGTGAAGCCTTGAGCTAACAGGATCATTCAAGGTACTGGGAGACAGTTTGTGTAAATTTTTTCTTAAGCTGCTGACGTGCTCACCATTTTTTGTGATAATTTCAGCAAAAGTAGTTAGTATGATTAATCAGGAACAACGTCAGAGCTCATCTTTCCTAGATTTGGTTTTCCAAGTCAGGGGCTATCTGTGGTTCTGGAGGGGTCCGATTACCTGAGTTACTTGTAGACATTAATATTATTTATTATTCCAGTGTGTGTGTATTTCTTTTTTTTTTTTTTTTTTTTTTTTTTTTTTTCCTGAGCAGATAACAGCTTCTTCATTGCAGCCAACCCAGCTTTTCTCTGTTTCATATTATGGTCACTTTAGGTTGTCCTTTAGTCTCTAGGATAACAGTTTCAAATAGAATACTGGTAAATTAACCAAATCTGGCAACTGAATGGCAGATAAAAGGTATTTTATTATTCTGAATTTTGGGGAAAATGTATCTAGTTCATCCTTAAGTTCAAGCATTCTCCTTGCATAGCCAAAGCTCCCATGGAGATACCACTTAATTAGCCAGGAATCTGCTGTGTGTTGCCTTTATTATTCCACACCCTGACGGCTCCACCTCTGTCTCGCCACCAGCCTTCAGCCAAACCCCCTCCTAGAAAGATGAGCTGTGGGAAGTGTAAAAGAGGATTATTCGTTATTATCAATTGTTTCAAGACATCCAATTTGTTTGTGGATTAGGAGTCTTCTTTAAGAGCATATTAATCTCTGTGTGCACCTCTCTTAACAAGATGTCCCTTCCATTCCTGTAGTGAAAATTCTGTGTGAGTCTGTATCTGTTTTCAATCAGTGCATCATCAGACACTTTCCAGAAGAGCTTAGCGTCACTTTTCTGTGTTACTGATGGGGTGATGGGGATACGGAAACACAGGTAAATAAAAACTCTTTCTGGTGCTCACTCAGCAGATCTGTAGAGGCAAGACAGCAGCCACTGATGCACAGTCTGCAGTCCTGCCCATCAGGCTACACTTCCTCTCCGAATGTGCAAAAAGCTAAAGCAAAATATATGAGTGGGATTTTATACTCCACAATCTACGGAGCAAATCTAAAAGTTCTGCGGCACTGGTGATGAAAAAGTGGCTCACAGTACTCCAGAAAAAATACCCATGCTAACATGTGAAGCCTTGTGGACTGTGTTTTTCCCCAATACAGCCAGTTTTGATATCTCCTTCATATACGTCTCCATAGTAAACTACATAACTATCAAAAATACTTGAAGCAGCTTAACTTCTTGTTTCTTTTTTTGGCCTTTATGATCTTGATTATTTAAAGATGCCTCGTTAATTTGTAGGGTCATGTATGTATCTGTACTACGGCAGAGCTTTTATTAATGTCTGATGAAAGTATAAAAAAGGAGCATAATTAAACTATATTGAGTTATTGCTGATATCTGAATCTTATGTTTATATCTCTCTAATTAAGGTTTTGACTTTGCTGTCACTCACAGTTCCTGCTAATGTGTGAAATACATCATGTACTACTTAACCTTGAAGATTGAAGCCAAGATAATGTAGAATTTTATATTTATTTTTGCTTTTTAAGGCTACTGTAGAGATGGAAAATTTAGCTTGGTGAAGTAGATGTAATGGCGCTTAGAAATCAAGAAAATTACTTTGAATACAGAATTGAAGAGGAAAGCAAATGGGTGCACAAGCATAGCTTTTTAAACATTTGGTTTCTGAGATAAAGTTTAGATTTGAACAAGCCAAGTGCAGTTTTTTCAAATGAGAAAAGGCTGTCTTGAAGAATTAGAAGGCTTAACTGAGTGAGTGTAAATAGCAGACTGGGTAGGTTTGTGCATTCCTCGGGATTTAATCTGATTTTTACCAGCTGATAACTTGACACATGGGACACGAGCACGATAGCCAAGACTCCAGTGCTGGCACCGGTTGTGCTGCCGCTTTCCCCTGGCTGCCTCACAGTCACGGCTGAACCCCTGCCCGTTCCCTGCGTGTTGTGAGGAGCTCTCCAGGCTCCGTCCCTGCTCGCGCACTAGGCGCTCTCGGGAGGCTCTGTGCCTTGGCTCCAGCTTCCACGGAGCAGTCCCGTCGCAGGGAACCTCCCGGCGTGCAGAGCCAGGCCTGGAAACGGCCTCTCGTGGGCAGCGAGGCCGGCACAACATGGCTTCCTGAGCCGTGGCCAGGAGGCACTCGGAGAAGTGTCAGTCCGGTCTAAAACAGTGCCAAGAGCCGTGCGGAAGATGGAGCGCCAGCGTTTCAGTGCTCAGGAGTATCGCGGGGCCATAATTAATGAGCTAGCACAGACGTAAATTGTCAGTGCCACGGTGCTGAAGAAGGATTGTCATCAGGATTGTGTAGCTGAAACGCGTCCACGGTAATTCTTGAATGTTGGAGCAAAGATCAGCTCTGACTTCAGCACTTTAGACCAAGCTAACCGCGGGAGAAGTGAAATGATGAAGCTTTGCTCCTGGCATAAATGTGTGAGGATACTGTCACCCGCTCAACTCCTGCCTATCTCATGCGATAACAGTTACCCTGGGCAAGTGCAGAAGCAGGTTAATGCTTCAACCAATATATCTCAACCGCGCAGAACTTAGCTTTCTGCAATGCGTGTGAGACGCTGCTTGTGAGTCGTTACATCATTTTTAATAATAAGTAGTTAAATCATTTTTAGCAGCAGTTCAGGATGATTCATTTTTAGACAGTAATTCCGGAGACTTTGCGGTTGCCCATGGAACAGGAGAGCCTCTTCAGATCCTTTTGCGACAAAGGCATTTTGGAAAGTGAGACCTAGGTCTGTGTAAAGTTGTTAGAGTTTCGTTTAAAGTCTAAGCCTAGAAAACACACAAAGGTATTTGGGCTTTAGCTGACCCACTGGGTTTATACTAATCCAAATCTACTGAGATTACTTTCTAGAGAAGATACTTGGATTACCATAAATCTTCAGCTCAGACTATTCCATTTTTTTCTCTCTGTCCTTGCCTTTTTTCAGCACCTCCTAGAGGCTGATTAACGAAACCCCATTGCTAGTGGCCGTGAAATATGTTGCATGTAGGATCCTCCTAGCAGGAGGGAAAGTTCCTTGTTGACAGTTGGCTGCACAGGAGGGAAAGCAGCTACCCAAGGCTGAAACTGAGGACTTTTCCTGCAGATAAAATCTGGATAGTGACTACTGGCAGAAAGAAGAATAGACAAAAAAGCACAGCAGGCTTTTGGATCTGTAAAACATTTGCTCCCCAACTGTCACGCTTGCAGCCTCCGCATCTGCCATTCTGTTGTCTCCTTTCACCTGAAGCAACTGGTCAGCTTGTATCTGTTTGGAGGAGTTTGCAGTTTTAACACGTAACATGTTAAAAGAATCCTTCCCCTCCCAAATATCGGTATATAATTTGTAATTCTAATAGGAAAAGACAATTTTGTTTTCCATGTTCAATGAACTTAAGAATACAAATTTCTGATTTTACGTATTTGTTGGTGATTAGCATTTATATTTGGGCAGCCAGCACCCAAATTAGCTTTAAAACTACCAAAGAACTATGACAATAAATATTCTTTGTGGTATTATGCCTTCTATTTGTCACATGTGAATATGGTTTCACTGAGTAGTCTCATAATTGTAGAAAATCCTTACAGTCTCTGCTTAAAATGGAGACTAAAAGATAGAGGAGAAAAATCTAATAGGTAAAGTTTAAGAAGCAAACATTGTTTTGCATTTTGTTTTTCTTTCTTTAGTTTCTTAGGGCATTCTTTTGTATGGCAGAGGCTTGAATTTTTTCAGAATTTGGTAATATTAGAGTTCACTCCAGTGGGAATAAACTTAATAAAAAGAGGACTGCTGAAGACAAAATCACATGCATACATATGCTATGTTACCCATAAACCAGAGACATTGGAAATATGCTCAGCCCTCTTGAAAACAAGGCCCTCCAATAATCCATACACAGACAATTTTCCTGTGCGTTGCCCTTTTCCTGCCCGCCTGGCCAAACCGCCTTGTGATTCTTTGGGCAGCTTTGTGCCACACCTGCACGCAACTACCTGGGACTAAGTGCATTAAAGCATCCCAGGAAATACCCGAGGAGGAGAGAGAGAGATGTAGGGGTGGGTTAGTTGTTGACAGGCCCTTCGTGCACATTTGTGCAAGCTGGTGGAAAGGGTCAGACAGAGCTGCCCTCCATGCCCAGGCTCCTGCCTGGAGCCCCTTCCCAGGGCCCAGGGCCTCGGCCCAGCCCCAGCTAAGTGACAAGAGCGAAGGACCCGATCAGTGTCAGAGCGCAGCAAAAACGGATGGGCTTTTTGGCTGTGCATTTGGCTAAGAAGACATGATGCTGTTGGCTGGGCTGGAGCTGATATGCTTCACAGGAGAGCTGTGCTGTAGGAGGGTGTCTATGCGATGCACAAAGTAGCCTGTGTGCTCAGATTTGCTTTCTCTGTTGCTGAAGGCTTCAGAGTTTACGTTACATTCCTAGAAGCTGACAAGTTAAGCTGAAGGTTGATTAGATGCAGAGAGAGGGAAAGAAAAGAGAGGATTATAAAAGAAATAAACATTCCTACATTCACAGTTAGAGACTGATGTTTTCTGGATTTGAAATGGAATGGAAAAATTACTATGCCATGCTGTCTTTCTCTAAATCTAGGATATCATACATATGTGTGTATATATTCCTACATATGTTGTCATTTTCATGGGGAGAATTTAAAAAGAACCACTTCCAAAAGGGTCCAGGTTTGTGTCTTTTCCAGTTCTCTGACAGCATGAAAGCAAGTACCCAGGTAGCGTTATATGCAAACAAGATTCTTTCATACATGCGGCATGTTTAAAATCTTACTTCGTGTATATTATTTCTAAATTATAATGAAGCAAAAAGTCAGCACATAAAACTATCTCTTGCAAATCATGATGGAAATTATCTTAACTAGTCAGATGTAACTAGCCACTAAAGAAGAAAAATGTGTTTTGAGAATATTGTGCAGGAAAGTAGGAGTACTTAAAGACAGAGATACGAAATAGAAAAGACAGTTTATTTCAAAGTCCAAGTGCATCTTCTCATGCACAGATGCATACATTTTTAGCCTAATTTCTTTTTTTTTTCTCCCTCAACCAAAAGATTAGAAATAAAATCAATGGGGTCATTTCCACGGATGCATGGATGTTTCAAAGCATAACACTGAATGATAAAAAGCATGTTGTCCATATTTGATCTATTGTTGTGGGGTGTATAGACTGGCTGCAGAAAAAAAGAAAAAAAGACGGGGGAATAACTCTGGAAAATGTGTCATTTTTTTGCTAATGCTGTGAGAAGTATGTATTCCTATATCCATATGTTTTAATCACGCTGTAGAGGAGAGTTTTTTTTATATTTTTAATTAAAAAATTTTAAGGGATAGAAATACATCAAAGAGTATGAAGGCAACCTGAAAATTATAAGGTTCCAGAGTTGCAGAGATTTGGCAGGATATTTATAATTTTCAGGTTGTTTATTAAAGTAGTGTTCTCAAGTAGTTTATTTTTCTTCAGCAGTTGTCCTGCTCTCTCTCTCCTTATTTCTTTTTGTATTTTGCTTGCACATCATATTTCATAATATCTTCCTGGAGCTTACGCAGGCAAAATCATTTGAAATGACTGGTGGTTCTTCATGTTCATGTCCCACACAGCATCCTACAGAGGAGAAGGGCACAAAACAAAAACCCCACGGCTCTTTAGAAAGCCATGGGGAGCTCCGTCCTTCACACGCGCAGAGTGAGGCCTCTGAGGGCCTCCATGAAACACCGCAGGTTGGTGGGAACAAGAAGGGCTCTAGCTGGAGGAGCACGGGTGGGTTTGGAGAGCGTCTCCATGCTCTCAGCTGCCCCTGCGGTATTTCTGGTTCAGGGGCAGCCGCGCAGGTGGGCACCTCGCAGTGACGCGCGGCCCTGCCGTCCCCGCGGGCCCGGCCCGCGCGTGTGAGCGCAGCGCGTGCTCCGCGCGCACGGCAGGGCCGCCCCGCGCGCTGCTCCCCTCGGACATCGGCTGGGCACGGGGAACGGCCTGGCCGGCCGCGCAGGCCCTTCCCTCCCAGGCGGGTAGGATCGCTCGGGATGCGGGATGTCGCGCGCTCTGAGTCTGCGCAATAACATCCAGACAGTTGTCTCCCAGAAGGTGTGGCCTAGTTTAGCTGTTAACAGGAGCGAACTTCTTTTTCTTTGAATATTTTCCCCTTGGCTTCATAATGTTTTACTAAAAGAAAAAAAAAAAAAAAGAAAGCTACTGTGGAGTTACCGTTCCACCTATGGTGATGATTTTAAGGAAGGGGAGGGAAGTTTATCCTCTTTGTTCAGGTTGTCTTCATACTGAAACAGTTACTGCTTATTGAGATGAAGTTTGCATTTTCCTTCCCTCCGCAGCAGTTATTAAAGAGTTATGTTTCTCAATGTGAGCAGAGCGCCTGATGTAATTACATGACTCATGGATTAGCTTTCTGCTATATCCCCTCTGCCTCTCAGGCAGCTTTTCCTGCTCCTGAGTAAACATTGCAGGGTTAGGACCTGAATTAATGCGATTGCCAGCGATGAGTTCATAATAGTGGGTGCTGGGAGAGGACAAAGCCAGTCCATTTGTGAAGATGTCTCTTGGGTGGGAAGCGCGCACACGCTAAATTAGAGTATATGTGCGTTTGCTTGTGAAGATTTTGGTGGTGACTGGTGGTTCGGTGCATCTTCTGGGCACTGAGTGTGCTGCACTCGAGTGAGTCCGTGGAACTTCTGAGCCCAACCTCCTTCCATAAAGCATCTCCAGGTGGGTGTCCCAAACCAGCTGTGTCTAGAAGGCAAGGCCACCAGCTTGGAGAAGACCTTAGGGAGGAACAGTGTGGAGGAATAACATAATCACTGGTGAGAGAATTTGAGGTCTCAGTTCATGCTTGAAGGGATGCTCCCCAGCAGGCAGAGGAGGACACTAGGGAAGCAGTCAGCAAAATAGCTGTGACCAAGTGGGAAGAGTGTCCTCACTTGGCCAAATATAAATAAGGGGGCAAGCCAGGAGACGAGAGGGGAAGAAGCCAAGAATAGAACCAACGCCCAAACAAAAGTCTGCCTTGTCGTTGAACTTTCACTTGAACTGCAAGCAGGGTTTGCCTGAATAAAAGTGCAGTAACCTCCATTAACCCAAAACCGACCTAGGGATTTCGGACGTCGTGCTCTAGTTGAGAGCAGGTGTGTGTAATTAGTGGCAGAAAGTTTGTGATGCTACTGATTCTCTGTTCTTTCAAAGAGAAATTTTAAAAAAAAAAAGATTTTGTTGCCTTTCTGCTTTTCTAAAAACACATATGTACTATTTCATCTGCAGTTTCTTTGTCCTTGATCTAATGATACTGAAGGATCTGCTTTACCATAGGCAACCAGAGTGGCAGATCATCATCATGTTATTTTTATCCAGATAGAATTAGCATATTGCAATTAAAATTTTGCACTGGATGGCATCAAACACATCCTACTGATAATTGCTAAGTGGTGATGTTTTCAGAAACTTTAGAGCTGTTATGTGGTCTTAAGCATATGTGTAATCTTAGCATAAAATTAGGAGTTTTTCATAATCACAGGCTATCGTGATCTTAATTGAAGAAGGAGAGGGAGGATGACACTCAGCTATATTCATTGGTGACATTCAGGTTTCATGCTTCAGTTTTATTAAGTGTTTCATTTTAATCAGTGCAAATCTCATTTTCAATTCAAGGTAGAAACTTTCAATATAACCATTTGAGGCATGATTTTTTAGAGTCTTTTGTCCTCTGAATCTCTTCACACACAAACACTGTTTCTTAACACAATTTCTTAGTCACGTGCACACAGATGTTGAAATTTCGAAATTGTCTGTTTAACTAAAAATGGCTGCATAATATTTTAGCACCTTGTTAACAAGCCTCAAGACAGGTACTAATTACACCCCAATTTACAATACATCAGTTTAGCACAATCGATCAGTTTTAAAAAAAAATATGTAAAGGAAGAAAGAAAGAGAGTAAACTGAGCAAAAGCCAGTCTTGTTGCTGAAGGAATGATGTATTGATTCGGCCTGACAGTGCTTTGTCTACAGATCAATGGAGATGTGGGGTATAGACCAGAAGAATGAGACAGGGTCGCAAAGGTCAGTAAAAGAACAGGGAGTCCAAGATTATTGGAGACAATGAAATGAACATATCATAAAGTAGGACCTGATTGCTCTTTGTGAAGGAATTCACCACTTACAGGTTTTATCATGTAAGATAGGAATAATAAATTCAGTTTTACAGCTAGCTTTAGATGCCAGCTGTTTAAAAGAGTTAAGAGGAATCAGTGCCTCTTCAGTAACTGTTGCTGACTGTCCAGGAGCCTTGCAAAACTGAAATCATTAACACCAATATATCTGTAAAAGGTAGAACTGTCTCTCTTGTGATGCCTGCTACTCTGTCACCATTATAGAACATTTTAAAAATCAAATAATAAGAAATCTTCACTCCCTTAAATCTTCTGACCCTTATTTTGATGATTTTAACTGTTGGCTAGGTAAAGCATGAAGATGCTAGTTCTGTTATATTCCAGCTTTCCACATTAGTAGGTATGTGCAGGTTTAATTTGATAACAGTACTCAAGTGTACTTGTAACATGGCATGTTATTCATTCACATATTTCTTGTATCCTTGGTGTCCTTTGAGACCAAGGGCTTTATATTTTAAATAAGGAGGACCTGTACTGTAATATGATTAATCCCTTACAGCTTTCATGCCTTCTAAATCCTTTCTCATTCGGCTTTAGAAATTCAACTTTCACGATGAGAGGAATGGCCGCTCCATACAAGTGTTATAATTTGGGGCTTAATCCACAAAATTAATGTTTTATCTGCACCGCTGCCTTATTTTAAGAGCTGCTGAATAAGTGTCATTCAAAACAATTGCTTCCAGAGCTTTCTGATCCACATTTTTATATCAACTCAATGATTTCCTTAAGTTTTACCATATTTGGTGCTTAACTGTCTAACGCTGGGTGATAAAGGGCTGAGAGTACATGTTCTTCTAACATAATCACAAAGGAGCAATTCGCCACATTGCCGCTTTCCCTTTTCCCCTAAGGAATCAGATTTAGCACAGTTTAGAATTAGAGGCGCGTGGTCACTGTATTTCTTTGGAGCCTATTACTTGTAATAGAGTGCTGGTTTGGATCTGAGTGGTTTTGCAGGAAGGAAAACATTATCTGCACATTTTATATCAATCCCCATTTTTTGTCCTCCTGGGCAAGATACTAAACAGGGAAGATATGCTACACTGGCATTTAGTACAACTGCTTTTAAGAATAAAACTGGCCATAATATGAATTATTCACCCTAGAATACTTAGGGGACTTCAGATGTTTAAGATGTGGTCAGATGTGATTTGTTAAGGCAATGTAAAGGGAATGTTTAAGTATTAAAGGAAAATGTTTTCTCTGAAGGTGGTAGCTAGAAATAGGGACGATCTAGATGGATTTAAAAACAACATAATATAGTGCAAAAATCCTTGTTCCTAAACCTCTGCCATAAATAAATACAGAAACAAGGGACTAGTTATTCAAAGAATTGTTAGTTTTGTTTTGTGGCTTTCAGCCTGATCACGGTTGGAAGAACAATTCCCACTCTTTCAAAACCCTGCAGAAGTTTTCCAAACAGGAGGTAAAGACAATGAAATCTCTTCTTTGCCAAGAAACGGTTGGTCCATTTGAAGCTCACTGCCTGCACAGTGTCAGTTGTTTCCCTGATGTACTCTATTTGTCTTTGAAATAAACAGGGCGTTTAAATTTTGGGTAGGATTAATCCTGGGCATATTTGTATGCACAGTGTTTGTCCAAGCAAATAATTTGCCCAAGCATTTAAGGTAGGCCAGAAATATCCATTCCTTTGTCTCTTTTATGAACATTATTAACCATATTGGAAATATCCCAAATAATGCATTCATTAGAGGTACACACTGTCTGAAATGATTGTTTCAAAATCTATCTTCCCCAGGGGTTAGGATTTATACATACTGAGTTAATGATTAATGAAACTATGGCCCATTAAGTGTTCAGCGTTTCGAGTTATTGGGAAGTGTTCATCAACATTAAAAAGATTTTGATTTAAAACATCACAGTCAAAAATTCTGTGTTTTCATTTGTAATTTCCTCTTTCATTTTGTTGCGGTCATGAACCACAGTATTAACTAAATTCCATCTCGCAAGGTGCTGACCCTCCTAAAAATCACTGCCTCCCTTCGGAGCTGATGGTTTTACTCCCTTCCTGGGAAGCCTTGGTGTCTTTCAGGTTTGAATGCAGTGATACCAGGCTGACTCAATAGCACAAAAATGTGAGTGCATTTTTGCATAGCTATTTGATGTAGCTTTTTTCAAAATCTGATCTCTCCGCTATAAAATAGCAGAAATTTATTTCTGTTCTGTAACACACGCGGGCGGGCGCTCTGCTACCACCCTGAGCCTCGTCCCACTCTGTCTGACCTTCCCGCAGCCAGAGGGAGCCTTCCCAAGAACCACAGTTCAAAATACCTCGTTCACATCAGCAACCACCTGCATTTAAACTGCGAATGCCTGAAGCTGAGGACATCTCAGGAAGCTGAGCAGCTTTCCCAAATATTGCAGCATCTCTTCTGGGAAGATTTTCTTGTTGATAAATATTAATATTACGGATATATTCAGTTTGATGTTCCTCAGAATTATTAACGGTTTCCCTTTGTACCAAAAGAGATGCAGTGTTCTTATGGAAATCTCACTAGCTTCTCACATCAGGCCACTGTTACCACAAAGAATTAAATTATTAAGGTGAATATTTTGGCTTTGGTTTTCCTATAGAAATTAGGCTTCTGTGCTCAGTGTTACGCAGTATTTGTGTGTGCCTGTTGGTCTTTCTGCTCTACATGCCTGGTTTCTCTGATCCTTTTGATTTCAGCTACATTTGACAGGGAGTTAAAAAAATGGACACTACTAAATATGCTTTTTGAGACTCGATGCCCAGCTTGAGAAGAAAGGCTCCAGCCCTGTGTCCACAGAAAGTCCCATGGATAGGAATCAATGTGCACTTACCCTTTCAAAGCCATCAAAATCCTAAAACAAGTCTCTAGTATAGAAACTGTTTTCAGTTTCTAGATAGAAATCTTTAAAATTAATTGTTCTTTTTTTTAAAAAAAAAAGTGGAAATTAGCACGAGAACAGTTAAATTCAAATAACGTTCTGCTGAAAGTGTGGGGAAAATGTTGGTGAGCAAATTCGCAAGCTGTCACATAATCCTCAGGAAGTTTATCAGCTGATATGATTTGTATTACCCAAGAAGACCAATATTCCTGTGGCACTGCTCTGGCTTATAGGAGTTACACTCTCAGAGAATGCTCGCAAGTGCTTTGGGTAGACAAAGACATTTGCCAGCACAGTCCCCTTACACTCATTACATGTAAATGAAGAATACTTTGCACTGTTTACAGCTGACTGAAAACATTTACTTCAATAATGACAAATTAGTCAAATCTTGTAAATCATTAACAGGCAATTAACTTTGTTTCTGGAATTTCAGCTCTTCAGGCTTTTCTTATCATTGTACCCGCCTTGCCACTTTATCTCTCTCCCCGCTGCCTGGACTCTCTTGGACAGCAGTACTACGTGATGAAGGGCTGTGATGTGTCACCTGTGTGATGGAGAGGGCGAGCAATACACAGAGCAGCTTCCTTACCTGCCGCGGAGATCCTCTGTGAGGGTGCTTGCCTTGACTCTCCAGCGTGAGCCTCTCTGTACCCGTAAATCGTGCAACTGCAGTGAGAGCAGCGCAGCCACAGCAATGTCTTTGTCTGGTACGGTGTATTCCCAGGCGGTGAGAACAACTGTACTTTTCTCTTAATTTTATATCCGTATGAAAAGCATCTGCAGTAGGCGTGCTACTGATTTGGTCATTCTAGCCCAAAATTCAGTTGATTTTTTTTTTTACATACAGGCTTAGAAAAAGAAAGCCCTACTGATAAAAGATTTTTCAAGACTGGATACCTAAAAGTGCCTGCTTCTCATGTAGCTGGACTGGGTTTAAAAAGTGTTAGTCAACGGCTTAAAGCATCCAAACATTTAGTTAGATGTGTAATCATAGAATTTTTTTTGATTATTTCTAGGTTCCCATTGCTTAAATCTAGGCTTATGCAAATGTACAGATCTAAGCACTAAGCCACCTGCTCAGAAAGCTATTTGAAAAGAAAAGGCGGCTCTTCTAAGTTAATTACTGAGGGATGAGTAAAATGAATATATTTGTTTTAAAAGCCATGTGCTAGATGTCATTATGGTATATTTCTATCCCTTAAAAAAAAAAAAACTTTAAAAAATATTGGTAGATGGGTAGATGTAGGCAAATCTTTTCCAAATTCCTCTTTTCAAGATAGAGTTGGAATATTTCACGTTTCTGGAAACCGAATGGCAGCCCAGCATACATCTACACAGGAAATTGCTATATGCTGTGGTGTGTATTAAAATGTTTGTTTTGTTCTAACTTTTTAATTAGCTTGCCCTTCCTATGAGAGACTTTCACTACAGTATCAGGAAAATGTTATCAGTCTTGGCATAATTTTAAATACCTGCCACAGTCTTGGGATTCAAAATCCCTATAATGCAAATTAAATGAGGAAGGCCTCTCCGCCGAGAAGGTACATAACCTTTCCGAAGCACTAGCGAGGCAAACGTGCTTCATCTTATCAGCAGAGTCTAATCCAGCCCAGGTCTAAGGAGTCGAGCTTCTTTTGTGCCTAACAACCACCTCAGAACAATTTCTCTGCAGAAAACAAATGTGGTTCTTGTCAAGACCATTGTAACAGAAGAGCTGGGGGGCATTGATACTGAAAGGGTCATTTTTTTCCTGTTGTACACTAATTTGGGAGTGACGTGTTGTAAATGCTGCAGTTTCATAAGTTGCATGAGGCATCACCCGGTCTTTTACCTTCCAGATATTTTCTGCATGTGTCATCGTCGCTCATGTATAAAGCAGGTAATCTCTTATCATCACTGTGCACATTCCGATACTGTGGTAATTTAGACTTAATACCGCCCATATTACTCTGTAAATGAAAATCCCATATTGTGTTAGACGTACATTATCTTGTTTTCCTACCTTATCGTTTCCACTGTTTCTCTTCTCCATCATCCAGTGCTAAGGCTTGTTAGTAAGCAGCTTTATAGGGTCATTCGGGATGTTCATTTGCTTGAAATCAGCATTACATCAGTGTAGATACTAAAGGCCAAAGATGAAGAGGGATTGACCCATGGTCTTCCCATAGAGCTGTGTCTGGTGGCTATTCTCCAGAGAAGTCATTGAAAACCAATACTAGAATCGGGCAGCCTTTGTAGAGGCAGATCCTTGGGATGCTTTTCAAGCAAAGTAGCTACTGAAATATCAGGCCCTGAGGCTGAAGTCCCATGTGTGGAGGTTCAGGTAGCTCCATGCACTGTGAGTATTGCTGTTGACTTCACAGGGTTACTGACAGTGAGTGTAGTTAAACATGAGTGTAAATCTTTGGGGCATGCAGGTCTTCAGAGTTTTGCTAATGGGTTTCTTATGTGTTTTGGACTGAGAACATCAAGATTTGTTTTGTGGGAGCTCAGGAGAAACTCTTTTATCCTCCATGTTTGAGGCTCCTGGATAAAGTGGAAGCCCCATGATTTGTGTTTCTGATATCATCATTTTTAAAATAGTTGAGCGGATTTTTATTTTGCAAATGTAAGGATTAACATATAATTTTAATGTTCATATGGAATACAGGCACTTCCTAATGACTTAAGTAGAATTTTAAGACAGAAAATACACACAGACTCACACACAGAGCTCTATATTGACACAAAGGCATGCATGCACACGTACACTATTTATATAATTTCCTTTGGGAGAACAGAGATTTTTAAAATGTATTGATTTTTATCTTCTCCCACATTTACTAAATGAACTAAGTAAATACAAGTAAAATGTCATGTACCAATTCTTATATGTTCTTTAAAAACTTTGGATAACACAATGTCACTGTGCAGCCATTTCTAAGCAGAAGTGTTTTTTTAAAAAATGCTACAGTGAATTACTGTAAAAGTGATTTTGCTTAAACACTAAAGGTGACTTTTAACTGAAAAACTATAAAGTACTTTGCTTCAATACTAAAGAGAGCTTTTAATTGAAAAGTATAAGTGAACCTACAAAGCAAGGTTAACACTTAGTGCTATAATTTTATACATACACTTTGGCAGTCAGAGTGGCTTTGATTCAACCTTGACTTCCTACAAGATCATAAAAAGGCACAGAATAATTTGTTGTAAAAGAAATGAGAAGCAGAATACAAATATGAGTTGCATAACAAATGCTGAAAATGAAATGATAGTGTTCAAAGGAAATGTAGCATTTTATGGCAGAGCCATAATTCTCAAATAGTGTTAAAAAAAAGGAAAAGTATAAACTGCAGAATAACCCGATACTGTATTTTATTCCATCCTGAAAGAACATTGCCGTGAAATGGATGAAACCTACACAATTCGGATATTTTTTTGAGCAACAAAACACAGAGGCTATTGTATGAAGAACATGGTGTCTACACACGTCGTAGGATTACTGAGTGTAACGTAGAGTAACCAGGTCTGTAACTGAAGTCCCCTAAGGTATTGGCTTGTTTGTAGGTACGTCTTGATCCCTCAGATGGGCATTAAAATAAATCTAGAGGATCTTCACTGTATCCAAAAGGTAGCATAGTCTTTCCCTCTGAAGGACCAAAAAGACGTCACAGAATTATTTCCTAATTGTGAGAAAAATCTGTATTGATTCTTTTTGTCTGACTGATGTTAATAGTATCATAGGTCACTAACTACTTTTCAGTATCATTTAGTTGCTGAGGAATCACTTAGGAAGACCAAAAGCCGGGGGGAAGGAGCGGGAATTAAAGCCAAAAGAGCAAAGATGTAGTGTGGCTACACACAGGTGTTGGTGGCACATGTCGATGCTCTAGGCTTTCTCTAAGAAAGGATTATGAAGTAGGAAGTAGCATACACTAACTGACATTAGCAACCTAAATGGAAGCCAAATTCATCTCTTGCGTCTTGCTGCATGTGCTCATATCATTTGTTGTGACTTTCATTTCTACATCTAGTGAAATCTTTAGGATGTGGCCTAGAAATTAACCAAGTTCCTCATTTCTGTGGAAGCAAATTGCAAGGGGCTGCCTGTTAGGCATATGTGATGTCCATAAAGAATGGCTGTTTTGTGTACCATTGAGATCACAGTGCCTATACAGCAGGTAATGTCTATTTCACTCCAGGGAGAAACTCACCAAAGTTGCTAGACTCACTTAGACTCAGTAGATTAAAAGGAAAATATATGTTTTTGTGCTGGTGTCATAGAGTGTTTACCAATGCACTTAATAACTTGACCACAAAATGTTGCATTAGTTTCAACATTTTTCAAAGTTATAATTCTTTGGTTAATTATAGTAATGACCTCCATTTGTAGCTGAGAATTTGTAAATGTTGTTTTGCGTGAAAAGCCATGTATTTGTGTGTGTGTGTGTGCATGTGTTTTGGTGGTTTTGTTTTGTTTTGTTTTGCAAAGCATGTGATTCAGGCTGGATTTTAATCTATCATCTGCTTTGTTTTGGCAAACAGAGGTGGTGGTTGTTAAATTGACCTCTGGGTCCAGAGGTGTGGGGCGTTATAAACTTGTGGTAGATTCAGTCTTCTAATCTGGCTGGTAATTAAGTGTTTTGAGAAAATAACACATCAATGCGTGTGCATGAGTATATAGTATTAGTAAACAAGAACAACTTGATAAGTTCAAGGAAATTTTGGAGGATATAAATATGGAAAAGAATAGAAATGTATCCTGCTCGGATGGCTGCAACAGAATTTTTATTCAGGGGAAAAGAACTATTCCCATATGCCCCAAAATAGGCATTAAAACCAATGTACCTCTTCTTTGACATCTGTTAGAACAGAATGAGCCCATTTGAAATCCCCCAAACACTCTCATAGTGACAAAGTGTAGTAAATGAAGCAAAATGGTTTGGGGAAATGAGAATGTGTAAACAAGGCAGTCAGATGTCATTGACTTCCTTGGATCACTTTGGTGTTTTTTCAGGTCTGACTGTATTAAGTCTTTGTGCACGAAGGGGTATTTACACCATTGAACATAGATTTTCCACCTTAAAGGACAAAGCTGTTCAAAAAAAACAATGCTGTTCTGGAACTGGTTCTCTCATTTGTATCTGATTTGCAATTGACAGTGCATCTGTTTGTTGTTTTTAAGAAAAGTAAGTATATGTGAGGGATTTTATTGTTTTTACTACTAACCAGACCTAGCAACTAGTGGGGACGTTTTCACGTCTGCTCTCTGTAACCCTTCAGCAGCACCTACCAGTTCACTACATGCACGTCAGGAGCCCATCACATATTTGGGCTTTGGATGCTTAGCAATAACACTTGTAGCATTTTTGGCTAATGTACCTTTTGACTGCTAATATTGCCAGGAAAAAAATCCAAATAGGAACAAAATAAGTATTCTTTAGCAAACTCTAGCTGTTCTCAATAAGTGAGGACCATGCTGGGTAGTAGGAGTATTGATCTCCCCTTCATTGGCATTTTTCTTTCTTGAGGCAGGTTGAGGGGAACAGCTTTAGTTCACGGTACATGTTTTTATCTCTTAGCTGCACATTCTTGCCTGTACTGTAGTTTATATTTTGAAGGACATTTGGCACATAAGAAGTCAGATATTGTGACATTTATTCACTAGCTTATCCCTAAAATGAATTGAACTGTCAGTCCACAGAACCTGTGATTCTTGAGTAGCCTTAGCTCACAGCAGAGTTGGAAGATCAACCAGAATATGATGATCTTACTAAAAAGAGTTCCAAATTTTGTGAAAGTTTTTCTGATCCCTGCATAAACCCTTCCTCTGACAGATTAACACAAGATAAACTAGGGTGCATAAGGGGAGGAAACACCCAGTATTTATAGATATAATTCTCTCTCAAAACTGTATCTAATGTTTCTTTTCTTTCTAAGGAAATGTCTTCATAGTAGTGGTTTCACATGTGTTTACTCTTGTCACCAATGTTTTCAGCATGCTTTGACCCTCTCTGACAGCATACCATTTTGTAAATGCATAGACACTTTGGGGAAGCTCTGAAAGACATGCTTGTTTTATCAACTGAGGATGCATCCCAATGCACTTCTCTCTATCTGATACCATTTCCTTCTGCATTATCCAATTTTAGCAGCTGTTACTTTTGTTTCCCGTAGAGAGATTAGTAATGAATTGTATATGAGCATCCCAACTTAAAATATTTTACTTAAAAAAAAACAAGCAAGTAAACAAGAGGTCTTATATTTAAAATCTGTGTTGTATTTCCCTTCACCTAAATTCTTCTACTGTCATCCATATCTATGACCCAGAAAAGGACAAGCAGGGAAACAAAAGGAAAAGGATAGAGCCATCATACAGACTTAAAGTACTGGTCTGGGTTTTTTACTCTTTTCTGTTTCTGAAATTTTCACTAAGAGCTCAATATCACCATTATCAAGTTAAACTGTATTTTGCTCTCTCCATATGTCCATTGATATCCTGGTACTGCTTGCAAGGGCAGTATTTCTAACCGTGTGTAATAATTTGAAGGTTGTGAGTGTGTTCTGTACCTTTGAAGCACACTAGAGGAAGACAATAAAGCTACTAGACGGAAAAGTTGGGCCTGGGCCCTGGGGATGGGTTTGCCGCTTGTGTTCTGCAACCACTGAGAGGTGATTTAATCTTTCAGTGAGTCTAGTTTCTGTTTTTTTTGAAGAAATTGATATATAAAAAATCTCTTTCCACTAGTGATTTCCGTTGCATGGAACTGTGCTAATTTCCACAGGAGTCATATGAACAAACTACTGCTAAGATAAACGTCTATGGGTCCAACATGAAATTTGACAATTTAATGTCCTCACCAAATTAAAAATTCTAAATATAATAGCTCAGAGTAGCTCAATAGCTCAAAATATAATTCTTTTTTTTTTCAAGAATACTTTAAAGCACAATTTTTGGGTGCTTTAGGACACTTGATTCTGAGCATGTAGAAAGCATGGGAAATTGGGAAGCTGAAAGAAACAGCAGATCCATGTGAAGTTCAATCCTTAGAAGTGCTGTAATCAATGAGAACTGAAGACACAGATTAAGTACATATGCCTTACTAACATGTGTTTTAGGGGGACAAGTAGAATAAGGAATATACATTGGCATATGTCATAATTAAAAATATATACATAATGTAAGAAAAATAACATACTGAAGAGAAAGTTTGGCTAAGTAGATTCAGGGCATGGTCTGCAAATGGTTGTAAGTTGGATCCTGTAGGTGGATCAATGAAAGATACTTCTACTTGCAGTTGAGAGTTGACCTTTTCGCCATTTGGGTTTAGAGTAGGAAAGTGGGGATTTTAGCCATTAGGCAAAGATACTTTGAAAATCATAAAATATGTATTTATCTACCTTTAGAGCTACTTTTTATGGTAGGTTTATATCTTTCAATAAAATTGTGGCTTTTATCACACATCTATCACAGCTCAGTGGAAAAGCTTCATAAATCCAGCTTGCTGTGAGTTTGACACCAACAGCCTTGCAACTTTTTGTTTGTATGAGATTTCAAACACTTATGGCCTCTGACTGTCTACATTCTTTTATTATAGCATCCATGTGCTTAGTTTTCAACATTTCAATAGGGTAACATAAAATTATTGTTGTAAAATGGTGAAAATTTGCAGTCTACTGAATAGTCTACTTGCAGATGAGAAAAGGAAGACTGATGGCAATTTAGCCATCTCTTTTAGTATTAAAAGAGTGTCTCCAAGTTCTTTGAGACCTTGAAACAACAGTGACAGTAAGATGAACTAAAGATGCTTTATTTTGCTTTCTCTGATGGCTTCATTCTCGTATTGAAAATGATTTTAGGAAAATAGGATTGAAACTCACATTCTGGATCAATAAATCTATTCTCCAGCTATTCTGGACATGACATTATAGCATCTGTTTCACAGAGTTATTGAGCTCCATGTGAAAATCTGATTCATTCCTCCACTGTGTTGTTAGAAAGTCATTTCAGAATCTGATAGCTCTAATAGTTAGGGGCTTCCTAATCTCCTACATAAACTTATACATGACCAACTTAGGACCTTTTTTTTTTTTTTTTTGGCCACTGTAGGTCCTAGTTTAAATAGCTTTTTTCCCTCCCTCATGTTTTTACAGACAGAATCATTCCAAATTATGTCTTGAAGATCACCTCCTGTAATACTACAGGAGACATAATAATTAATAGAAATCCCAGGAAAAAAAAAAAAAAAAGTCCATGGACTTCACACAGTCACTACCTTTGTAAAGACACTTTAAAAGACATGTAGATGAAGAGTTCTGTTTCTTTCATTTCACCGAACCTAACTGACTGAGCACAGCACTGTTGCAAAGGGTCGTGCAGAGCTCAGCTGGGATGTGATTCTGCTCCTGGAAGGCTTCCCCCAGGGTCAGCGTGGAGGTCTCAAGCCCCACGCTGGCCCACAGTGGGGAGGGCAGACGGTGTTTTGGGCAGGTCCTGCTGCTCGTGCAGGGACAGGAGCAGGAGAGGCAGCAGGTGCCCGACTCATGCGGTGGCTTGCTCGGAATTTAACACAGAAGGGACAGACTCACAGGAACAGGTGGTGACGTATAAACGTCCTGCATTTATAGCTGTTACAGAGGGTCAGAAAAGCTCTTAAAAATGGAGAGAAGTACCGTGAGATTGAGATATGCAGGACTTAAGTGCCACTCAATTGCCTTAAGGCATTGCCATTAAATGTAATTACCATAGTTACTAAGCACCAATCATAGCTATTAAGTATCATCGGCTTTAAATTAGTTCCCTGGGAACTATCCCTTTTAAATAGATTTCCAAGTTAAGGACAGGAAACTGTTTTTTTGTTTTGTTTTGTTATATTTTTTGTTTGTTTGTTTGCTTTAATTTATTTTTCAATCAATCCTTCCTCTGTGTCTTCTCATTTTACCAGCTGTAGAGGTAGCCTGTCTCATAACTATTCAAACTGAGGAATGCCTGGTGTAAATATTGGGCATACTAAGGTGCTTGTCTTATCCTTTAAAAATAAAGGTTAGAAGGATAGATGTTTTCTGTTCTTCTCTGGTCAGTGAGAACACGTCCAGCTGTTAGCGGCTGGATGTGGTTAGGCTGACCTTCTCTCTCTACATACATTTTTCCTCTCCATGCTCTGCTCTTACAAATTAGACACTTTACAGGTTGTCAGTATCTACCAAGAGTGCTTATTCCTTTGAAGTATTTGTGACTTACACTTGCATATACACCTATGTAGATGTATATATATAAATATATATAGTCCTGTTTGTTAGTTCATCAGACATGGCGCCTTTATGCTGTTTGTCCTTGTATAAGTGAATCCTTCCAACATAGAATCACAGCATAAATGAGGTTGGGAAGGGTCCTCTGGAAGTGTCATGTTCAACCCCTTATTCAAAGCAGGTCGAATTTAGTCCCTTTGCTCAGGACGTGCTCAGTCTTGAACTCTGAAGGTGGAGACCCCACAGCCTACAGCCTCTCTGAACAACAGCTACTGTTGACCCTCATGGTCAACGTCTTTTTCCTTGTAGCTATCATCACAAGTGTTTTAATTTGTGTGTGTTGCCCCTTTTCCTATAGCTGTGCACTTCTGAGAAGAGCCTGGCTCCAGCTTCTCCGTATCCTCTGATCAGATGGCTGTGGCCAAGGTCTCCCTTGAGCCTTCTCTTCTCCAGAGTGAGAGGCCCAGCTCCCACACCTTCTTCTCCTGTGTCCCGTGCTCATCCTGCAGCCCCGGTGGTGGCCCGCTGTTGGACGTGCTCCATATGTCCAGGGCTGTTCGGGCCTGGGAAGACAGAACTGGACAGGGCCTGCCAGAGGCGGCCTCCCAAGGGCCAGGACATGGACTGCCACCCTTGACCTCATCCTGTTGCAGGCCGGGACGGGCTTGGGCAGGGTCCACTGCAAGCTCCCACTGCCACCGTGAGCCTGTTTACCAGTGAGACAACCTCGTTCTTCTGGCTGCCACTGCAAGTGTATGTGTGTGTAGTGAGAGGACAGAAATTGAAGTTTGGGGGATGAGAGGAAAAACATATTTTAGTTGGGAGACCGGAAAGAATTTTGCTGTTATTTAAACTATGTAATTTTTAAAAACAGAAGCAACAACAACAGACTCCATGATTTGCTTTGATATAGAAAATAACACAACCAGAAAAAAAAATTTCTTTTGAATCTCTTCTCTCACTGTCTTATGTACACATAGATTTCATTAAACTAATCAGGCTTTTTTTCTTTTGTCTCTTACATACACACTACTATAAATGGTCTATCTTCTTGTTTCTGTTCAGATTTCTTGAAACTGCTGTTTTCTTGGATTTTTTTTTATTATTATTGTTTTGGAGCAGTTCTTATGTATTTTAAGAAAATCTCATCTTTTTGATATTTTGGTTAAGCTTTCTAGTGGCCTTTTGGTTTCTGTGTAATGTTGTACTGTAAAATGCTGCTTTGCAGTGTTAGTGGCCACACTGTCTGATAAATGGGTTTTGGAGAAAGGCAAATCTGGAGGGGCTTCTCTGCCAAAGTGCTAATGCTTAGCTTAGCAGTTTGCAGCAGTTCTAGCTTTTCCTTTTCAACTCTTGCTTATGGATGCACAATAGATAGTTTAAGCAGCAAGTCTCAAAGGAGTACTTTAATTTAAAGAGCTTATCTTCAGTGGAAACTATTTCTGTATGCCAATTTTTTCCCCCTTTAGTAATGAAACTGAAGCACAGTGTTTTTCTTATGCTTGCCATGGTGGATGCATTCCTGATCCAGATAGATACATATTAAATCTTATCTGTTTAGTATGTGTATTATTTTCTTAAATATTAGGTGGAAGTTGACTAGTGCGATTCTCATTAAAGTTATTAGAAGATAACTGCTTTCTAATTATGGTGCGTTTGTAATTTCTGAATGATTCACTGTATATCTATGCCAGTTTAAATCCAGGAATGGATTGCAGGTGCAAGCTACAGTGAGAAAAAAAGGTGAGAGTTGAGAAAATCAGGGCCAAGTTTCAGAACTTGGGAAACAGGCAGCCGATGTACATACCCTGGGTTATGTTCTGTCAGACCACTGCAGCTTCTTACAACAACTTGTATTGTACTTAGCACAAAATATGAGATATTATATCTATAAATGCTTTGGAAAAGTATTGGGGAACTGGAACCCTTAACTCAATACTAAAAAAGTAAATTAAGTAGTAACTAAAATGTAATATTATGAGCATGTGTAAACAAGCAATCACGTCTTTGTTTAAGCAGAGCCCTGCCTATGTAATCTACTGTCGAATGGCAAAACAAGATTTAAAAGCCCTTTTGTAATAGGTTTTTAAAAATCCAAATAGTCCCGGGATGAAACATAAAGTTCTGTCCTGGAGTAGGGGAAAAAAAAAAAAAAAAAAGAAAACTAGGAATAAGGAATCTTATTTATTTATTTATTTATTTTTCACATCACATGATACAACCTGAATTCCCTTGTGTTCTGGTGGGGTTTCTGTTAAAGAAAAGAGGGTGGTGCATGGGGAGAAACAATAATCTTGCAAATCATTTTGGTGCTTGAAAAGTGAGAAAAACTGCGAGGACATTCAGGAGAGCACAAGTGGATGAAAGACTATACTAGGAAGGGTCTAAAAATAAGTATTTCCAAACTTTTTTTAGACAAAAAGCTCTCAAGCGTCTGTGATTTTTTCTTGAGTGAATACAGATCTACAATGATAAATTTAGATGTAATGATGCATGCTCGTGAGTGCACTGAACAAGAACATACGTAGGATTCTGTGAATAAGCTCTCTAACTGTAGAAAATGCACTATTTAGAAAAAAGGATTGGTGACATTTCATCTCATGTTTGTGAGGTGATGTCTTTAATTCTAGACAATATAACTTTCGTGGATAGGAAGAAGGCAGTAAGCTCCTGACCTATTGCTCTTTTCTTATAGCAGTTTTAGGCTTTCTGAGGTAGATTTCATAGGCCTCTTAGCCCAGATCAAGTAACTCAGACTGTCATCAGGTAATCCGCCCTTTGGACAACCACAATCTTCCTATTTAAAAGGTTGAACACACACTTCTTTGGACTGAGACGTACAGGTGAGGCGCTTAGGGACATGGTTTAGAAGGCATGGTGGTTCTGGGTTTATGGTTGGGCTTGATGATCTTAAAGGGTGTGTTCCAACACAATGATTCCATGAAAGAATCTAACATATGGGCCGAGCACTCCCTTAGGTTCAGGACTTACCCAGTCTTCTTTCAGCAGTGCCCTTCCTCACTCCCTCATTTGATCATTCCCTGTTTCTTGCTCTTGTGTCCTCTAAATAACAGTGGCATGTAAAAGCTGTCGGAGCGACTGGTTGAGTGATACCTGCTAGAAGGAGTCCTGCCCTGAGCATGTGTCTCTGGATGCAGCCGGCTGTTTCCGAGTTAGAAGATGAAGTTACTAAATGAAAGGAGCACAACAGCTGGGTCTTTTGAGGAGCAATAGGGAGACCTGAAGGCTGAGAAAGAAGGAATATAAAAGAAGCAAAAGACTGTCTTTCTTTCTGTAGTAGGTAACTCAGGTTTCTTTCAAGAGGCTGGCAGGTCTGAATATAAGATGCACATACACCTACGGGCTCAATTTATTGAGAGTTGGGATACAGTGACAGCATCTTTTGTAGAGCATGGGAAAACTCAAGCATGTCAAATTCCTCAGTGGGGTGACAGTTGGCAAAGAATAAATTTTTAATGGCAAAACTGTCTGTGCAATTCTATGGACATGATCAATAGACAATAGTGTTTCAATTCTTTGCTTTGGCCTATTTCTCTATTTTTCACCTTTTAAAGAGAACTGATTTATCTTTTTCCATCCCAAGACTTTTACCAGCAAAGGCAGTTTTTCAAGTTCTCTTGTGCAATAGAGATTACTTTTTAATTTTTTTCCCCATAAACAAGAGAACTTAATCTCACACATGGCCTAATATATAGAAGTTTTCTCTCTGAGTAGTCCTAAGTAAATAACAGAACTAAGCAAAATTTAGTCCCTTCTCAGTAGATGATGTGTTACAGATCTACTCTACCTTATCTTCTTTACCTGGATGACCCTTTCCAATGATAAATGTCAGCACATACATCGTTATATGTATGGTTGGTTGAACACAACTAAGATTTACCTTAATTTAGCTTTAATTTAGCAGTTTATTCCTTCAAAGTGAACACTTGGGTAAATGCAGTATACTTCCATAAATAAATATGTGCTAAAAAAGCTTCTGTGTTATCTAACAATTTTAAATTTATTGTGAACAAAGCAGTTATGATACCACCATTTTCCTGGTCATGAGGAAACACTCCCAGTTAAAGAGTGCTTTAGAGGATAACAGATGTTTTATCTCTTGGCCTCCAACTTCAAAGGAAAACAGTTATCTGGGAGGCAAAAAAAAAAAAAAAAAAAACAGTAATCAATTGTACTGTCATACAGTACATGGCACTTGCTGGCTCAGCTGCTTAATATAAAGCATTTGAGACTACCTGTTTGGGCAGGTTTAAAATCTTTCAAGTAACTGCAAGATGCTTGGAAGGAAATGCTACAATTAATTTGTAGTTGATTTTTTTTAAAATAAATTCCTGTTTATGACTTCTCTAAAGTAGAGATTGACTGCCTCTACCAGGGAATTTCAGAATACTGGCTTATCATACAGAAAGCTATTTGTTTCCAGCAGAGAGTTTAATTAAACAGGTCATAACAGGTAGATCAAAAATCTAAATGTTGATGTAAAGCACAGATGAGTTACTTTCTCCTTATTTCAAGATTTTGGCAAATGAAATATCAGCTACCTACCTCAGAAATTTACAACAGCTGTTTATCCCTTCATTTATTATTCCTCTTTACCTGAGAGATTTCTTTCAAGGACAATGTGGATATTATGATATTTGAATGCCTATATTAAAGAGTAGAAGTAATATAACTCTTACTTAGTGCGAGTGTCAGTTCGTAGTCTGTGGGCAAATGCCCTTGTGAAATAAGAGTAAGACCCAAGACAGCAGAGGCTTTCTCTTGAGTATTAGCTGCCTTTTGTGTCACTGTTCCTGGCAGATGCTGGTTTATAAATGCACAGTTAAAAGAAAGTGCATTACTCTTATGTGTTTCTGCTAAAAGAAAGCAAACAGTATTAATGTGATTTGCTAAATTCTGTGCTTCTTTAAAGTGGCTGGCAAGAATATGCAATTAACAAATGATATCCACAGAGCCATTCATTCAAGAGATTGATACTGAAACAGTTAAGTAATAGAAACCAAAAATATTAATTTCAAGCTCCATTGGAAACCAGAAAAACAGCATTTGCTAAATCGTATAGAGCAAAATGGCTTAAAGTACTTCATTAAAATGCTTCTAAAAAATAGTTAAGAGAAAGTAATGTGTTAAGCTACTCAAAAATACTCTGTAAAAACACACATGCTGATACTTGATTCTTGTATAACAAGCTCACCCCAGTGCTGCAAAGGCTCCTGCTCACACAGAGTTTGAACATGACCGTAGCCAGGAACAGGACTGGTTTTCATGGCTTTCCTGTACCCGCTTGCTCATTAAATCATCCTGCTCAGGGAAGAGGTGGAGGAGCCAGGGGAAGGGTCTGTTTTGTCTCACTAGGCAACTCCTCTGCCTGTGACTCTGTCTTCCCTTGCCTTCTCCTCTCTCCCCTAACTTCTCCCTGGTACCCACATAATGGTGTAACCTTCACTTGGAGCCCACAGGGATGGCATCACTGGCCCTGTGGGGAGGGTGGTCCCGGGCTCCTGCAGCAGCGAAGCACCCGCTGCCCTGGCTGCGAGGAGGCTGGGCCCAGGCGGGCGGCCTGGTGCCATTTCCTGCAGCCTGGGCTGCCCAGCCATGCCGGAGGCAAGAGAAGATGGCGGGGGAGGCTGCGATGCCCCTTCCCCCGCAGAGCGGTATCATCAGGCGTGCGTGCGTGGAGCTCTGGGGATGCAGGGTATATGCAGACTCTGCTACACCCGGAAAACCTTTAACAGTGGGTAACCCACATGCTTGGAGAACCGCAGGGCTGTAGTCATGAGTATGTGTCAATCCTTGGTAAAAGTACCGCTAAGCAGCGAAGGGCACAGAAGGATTCCCAGTTAACAGAGCAAACAGTGAATTGTCAAATATTTAGGCACCCAGTTAGTTTAATCCTGGACAAGAGTTTGGGAAGTTGCTGGTTGGAATAAGAAACTGTTTTTGAAACCTGATTTACACCGGCACTTTACTTCAGTGGTTTGTAAGAAGGAGGCAACTGGAAGGCAGTGAGTTGCTTTAGAAGAGCACTCTTCATCCAGGTGCCTTTATCAGGCCCTTTAGAGTTTCTCTTTATCTTGCCCTGCCTTGTGTAATTGGTGCACCCAACCTAACCCTACCCTCCTGACAGTCTTTCCAAACATTTCTTTTAAAGTTACTGGAGGAGTAGGTGTCCTGTCAAGAATACTAATATGACTATAAAGGCATGCAGGGGAGGAATTATTCATATACTAGGGTTTAAAGACTAGCAGTAACTTTTTTTCATGGCAACGTTTAATATGAAGACAGTAGCTTATTTAGGGGGAGGTGCAGGGTCTGTAAAAGCTTGATTGTTTTAATCATTGATCATCACTCTACCTAGCCATAAAGTTGAAATGTTAACTATGCAAGTTATTAACATTGCTCGTAGCATATGTTCCATGTGCTCAGGACTGTAGTATCTTCATCAAGTGCCTGTACTAAATTTAAGCAATCCGTGCCAATCCAGCCATGCTCTTTGGGTGCAGTGACATGACACAGGCCTTAGTCTGTGACAGCAACAGGAAGTAAACTCGCCCAGGGCTCTGGGCATGTGCTCCAGCTACTACTGAGTAGTAAAACTCAAGGGATTCGTCTTGGCCGTGGTTGACTGAGCCAGCTAGATGAGGTTAAGGTCAATACTTTGGGTTGTACTACGCTATGGAAATGCATATCCTGATGCATATACATAGAGGTATCCTGTAACTCCAGTTGGTACATGATGGATTCTTTGGGTTCTTTGCTTATATCTGAATTCAGGGCAGGGGACAGAATGGCACAGTTTTGAAATCCGATTTGAAAGGCACTTCTGAAGGTGTGTTGCTGATTGCTCTGTACTTCCAGTACTGCTAGGGGAAAGGATGAACATGGTTGTTCAAACTGTATTTGCTGACAATAAAACACAGTGAAAAGTTTTGCTCATTTTAATATAGCGATTAGGTTGAAACAGCGCATAGGAACTTAAACAAAAAAAAATAATTGGAAGTTTCTGAATCATTTGTGAAATAATATGTTGGAGTTGAGAAATAATCTAAATTGACTGCAAGTCGCTTTGCTTTGTTTCTGGAACATCATTGATTTTTTTCTTTCCTGACTTTTTCACCCCTTTATCTCAGCTAGATGCTTATTCCAGAACTATTTGGAATAGGGCAAAGATCTTCAATAATTCTCCCAAATCTATATTGCCTTGTAAAAAGTTAAATGTAACCCAGTTTGAATGGGTCCTTTTGGCATTTCTCAGTCATCTTTATCTTTTGCAAAATAGTGTTTTGATTGCTGATTTTCCTTCCCTTACAGTGCATTTCAGCTTAGAACCTATTAATATATGTATTGAACATCTGTCCTGTTTCCGATCCCTGAGGTACCCAACTCCTAACTTCTCTCCTGTTGCAGAAGCAGGCATTAATTACCACTCTTTGTTTCCCATCACTTAGCTAATTTTTAATTCACAACAAGAATTTACCTCCTACCCTACAGTTATTTGTTTTCCTTAATAGTTTCCTGTCAAGGATCTTATCACTGGGTTTTGTCAAACCAAGTAAGTTACATATACCAAATCTGCCCCCTTTTTCCTGTTTCATTAACTCTGTCCAGGGATTCACATAAGAGAGTTTCTCCATTCAGAGTTGATTGATTTTATCAATGTATATTATAAAAATGCTTCATTGTTCCGTTCTTAATTACATATCGTCAGCCGCTCTTGAACTAAATGGAAGCATCATGTCCTTAGTGTCTTCTCCCTTTTCTTAACAAGGTAAACATTTTGTTGTTGTTGTTTATAATATACTGGTACTTGTGACAACTCCTCCACCTTTTTGGTTAGATGCAGTCTTAAACATTCGTGATTCCCTACCCTCACAATGGGGGCAGTTGATTTGCAATCACACCTGATTCTCAGATTTTCCTCATCTTCCTTTAAAAAGCCTTTTGGAAATGATGCTGTTCAAAGTATTGTAATTATTTTGAAATGTCTTTGGACTGTGTTTGCTGTACAGTCGTGCCTGTCACCTGCCACGGTGAAGATGGATGAAAGGACATTTCTCTACAGACAGGCCATTCCCTCTGAGTGTCCCTGTGGCATTCTGCAGAGGGCACCCATGCTCATCCTGCCACAGGAGAGGAGAACAGCATGTCTGTTAGGTACCAAGACAGTTTAGAAATCCACAGTTCAGTTAACCATTACTAGCGAATTTGGCAAACACATGAATCAAGCTACGATGTTCAGGTGTCTGGCTAAAGTCATTGGAGAAAGAAAAAAAAATAGTTAAAAACTACTTTTTCTCTACAGCTCCCATTAGGTGCCCCTCTCTAAACACTATGACCTGTTTGGTCACAAATGAAAACAAAAAGCCCACATTTCCAGGTGGCTAATGTATCCCTGCAATCCCTCTCCGCCACGTTAGAAGTTCCACAACAGGCTCTGTTTTTGGTCTTCCCTCTTGAGCTCCCTCTTGAGGTTGAGGGCACCCTCCCTTTTATAGAAATATTTTATGGAGCAAGTTGGGGAAACCTGAGAGGTCGAGAGTATTCACAACTATAAAGTTATTTAAAGGATTAAGTAGAACATGATGCAGCGGTGGTTGTGCTTCCATAGCAGTGGTGAAACACAGTATATTGCTAGAGAATGCAGCAGAGAATCTGCTGCGTGGCCTGGAGGGTGCATGTTTGCTGTGGTAATGCTAAAGACTGTTGCCAGTCAACTCCTAACACGTATGAAAATGCATTAATGAAAGTAAGGAAAAGCACAGAAAAAGTGCACATAAGCTGTAGTAATTAAGGGATTTGGAATACAGTTCATATCTTTGTATATGTTTTCAAAATACAACTGAGGGCAAATATTTCCCTCTCCAGTGGACCTTTTTTTACGGCTATACTTCACATATACTGAGAAGAGAGTGTGTAAAAACACTTTCCATAGGACAAACAAGTTTGTGCGAGTTTTTCTGCTCTTTCTATTTGTGCATAAATTTTGTTATTATTTTGAGAATTTTACAGCAGAAGTGTTATGGGAGCATGCAGGATTTCATCTTCCAGGGTTTTGCTTTGGGTAAAGTCCGTGGCAGCTTGAGTCTTAACCTCAGCCAGGGTATGTCTGTCTGTTCAGGAACCGTCTTTAGGACTGGGTTCAATTCCAAGCAGATGTTTAAAGACTTTTTTTTTTTTTTTTTTTTTTTTTTCACCCTGAGCAAATGTTTTTCAGTGGCAGAGAGGTTGCATCACCCAGGTTAACACAGAAATATACTCTCTCTTTAGTCACAACATGAGGTAAAAGAAGGGACAGGCAAAAAAGAGAATTAGGCTGAATCTTCTGGATTTATAGGTTCAACTCTCAAAATTTTGATTCTCAATAGGTCTAGATCCACAGAGTTGTTCTTGTATGATATGCAAGTCACTCAGGTTCCTGTTCAAGAAATAAATACCATAGGCTAAAAGCCATCATTGGTCCCCCCAGGAGAGGATGCAGTGAAGCACCTGACCCAGGCAGCAAGGACACATTTGAAATCAGCCACTTCTTATGTTCCTTTTTTAAAATTACTGTAGCAGCTCTGAAGGAAAATGGTACTAGTCTTGTTCCTTGCATGTTCCTTGCATCAAATTAACATAATAAAAGAGTTTCTGCCTTTACGGCATAGGTATGCACAGCCATGTGTTTTTTGAGTTTCGCACAAACGTCAGAGGCACTTGGGTATTTCTGCCAGGCGTTGGATTTAAAAGGCTAGTCATGCTTCCCATATCATGCAGCTGAAAATGGAGGCGCTAGTACTAATTTTTTTTAGTCATTTTACAGTGTTTAATGCTGGCTTTTCAGTTTAGTGCTTATGTAGGAAAAAAGCTAGCAAGTATAATATGTAATTACTTTTTTTTCCTCTCTAGTGTACCGTTTATCTTCCATTTTATGTTTATGGTATCTCATTTAATTTTTCGTAGTCAATACATGGAAATACAATGGAGAGAGTTTTCTACATTAATACTTATTATGCCAGTTACTTATTTTCCGAGTTATTTATCTCCAGTCATCTCACGGAGTGTTTGAGAGAAATGGCTTAACTTATCTGCTGGAGTGTGCAATAAAGATAAAATGAGAGATTGTTTACTTGGCTAAAAAGACACGTTATTTGTTTTCCTTTGAAATGGCTCAGAACATGAAATGTAAATGATTGTAGAAACAGCAATGCACATCTCCAGCAAAAGGGCCTGATTTGTTAAAGGCTTATCAAAAGCAGATTTAGAAATATGAGCTGACTTATTGTATTAAATAGCAATTTTCAGCCCACACACTGATGTCTCACTGAGTAACTGTCCTGTATTTGTTTTATTTTGATGTATTTTATTCTGATGTACTTGATAGAAATGTCAATTGGACCTCTCTGCCAGGAACTATGCAAAGTACATAAGGGAGACTGTAAAATCCTTGAGACAGCAATTTGTTAAATTACTCAAAAAGGTGAACAAAAGAAGCCTGATCATTCATTTAGGCCTGGGAATTGGGACCATGGGAGGGCTGTTATATGGTGGGATTTTTTTGCTTGTTTGTTTTTTTCTTTTTTAATGTAGACAACAATGGTTGCTGAATATCTTAATCATGTTGCTTTAGCATCTTGCTTTTCACTTAGATTATTTCTGTTGTGGTCTGCTCTTGCCTTTTAGTAGTAGTATACAGGTTAAAAGACCACAGACCGCATTTCTCTGTGTTGTCCCACATTCCCTGTTACATATGTCTAACCTGCTACATCCCTATTTAAGCTTAATTGAAGCTTAATTGTCTCTTTGTCATACTAGTCAAGCAACTTTTCACAGCAGGTTTGAAAAATCTGCATTGGCTGTGTTGTGGTGCGTGTATGTTTGAAAAAAATACATTGCATAGAAATAATATTTGCCCTAGAAAAGCGCCAGGAAAGAGCAGTGATTGGTCTTAAATTAACACTTTAAGCAGTCTTAATTGCTATCACCTTAGAAAGCTGCTTGCATGGCTGTCTTCTCCAAAGCTTTATTTTTCACATTCAAAAGTCCCACTGCATACTCTGAGAAAATATAGGAACTCTCTCTTATTTTGTTGTAAAAATACATGCTTTTTAGCCTCAGTTAGCAAAATATGCTTCATACGATGTCACGTGGCAAATAGTGGACCCTAGAGACTCTTAGTACTGAGCTTATTGAGAAGATATGACAGCTTTTTTCTCTAGCTTTTGACTGTTTCATTAATATATTTTTACTTACTACTGTAAAAATAATATATTAAAAACAGTCCCGGTGATACTCTATGTATTTTTCCCAATATATTTGCCCTAGAGCTGGGACAGCCCCTAGATAGATATATGCAGATAAGAAGGGGTGAGGCCGCAGCGCTCCAGGAAAATCTGGCTCCCAGCTTGCAGGGTTTCCGCCTCGGAGCATGACTTGAGCAGGCTCCTGCTTACACTGGATTCCCCTAAAGCCACGTCCAGGTCCCAGCGACTTCCAGTCAGGCCCAAGAGCTGTAAAGATCCGCTGCGGTGTCTTGTGCCAGTGTATGGCAACAATAAATGACAGAAGAATTATAGTAAGGCTTCAAGCTTGAGAGGTCCCAGCATAATTTCTGCTTATCCCTGCTGATGAAGTAATGGCTGGGTGGATATCATATGACTCTGCTATAAAGTCGGGTATTTGTCATGTAAAATAATAAAATATGTTTGCGGCAGTTTTAGGTTACTATTTTGAAAGAGTATTTACCAAGAAATTAAACTGACATGTCTTTTAATATCAATACAGATATCACTGTTCCACTTGATTCTGTAAACTGATACGAGAACTTCTCCCAGTTGAAAGAAACAACAGGGAATAAGCAGTAACATAAAATTATTTTTGGAAAATGCATTTTTAATTACTAAACTGCTTAATTATTGAGCACTGCTGAAAATATCCTGTGAACCTTATCACTATGCAGATGTATTCAGCTTTGGAAACAATTAAATGATAATAAAGCATTCTTTTTCTTTTTCTTTTTTTTTCTACAGCGTATTACCGTAATGAAGCTGTTACCTCTCAGTGTGCATTTTAATGAGTTTTAAGTAACATTTTAATGAGCTCAGCATTACCATAAAGCCAAGGATTAGACAAAATTGAATTTACTGGGAAAAGGGAAAGGTTCATTAAGAGTTAATTATATTGTTTAAGAAGAAGTATAATTCATTTTATGATGTCCCATCAGCCAAGAATCCATCAGCAGATCTATACTTATTAATAGATATAACAATGCCATTATTATATTGACATGAGAACATTGGTTTGCATGGTATTGCTTAGGTTTTCAATTAAAGTTTCTGTGTTGAAATCCCTAGGTCAGCTTTGTTCTTGTCCAGCTCATTATTACTTATAAGGGGAATCATACACCAAGCTTTGTGTTACTGGGCTATAATTCCACCTACAATTTTTATAGACATCACGAACAGGGAAAGCAAAGTTTAATGCATTTACCACTGCCACTAGGATCTGAAGAAAGGTTATGAATAAGTGTATTTGACTTAATATTAAAAAAAAAAAAAAGCCAGGAGAGTGATTTGACTCCAGAGTACTGGTGCTATTGCCATGCTCACTCTAACAATGTTGTGTCGAGTTTCTGCAGTGCAGGCTCCTGGATGGCCACAAATCACAGGTAAATTCCCACTTCCTGTGAGCAAAACAGTTCTGTGTTTACTGTGTTGTGAATTCAGATGAGTTTTATTAGCAGGCCCTAAGCAAGACAAATTAAACTGCTCAAGTTCGGTAAATTCCGATGAGTTACACACTGGATTTAGTGGTTCGTATCTGCCAGTGTTGTCATTTCTGGCAGTGTTGGTTTAGCTGCTTGAAGGGAGCTGTTTGAAGGGTTTTCAATGTGACTCAGAGCCTTGAGAGGTGTGTTTAGAAAAGAGCAAGAAATGAGTTTTAGGGGTCTTAAACAAAGCATTAATTATGCTCTCTTTATTATAGAGTTGTCTTTTATGTGTGTGTGTATCTATATTTATACAGTCATACATATATACATCCTAAATATATACTATATACTATATAATAATATAAACATATTTTATATATATAAATTATAGGTCTGTGACCAGCAATTTAAAAAAAAAAACACACAGAACTTGAATAGTGCTCAATAATTAGGCCTGTTTGAGCTCTGTCACTCCTTGCATAAGTGACATCCATAGTTAGGCCCCGTGAGCGGTAATTCTTATTGCTGAGTTTCCAAGAGAACTTGTGGACCTGCCCTAGGAAGATGGTTCCTTCTGATAGAAGCTCTGGATACTGGAGGGATTAGAAAAGAAGGTCTAATTAGTACCTTGGGCCAAATAGGTGTTCGAAAGAAAGTACAAAGAAGAGTTATTAGGCAGGTAATAAATTCTTGATAGGAGAGGAAGAAAGGGAAGAGCCGCCGTGTGTGTAATTTTGGGCTATGATTGTACTGAACTTCCCATCGTTCAATGCTGGGAGC
The DNA here is from genome assembly GCF_059628265.1 of Tinamus guttatus. Taxonomy (NCBI): domain Eukaryota; kingdom Metazoa; phylum Chordata; class Aves; order Tinamiformes; family Tinamidae; genus Tinamus; species Tinamus guttatus. The sequence continues at coordinate 1,362,995 of NW_028290136.1, read as the reverse complement.
GTTTCCATGTCTTCTGAGTGGTTTCTCGCTGTTGCCAAGTAAGGAAGCACCAAAGAGAATTGGCCTGTTAAAATCAAACGTGTTTCAAATACCAGCTCCGCACTGTGCAGTGCCCCAGGTATTCCCCCCCAGAAGCTCTCCTCCTCGTATGAATATGGAAGCACAGCTGTGCATGTGGAAGTCCTCGGAAAGAAACAAAAACCCTTCCCCTCCTGCATCTGGAACTGTTCAGGAAAGGAGGAGCGGAGCTACAGCGGTCTGCCCCGAGGGAGAGTTTAATTCAATTTGCTGTAATTGAAGCTGCACCAGCAAACGAGAGAATGTTTCCAGCTCTCCTGGTCACGGAGAAATCCCACAGCATGTGCTGGTTATGCAAGCTATTGTATTCTATGTATTCCTTATTCTGAGTAGAGGGAAATATAACACATAGTCTAACAATGTGTTTTCCTTGGTGGAAAATCTGGTTTCAAGGGTTCTGGGCTCTCCTGGCCACTGCACTGGTATGGCTTGTCGTTCTCTCAGTTGCTTGTGGATCCAGACTCGGGACTGACCAGTGGAGGGATCTAGGTTAAAAATCCTTCCAGAAAGAGGATGTAGGGGAGGGGGTTTTTGTGTGATTATTTATCTATTTATTGGCATAGAAGGAAATGTGTGTGCTACCATACCTAAAATCTGACATATAGTGTGGCAGGCTAAAAACTCCCTCTCTCCAATCCTGTCTAGTCTAATAATCTAATCTGCCTGTTTCAATATTATACTTTGTCTGTCATGCGGTGCCTGAATACTTTATCTTGTCAGTTTAGCCTCTTGTTTTCTAATGCAATTGGAGAATGACAGTAGCTGTATAAGTGTATACAAATTAAATCTTTTGTGGGAGTAACAGTACATCGTGTCTAGTTAAACCTCATGCTAAGAAGGAATAAAATGAATGACTTAAATGTGCCAGGAGATTCACATTTAAAATAATATTGATTTCAGTATCTAGTTATTAAATATGCTGGTGCCAGAACAAGCCCGTTGTTGCACCAGTAGCTTATGTAAAAATCCAGAGGGAGGAGAAGGATAGTAAAAATGTTTTATTCTGAACAGTGTGTTTAACAGATGTCTTCCAACTCCCAGAGTTAAAAGAAGTGGAAGTTCTCTATCCAAAGGGCTGAGCTGCCGATAAAGGTTGGGTTAACAGGCACAGCTCCAATTGCTTCTTCTCTCTCATCTGGCCGAACCAGTGGCTTGGGCTGTGCTGTTGGCCACTTTTCTGTTAAGAGCATCATCAGATGTGGAGCTATCTTGCCCTCTTACTGTACTGAACTGCCAAAAGGTTTAGCACCAAGGGCTTAGCAGGGTGTGAGCTGGTCCACTGGTCCTTGCTGATCCACTGGTCCTTGCTGGTCTACTTCTGTCGTGCCACTGAATACATTGTGCTGCTCCCTTTGGACGGTGTGTCTGGGAGTGAGTGTAAGCAGCCAGCTGAAGGGCATTTTGATTCTCATGCACAGGGCAGTGTAGCTGCAGCGGGGAGCTTGACACGCACCGTCTGGGCTCCCCTAGGGTCCGAAACTCCCCTTTCAAAATTGATGCTTTAGGCTATTGCTATTGGTCTTTTCTCCTATTTCTTTTTTTTTCTTCCCATTTCACTAAGTCATGAATAATAATGAGGGCAATGTGAACTCTTACATTCTTTTGCTCTTTTTGAGAATAAACGGGAAAGGTATCATTGCACGGAAGTAACTCTTTGAATCATTTGAACACATCAAAATCGCAAAAGGCTGCCTGCAGATTGCACTATTATCTTCTTTGCTTGCATAAAATTACAAATTTGGGGCATCCTTCTGGTTTTGAGACAGTACAAAAACTACTGGTTTATCTGATAATTTGCAGGTCATTTCCTACTTTGTGGTATATTGACAGAATGTAGATGGCTCTATCCTAAGAGGATTGAATTCAGGGTCTGCATATCACATTTTTTTCTTCAGTTGTTTAGAGCTCTGAGACTTAATGAAACTTAAATTCATTATGCAGAATGACATGATGATAACTGACAGGTAAATTATTTTGTGTTGTTCAAGATAATCCAGTAAAATTGTCCCCTAATGTTTCTGGTCAATTGTTAAATCTGAAAGGAGCCTTTTATGAAGGAACATTTCACTTGTGAATTTCTTTTGGGAAAAAAAAATCAAACAATGGAGGAAAAAAGAGTTTTTACTCTCCTCAGAGCAAGTGCCGTTGGATGAATGAAGTTATTTGAACCTCACATCCTTACTTTTGGGTTTGGTTGCAGAGTATTAAAACTTCAGAAAGTCAAGGACTAAAGAGGTGCGACAAGTAGCGTGTTGCCACCTGTCTGGTTTGCAGGATAGGAGGCAGGTTCTCATGAAGCAGCACACAGCCCCTTGAAGATCTGAGAGGCTGCAAATACAGAACCCCGGAACAGGCTGCCCAAAGAAGTTGTGGAGTCTCCTTCTCTGGAGATCTTCCAAACCCGCCTGGATGCCACCCTGTGCCACATGCTCTGGGTGTCCCTGCTGGAGCAGGGGGGCTGGACTAGATGAGCTCTAGAGGTTGGCTCCATGGCACCATGCGCTGGGCCCTGAGGCAGCCCCCATGGCGCCGTGTGCTAGGCACTGAGGCAGACCCATGGCACCATGTGCCGGGTGCTGAGGTGTCCCCATGGCGCCGTGTGCCAGGCGCTGAGGCAGCCCCGATGGCACCATGTGCCCGGCACTGAGGGGCCGCATGGCGCCCTGTGACCGGGCCCCGCCAGGGCGGGTGGTAGCCCAGCTTCTCTGTGCGTGTGTGCGGGCGCGCGGGAGATTCCTCAGGGCCTGCTCGCTCACCAGCGTTGCTCAGAGGCTGCTCGCTGTTTTCTCTTGGTGAAATGAGGCATTCGACTTTAGGTGCTTCTGGAACAACCAGTACGCATTTCTGTTTGTTTACACAGTTCTGATCTCTGGTCGTTCATTTGCTCTTATTGAGGGCACACGTACATTTTACGTGTTGTGGCTGGGCTCCACCTGGAAGCCCTGGGCACTGAAGTAAAAAAGAAAGTCCCTGGGGACTTTATCTTTTCCTGGGGAATCTATACTGTGCTCCCCATTTCAGTGCATTGTGCATCTCTGATGTGTAGTAAACCATAGCAGTGTTTTGGGTACCAATGCTTTCAAAAATTGCATCTATCATTCCCTTAAACCTTTTCTGGTTTGTGCTTGTGGAGTCTTACAACGGCTGTACTGCATCGGAGCAAAGCTCTGTCTAGGGCTATATCCTATCTCTGACAGTAGCCTATGAGAAATACCTGGGAAACCTTTCTTCAGCAAATCCAGGCCTTCCCCCTCTATTTCTGTGAGAGGAGCAGAGGGTTGACGTGATTTGAAGAGTCCTACAGTGCTCCAGTGAAACTAGTCCCGCATTCTGAAGCAGACACGCTGGAATACTGGGGGCAGGGAAAATGCAACATTTCAGCCGTGATGTGATGTTTTTTGAAGTTACACTCAGCTCCTCATCTGATATTCACATTAGCTGGGAAAAAATAAATGACTTGCCCATGATCTTCTGAATATGTAGCCCGTTAAGCGTAAAGAGCACGTAAAAGCAAATGTCAGACTTGAGTTGCAAGGATCATTAAATAACTGTTCTAGTAAACCACTACATGTCTAATCCTTGTTAAATCTTAAGACTTACGACAGACTATGTACATTTTTCAATGTTCATTGTCTGCAGTTGTGATCCAGTCCTTCTGTAGGCTCTGGACTTTTAGGTTTTAGCAATAAGGTTTTAGTCGGTGTATCTCTTGGTAACATTTCTTGTTAACATTAGCAGTTTGCACAGTGCATTCATGAAGAGTGGTTTCTTTGTAAATAAGAAAAAAGAAATCAGCTTTGCATCAACTTATCACATCATATAGATTTGGATTTCTAAAATTATTTTAAAATAGTCTTTAGGATATTCGTATTCATAAAAAGTACTTGGTAATGCTTATTATTTCTCCTTCCCTTTTTTGATCGCCAAAACACAGTGATGTACTTGAAGATTTATGGTAGGTGGGTACTGTGATTGCTGACTGTTAACCACAGCATTCAAATTTATTGGTGGACAGAGCTGGAAATTTTAAAACAATAGAAGGTTATTGGGATTTCAGGGCAGGGAAGAGAGTTGGTAGAATTCTGTTTTCAATCAGCAGGCTTAAACATAGATCTTGTATGTTCTCAATTAGAAAAATCTCCGCTCTTCATGCCATCTAGTCGTCAAATAAAATCTTTCAGAAAAAAAATATGGAGATGTCAGATTGCATTCAGCAGAACACAATGAATCACAAGGACATTATACAATTTTTCAGTGAGTGTATTCAAGCTTTATTGTATACACTTAATTCAGCACAATAGCAGCCTGAAAAAAAAATCAGAAGTAACAACTAAATTTCATGACTATGTAATTGTGAAAAAAAAAAAGGAAAATAGGTTTGTGATGCGCTTAACTGCTTTAATAGTTGCAGAAACCTTTCAAAGTTTGACTCTTGCAATATCTACTGGAAATAAGAAAGGAAGAAGCCTTTCTTCTGTCAAGACCTTTGTCTAATTATCTAGTTCAGACTGAAATTTAGCAGGAAAAAATACTTTATTTTGATTTTTTTTTTCCTGAGCCTGACTCCCATTGTCTTCATTTGGAATCTGTGTCCTGTAATTCTTAGCTTCTCTGTTAATGTTGTCTAATAGATTCTATATTTAGAAGCAAGAGTCTCACGCTTTCAAGTCTAGACACTAATGCTCATCAAAAAGTCCAAATTGTATAAATACCTCTGTCTACTTGAATGAGCTGTTTCAGAGGATGTGTCAAAATAAAGTGTTTTTCAACATTGTCCTAGTCTTTACTGAGGCCCAAAAATAAAGAGCAAGCTATGCTTAATCTTGGATGGTAATCAAGCACTCAATATTCAATATTCAGTATTAATCATAGAATCACAGAATCATAGAATCGTTAAGGTTGGAAGGGACATCTAGAAGTCATCTAGTCCAAACCCCCTGCACACGCAGGGTCACCTAGAGCACCTGGCACAGGACCACACGGGCTTTGAAGACCTCCAGAGAAGGAGACTCCACAACCTTTTTGGGCAGTCTGTTCCAGTGCTCTGTCACCCTCACTGTTAAGGAATCTTTCCTGTCAGCATAGGATAGAGCGCAGAAGATCTAAAGCTAGTGGGAGAAGCTTTGCTACCTCCCTATATGTATAGGTAAAAGTATATATGTAAACATCAAGCATTGCTGCAGCTACTGGCATCTCTGAAAATACCCCAGCACCTCTGAAAATGAATTTCTTGCTTTTGGGACCCCATCTGAGATAAGCCAGGCTGAATGTTATGGGTCATGGTAAATTTGCTGTGTAATTGATGTCTCATAGGTATTATTATAGCAGAGGTAGGAGAGTAGATGAGATGAAAATATATGCATAGTTCCTGCTCAGCATTTTCTCCAGGATCTTCATGGCAGTTAGCACCTTTTTCAGGATGAAGTTGTGCTTGCGCAGAGGAGGCTCAGGTGGCCATATGAGCAGACCCGTGCCTTGGCTAGTGATTTTGAACCTTTCTCTTGGGAACAGTAACAGAGGCAGCTGCTGAAACAAGAGAAACCAAGAAACCAAGTGTGTGACCCTTCGCAAGGAAGATGGTCTGCCACCCCTTGCTCTTTTCCTGTCACCCCATTGCAACAGGTAATGCCAGCTTGCTCTAAGGCCATTTCAAGAGATCATAAATACTGGAATACCCCCCAGCACTGCACATTATCTAGAGTATAATAATACTTTAATCTGCCCAGTGTGTGACATCTGGGCAGTTATTTGACATTATAATTCATCTTGGTAGCACATATGAATGCGTCTCGTAGGAGAGAAGTACCAGGAAACCATGGAGAGATGCGGATTCAGGAAAATGCCTGTGGGGCAGTGCCTCAGGTCAGGGGAGAGCTACCAGTGTGTGACATAGGACCAACCCACACGGCTGCATAAAATCTGCATTAGGGTTAGGATCATCCTTGGGTAAGTACAAAACAGATCAGGCGGGACAGGATAAGCTACCAGGACCCAAGTTAGAGAGGTGCATTGATAATTACGCAGTATTCGCTCTAGTCAGTATGACAGATGTAGCCACTTTTTAAGACATTATGACTCACTGAGAAAGGGAAGGAATCTAGGCTTTTCTCAGCCTCGCAGTGCTCTCAGGCGCCGGCCGCGTGTGCCGGGGGAGGCGGTGGAGAGGCGAGCGCGGCTGCGGGGAGAAGGCCGTTACTGCAGGCTCCTGCGCCGCTGCCTTCCCGCTTCGCGGCTCTGGCCAGGGGCGGGGCTCGCGGGACGCCGACCAGATTGAAGAACTGCGAGCAGACAGATGGTTATTTGTAATCATCATGTAAATGTAAATCCTGTAAAAATGTTTTCTTTCTAAAGGGCCTGAGAGCTGCTCTAGTGGAAAGCAGTATTAAGGCATGGGTAGTCTAGCCTGGAATAATTTTGACCCTTCACCTTCCCTCCTGCCCCATAAACACTGTTGTCTCATCTCCAATTCCTTTAAACAAGTTGCTGGAGCCTCGACTGAGGAAATTAATTCAGTCTCTGTATAATTGCCTGAGTTTATGAGCATCAGCTTGACCAAGAGCTGGAGTTGGGCCGAAGCTGGCAGAAGCTGGTAAGCAGCTGCCTTGGTAGCAGAACATTTTTATGTTATTATTTTTTCTTCTTTTTTTTTTTTCTCTCTTTCTTTTTCTTGACTGTGGCAGTTGCACAGCCTTGAAGTTTTATCTTATTACTGCTACATGTAGCTACTTTCCCTTATTATAGTTAGGCATATCTATAAATTGCCTCACAGAACTCTGAACGACGCAAAGGCTGGTATGGCAGTTTGCAGACCTCTATCTTGTTTGAGCAGCGTCAGTTTGGTTAGAACTACAAAGAGGCTGATCAAATTTTAATTAACTTTTGTCCACAGCATCATTATAGGCTATATGTACAGTTCAGCTACCCTTTGCAGCACTCAAATCCCACACTGCCTTTCCAAGCAGTGAAGCGTAGCGGTTCAGAAGTTTTTGAGGTTCAAAGTTCTTGTATCTCCAAATACTGCTGGAGGGAAACAGCTCTCCTTTGTGCTGCCATGTTTGACATCTGGGCTGAGCAGTGATCCTCGGGGTCTCTCGCTTGGGGGATTTTGGGTGCACTGTAGTTATAATGTTGGATATTCACTTTTTTTTTCTTTTCGAGATCATTTGTTAAATGTTGAGTAATGCTGATGACAAGCCCAAAGGGTACTGTGCGCCTTGTGCTAGGTACCAAGACAAGACTGGAAAATTGGAAAAAAAAAAAAAAAAAAAAAAAAGGGGGCAAAGAAAAGGAGGCTGCTGGTAGCTTCTCGCCTCTTGTCTTGAGTTTCTAAGACGCTCCTCTTTGTACGCTGCCGGGAAGAGCCCAAGGAGGCCACAAGCTCCCATCAGTGTCTGGATACAGGGCCCGGCTCCAGCACGCTCACCGGTATCTGAAAGCATGGAGCAATCGGGGATAATTGGTTGAGGAATATTCTGCAGCTCTCAACCATTTTTCTCTTTTCACAGATGATTGCGCTATTAGCTATGGTGAATGCACTAAGCTGTACTGCAACTTTTCCATTTCCCCTTGTAATAAGTGTGAACTCAACTTGCAGTGGCTGCTCCTTTCTGCTGCTGATCGCGGCGGCTGCTGCTGTGCTCAGACACCTCAACTTGCCCGTTCCCAATCTGAAATCTCCTTCCTCCCTTGCGAGCCCTCTCTCCTCCCTGCTCCTGCTCTCTCAGGAGACGTTTAAGCGGGCTGGGATAGCTCTGCTGATCAGATTCCTGCCTGTGCTTTATATTGACATTGTTATATTGTATTAAGAGCACTGAATCGTACGAACAATACCCTATGCCCTCTATTCTTCACCTTTTGTTCCCTCTGCTTTTCTTCTTCTTCCTTTCCTTATTTGGGTTTTTTGTTTGTTTTTGCACTAAGTTTAGAGCATCTCCCACTTTTCCTCTCTCAGTTGTTTTCTGCCTTTAAGCTATATTCCACACATTTTTTTCTTTTATCTCTTTCTCCTCATGTTTTATTTTTTTTCCCTGATTCATCTTTTCTAACCACCTTTTTGTTGTTGTTGTTTTCCTCGAAAACATAGAGTGCTTTAGATGGTTATATCCATTGGAGACTCACATGTGTGTTGAGGTGTGGAACAAGATTAAGTAAATCTTGTAACGTCAATTTTGATCTTCCATTCAAGTCACATTTGCAATAAGATTTGGGTAAAGGAAACCGATACAGTCAAATCACCTCTTACCCTCATAATCTGAGCCTGATTGGAGCCCTATACAGTTTCTGGAATGATTCAGAGGAAGTTAATGCAATTTTTCTGTGTATCACCCCAAGAAACTCTGTTTGGCAACTTTAGATAGCACTTTCCTTAGTCTTGCTGCCAGGAGTTCGGAGTTGGGAGTATAAAGTCATTGCGCTATGGGAAACTTCTTGGCCTTGGGATCTGCTGGTTTTCTGGAGATTTTCCACTAATGGATATGCATGAAGTTCTGTAACTTTGCAAAAAATCAAGCCAATCGAAACTAATATGATTGTGTGTGTGTGTGTGGGTGTGTGTCATAATAATGGGAGAAATTGATGCTTGATGTCTCTTTGCCAGTTGTGTGTGAGAGGGCTTATCACTGCCTGGAAGTAATTTTTTGTCCCAGGTATCTTATGCTCACAGAGAAACATAAAGATGCTTCCCAAAGTGGGTAGTTTTGAAGATTTCTTTTCTTCCTGGTGCCTTTCCTGAAGCTGCTGTGATATTAGTCTTCTTGGCTTTCTTTGCAAAATGTTGTAAAGCCTGGGAGTCAGCAGCCAGTGATTTTTAGCATACTATTTATGCTGTGCATTACGTCATTTTATTCCACTTTATGTTAAAACTTCATGAATTCTATTTCTGTTGATTTGATTAGAGTTACTGAAAAGTGTATTAGTGATTTGTATCAGAGGTACTTTGGGGAGACTTTAAGTTAGTTGTTGGGAAAAAAAAAGATATGTTTTGGACGTGTTATCTGGGAAGAATAAAGTTTCTTGCCAGAGTGGCATTTACTGCCAACAAGTCCTGTCACTTTTATTTTATGCTTGAAAAGCAAGACCTAAATAATGGCTCACTTTTGTGTTAGAAAATGAATTAATTTCCAATTAATTCCCACTTTCCTTTGGGATCCACCTGTGTATCCCAAAAAGGGGAACAATAAAAGTTACCTCATGTGTCATTTGAGAAGTCACATTTAAGCCCCCCTCACCTCACTCCATTCAGAGAGTATTTCTTGTGGTCATTAATCATATTTTCTTCTGGCTTATTACCGAATGGAAAAATATTCAGGTCCACATGTTAAAATGGGGCACATTTTATTAACATTGAAAGCAGTAAATTACCTCTACTTATAAAATGAGAGTGAACAATTTCTGCTGAACTCTTTCTGGCTTGCCCCTTTGCTAGACTACAGTGTTTGCTAATTTCTCAGAGGGCCCCGGTTCCATTAAGGGCGAGAACTGTCTTAGAGCTCTAATGAAAGCTGCGCGTTGCTGAGATGCAAGGAGAGGAAATGCCCTAAATTCTATTTCAGTAGCTCATCTAGAGCTATTTTCAGTTTTATGTTTATAAGAATGTCAATTAACCTAGAGACTAGGACACACGTGGAAGAATAACAATGAAGTGGGTATCATTTTAGTACACTCAAGGCAGAGTGTTGGACCTAATCCCTCTCTATAGGAGCATGATTTACGTAAGGAGCTAGCATGCATTGTCTAATTTAGTTTTCAAGCAGCGGTGGTTTAAATGTTTTTCTCCTTAACGTGTTTTGGGACAACGCGATCAGAGTTGCAGTAATATAAGAAAAATATAGGAAGAAGCAGGTGTTGTGGTAGCACACTAACGTCAGCTTGATTTGCTTGGCACATTTCAAAAGTGATGATCACTTCAGCGTCTATTTGGTGATAATAGCAGTAATGATAATAATAATTAAACTACCTTCAATCAAGGCAAATCTCTGCAATTCAGTATCAGTAGTATCCCTTCTTTAACTGGTTTATACTGAAATTAGATATCTTGGAAGCCATGTATACCACCTGCTGTATTCTTTTCTGAGAATAACTCGGTGCACTATCACTTTTGCAGGGAATATTGCTTCCTGTAATGTCACATGACCTTGTCAAGGGTAAAGAGTTAGGAGTTTTTGTTCGTTTGTTTTAAGCAGAGCAACATTTTCAAATTGGAAACATGAAAAAAATAAGGAAAAAACACATATTAAATCTGCTTCTTTTTGACAAAAGATCATGCTTCAGCAAATTCTTTTGTGAGGTTATTTTTAGAAAATGTACAATAAAATGTCATCACCTAACAGTAATCGAGGCCAGTTTAACGTTGGGAGCTTTTAATTATACACGTGCGTGTGCGTCTACTTTTTCCTCCCAGGTCACTGTTATTCCTGTAACCTTTCTCTCCCCTCTCTCATTCGTTTCATCAGTGCTACGGGACGACTTCCGCCAGAACCCGACCGACGTGGTGGTGGCGGCGGGGGAGCCCGCCATCCTGGAGTGCCAGCCGCCGCGCGGACATCCCGAGCCCACCATCTACTGGAAGAAAGACAAAGTCCGCATCGATGACAGGGAAGAGCGAATCAGTGTGAGTATGATTTTAAAAAAAAATTGTTTATAGACATGGAGCCTGCATGAAAACGCAGCGGTTGAGCACTGCAGGACTTCATGGCTTTAGGTCCTGCTCCATAGCTGACTATGCAACACTGGAGTGGAGGTCAGAAGCTGCCTGGCTTGGAGTTCACAGGCACAGATTAGAAACATCTCAGAGGAACATGCAGTTCAAGATGATGGTGAGGACACGCGGAGATGCCAGGGCTCCTGAAATAGCAGAGGGAAACAGATCTGAATGGATCTGAGTATATTTGCCTTTTTCATAAAGACTCATCGTTACAGTTGGCAGTATTTTTCTGTGAGCTTTCCCCAGTAAGAAGAAAGAGTCATTTATTCCTTCTGATTTTGGAGTCTGACTTGAAATTCTTGAGGCTTCATTTGTGTAACCATTGTAACTGAAGTCAGAGCAAGCTATAGATTTGATCATAGAAGATGAGACACTACTACGGGGTACGAGGAGTTCCACCTTTGCATCACTTAGAGGCCTTTTTTGACCAGTTTGGCTTTACCTTCTCTACATCTCAACTCTCTGTGAAATGATAATAGTATCAACCCTTATACCAAAGAGGTCCTTTAAAAACAAATTAAGCAATCTGTATGATGTTCACAAATATTCCAAGGAAAACAGACTTAAGGTGATGTTTGTCAAATGTAGTGCCGTTATTGGAAACTACATTCTAAACAAAGGTTGCAGTTACACTCTAAAGAGCAGTATATCCTAAATGGGAATACATATTGAGTAAGTGAGTAATACTGGTTGAATTCTGGGGTGGGTCATTCTGCATACTGAAGGAAAAAGCATCCAGTAAAAAGATCTATCTTACTGAGTTGTCGGTAATGGCATGATGGTATGTGTAAACAAATGAGGCAAAATCTGGTTGCACGGACATTCTTTATTCTCTTTAGATGCTTAGCTTTTCACTATGAATATTCCTCTCATAATTTTTATGATGTTTGTAGGGATACATAACTCATTCAGTGCTGCTCTTATTCAGCATGGAAGTCTTGCTGGAATACTTGTCCTTTGCCTTGGTTGGCAGAGGCAGTACATTGAGCTAAGCAATGGCAGCAGTTGTTTGGGTTGCTGTGGCCAGGCTGTCTCCGTAAGGGTCTACTCCAGAGTAAAGGAGAAAGGAAAAGTGACAGGGAACTGGCTGTTGTTCCCTGCCTCTCAAGTTTCTTGGACTATATTCCTAGATTATTTAGAAGCATCCCATCTGATGTTCTGACTTTTGACACTGACCATGATTCCACAGGCTGCAAGTTAGTAACTGTGCTTATTGTAGCTGCTCTGCTCTTTCACTCTCCAAATTTCATCTGTGGTAGGGAAAATGATAAGGCTTATAGGAGCCAGGTGAATTTTCAGTGTGGACTTGATTCAGTCTTCTTGCATCTCAAAAAAAAAAAAACACCAAGTGAACAGTCTTGTTCGCTTAATTTGGTGAACAACAAAAATTGTTCAAGCACCAATAACAATAAAATAAATAAATAAAACTAAGTAGCACTACTTTTTTTTTAAAGAGCTCCATCAAGAATAGTTTATATGGTATCATGCAAGAAATACAAGCACTGCCTTGCAAAAAAGGCAAGAAATGTGCTCTTTGAAATCTAAAGCATCTAATGACAACAAAAAAATGAGATACAGTCAAAAGGCCAGAAGGATAAAATGTCTTCCAGAACAACTTTGCTCTCTGAGAAGGCAGGGTGTTTATGTTTTTTGATAACCTTGGTGTTCTTATTTGAAGTTATGGATATATTCCTTGTTTTCAAACAGATACGTGGTGGAAAGCTGATGATCTCCAATACACGCAAAAGCGACGCGGGCATGTACACTTGTGTTGGAACCAACATGGTGGGGGAGCGAGACAGCGACCCAGCAGAGCTCACCGTCTTTGGTAAAGCTGCTTTAGCTTTTGCTTTCTTTTCACTCAAGCTTCTGTTTTCTTTTTGCCATAAATGTCACAGGCCTAGCTAAGTTGTCAAAATACGTGACAATATCAGCGTAACAATATACAGTAGTATCACTTAAGCTGCATTACACAGTTTCCTAAGGAGACCAGATTTCAGAGGTGGTAATGTAAAAATAGGCAACTGTGATGGCCCAGCATTTTATTTCTAAGCACATAGCTTAAATCTAATTGGAGGTCCTTAGTGATATGCACATGCTCAGAAACCATAATCCAGGAGGTAATGCTCTCCCTCACAAAACTGGCAAGTATAATTGAATCACTTTTAACCCAGCTGACAGTGCCTACTTAACAGAGGGTTGGACCAGCACTGCCTATTTAAATAATTCCTTCTTCCTTTGGGATTGTGAAATCAAACTTTTGTAACAGAGCACAAAAGAGCTCAATTGCCCAGTAAAATGTCCTTAGATAAAATCCTGGGATCAGCTCATTGAATGTAAAAAAGATACAGCTGTCATTCTTTTATTTTTTTCTTTTAAATGGCACAGAGCAGCTTTTTATTATGTAAGCCAGGGCATCACTTTGTTTCTTCATGTTGCCAAATGAATCAGAAATGCATAGGTTTCCTGTGTGACACAGCTACCAGGAAGCTACCAGGATCGTTTGTGCAATGGGGAGACCTAGAGCAAGAATAGAGTAATACTGAAGCTAGAGCTGGACCCATTCGGCTAACACCTGGATAAAAGGCAAGGTCATAAAATCCTGCTGTGGTAGATCCTGCAGTCATGCCATTTCTGTTTGCCATTAGTTTTGTTTCTGTAGGTATCAGTCAAGAGGTCTTGAGCAAACAAAAGAAAATCAATAAGGAAAAAAGCCCTCACTGCTAAAAAGGAGTATATAAATACAAAAGAAAAAGAGAAGGAACTTTAAAGCTTCCTCCTGTTATTTTCTCGATACATAGCAAAAATCTAAAAAAGACTCCTTGTAATTCCAGTAAGACTTTTCATAGAGATCCTAAGCTCCTTTGTAAAGCAGGTGTTCCTAATCTATTCACTTTCTGCCTAGTATGGTACGCTGGCAAACCCGATCACAAATAATGCTATCTGTGTTTGCAGCTATGTGTGTTTCAACATTTGTCCACCTGTGGGAGTCACGCAAGGCATGGAAAGGTTTCTGTTAGACAAGATCCATAAGTGATGGAGGATTTGTTACTGTCCAGTGTAGTAAGACTATAAAGGCTTTTACTTCACTTTGTTAGGATTCAAGGAAGCATATGGATTTTAAAAATATAACTTGTATACTTTGAAGAAATGCTGAAAGAATCTCTATCACATTATTCTCTCCATTGCAACCAATACTTGGGGTTGTGCCTTTATAGAGATGTAAGAGATATGAGATTTTTTTTTCAGCAGTTTCAGTACTGGCAATCTCTGATAACACTCTCTGCGGATATTAAGCAAATTGAAGTCCTAAACTATGAAGCCCTAAGAAACCCTTAAGAAAATAATTTATTAAAAAGCATTGACTCATTGGAATAAAAATCATGAAATATGCATGTAATTTCCTAACCTGCAGAGATCAGAAAAGTATTAGGTTTGCTGTGCAAAATATAAAACGTTATATAGTTAATTACAACATTCTGAAAAAATGTTATAGGATTTAATCATAGCAATCAACTAATAATACAACATGTTCTGCAGGTACTGCATAAAATCAGCAATAAATGAAATTATAAGTTCAATATTTTTCATAACCGTCTATCTGAAGAAAATCGTATATAAATTTTCCTTTCTACTTGGGTGTCTTCCAATCCAAAATCCCTTTTTTTTCAAAGTATTCCCTTCCTATCTAAGGTATAGGGTTCTCTTCCTATCTTGCTGTACACGAGTAGCATGCAGTAAGCAGATTCTTCAGCTACCCGTTGCCTGAGAAGACGACTCACCCATCCTGTGCTGCTGCCTGGCCATGGTGTGTCCCAGTTAGTCCTGGTCTGCTCCCGAGGATGGAGGGTGCCTTGGACTGGCCTTCCACCAGTAGCATGTTGTACCCTACAACCCCATTCCTGGATTGTAGGCAGGAGCCTGTGTGTGCTGGAGGGCATCATCCGTGATGTTTCCAGGAAACGATGTGGATGTTGGGCACTGCCCTCAGTAAATGCACCAACTGTGGGATACGTCAGGTCGGCTCTGCGTGTTCAGATTGGCCCTACTGAACACGGGCAAAAAGGCTAGTTACTTGTTCATCACCTTCCTCTGCGAACACAAGGCTCTGATTCAGACATTTGGGCAGCATGGGATTAGTGCAAATGTCGAAGAAAAAATATGTTAAAATACCATAATTCTTAGTTATTATTCAGGTGCCCAACTTCAGCTGTTCTGAACATGTCTAACATAGGCTTTGTAATCAAATTAAAGTATGTTAAGTAAGAGACATAGAGATTTGAATAATGTGGCTGGCTTAGCTAACAGCTAGTGCGGATTCTGGAGAGTAAAGGGTATCAATTAGCTGTTTGTTAATTTCTCTACACCTTTCCCAAATAACAAACCAAGAAACCCGCTCTCCCCTTTGGAAGGAGCCTTGGTAAATATGCTGCTCTGCAGGAAATGGAACTGTTTCACACCAGTTCTAAAGCCTTCCCAGGAGTTGGCCACTTGTTACTTTTGGCTCGGCAAGTTTCTTTGTAATACCTGAAATTAATTTTCTGCATGTCACTCATGACAGATCTCTGGTTCCCTGTGCAATAAATTTAGCTTGAGGTGTCGCCTCTGGAAAGTCTGAGTCAGTATGGTGGTAACTAGTGGCCTGATAGGAACAGCAGGGAAGCCAGGCCTGAAAGATTACACCTTTCTAGAGTTAAAAAGAAAAGGTCGATGAAAACCTTGGAAAGAAGTGGAAGGAGAAAAGAAAAGTTTCCCATGTGCGGAATATATCCACCCAGATGGGTGCCCAGGCAATAACCTTTAGTGAAAAGTAGTTATTAATAATGAAGGCAGAGCCTTCACAAAGTAAGTGATTTTTTTCCCACCCTCTCTTCATGAGAAACATAATTTTGAGTATTTAGGCTCTAATCTGCAGTAAATGCCAGTCCACTGTAGGTGTTCGGATTGGATTCCTTTTGTTCCCCAGTTATGATTCTTCTACAAGCAGAAAATTGCCAAACTTTCCCAGCAAAATGTCATAACACAAACTGCTGATATAAACAGTGTTTCCCAAAATTTTCCCTCTTCTTTGAATAGTGATGCTGATGCCATTAGAATTTGTTAGTCCTCTCTTCCAAGCACTAGTTTATGCTTTCGTGGGGCTCCAAGCTGTAATCTTGGAGCTGAGCAAGATGACAAGGTGGCCTTTAAAGGAAGTTAGTAAGTAATCCATCAGTGCTAACATTCACAGAGAGAGGCAGCATAATATTACTATCCACATGCTGTATTCTAAAGGCCAAATTCAGAAGTGTAAGTGATACAAATTAGGCTGGTTTATTTGTGTTTAGGCTCATATGTCCTGGCTGAAGAGAATTCAAACAGATGCAATACAGAAACATGATTCATGATTTGGTATGTAAGAAAGCTTGGTATGCAAATACCTAATATGAATCCAGGAATTAAATAAAGTAAGGATTACCATTTCAGCCTTTTTTTTTTTTGACATTTTTTCGTGCTGTTGCACTGTACTCAAGTTTTCAAGATGTTTAATGATTTTAAACACCTTTTGTTTCCTCTGGACTTAAAAAGCAAGGTTGTAGACACTGTCCAATGTGTATCTTGTATATTGATTCTGTAGTCCAGTGGAATCGATGAGAGCCTTAATGTGTTGACTTCAAGAGGTGGGCAACAGGCAGTGGAAAAAGAATGAAATGCGTTTAGAAAAGCCTTGAAAGAACATGGATCATAACCAAGAAAAGGACAAAAATAACTTAAAAAGATCTATCATTTTGGCTATATTAAAGATTGTTTTAGACTAATCTTTGATTTTAGCCCTGATACCTGAATCTTTTTTCAGATAATAATGTCCTGTGGGATGAAGATGTATTTTTGTCTCATCCTTGAAGAATATATATGTTTGATGTTCTCCAGATAGGTCAGGTTGAAAGAGATACAAGTTCCAGAAAGAATTTACTATAGCTAGCATCATGTTAGGAGAGAAAATCCAAAAGCCCCTTGACAGAGATATTCTGACCTCCTTCCCCTTGCTCTTTTTTTTTTGAACCTCCCTGAGCTCTGAATGTTTAGAGGGCCTTAGTAGAGGGTCTTGTCACATCTTATCCTGCAAACTAGTCCCAAGTTTCCCAGCCACACAGAAAACCTACGTAAGTCAGGTGTACACTCACAGTTCAGGATGGAGAAACCAGCAGTATTTATTTTGTCCTTCAAAGTACAGCTCCTCCTGTGTTTCTTCAAATCTCTACGTTTGCCACCTGCAATGTGCTTTTGGTAGTTCATAAAGAGATGTCACAGTTTTGCAATATTTGTTATCCACAGATACAGGCTGTAATAGGACAATCATATTACCTGAAAAAGGTCTGATTTAAATCTCCATAGTCTGGACCT
The DNA here is from genome assembly GCF_059628265.1 of Tinamus guttatus. Lineage (NCBI taxonomy): Eukaryota > Metazoa > Chordata > Aves > Tinamiformes > Tinamidae > Tinamus > Tinamus guttatus. The sequence continues at coordinate 1,345,831 of NW_028290136.1, read as the reverse complement.
TGTGTTCAGGAAAAGCTGTTCCTGAAACTAGCACAGTCGTAGATGTGTGTTAAAGGAGAAAGCTCTAATGAACGATAAAAATCATTCCAGGTTATTTGCATGTGCCACTTACAGTGTTCAGTGCCTTTATTGTCCAGGCTCGCAGGACCTCGGTTAATGTGTAGGGGGAAGAAGCTTGCAGTACCTCCAAAAAGCCACAAATGAAAAAGGAATAAAATGCCCAAAGAGGGGCAATAGAAGAATGATTTTAAATATGAAACTGCATGATTTTGCAGCTAGACTTTCACTTATTTGAAAAGTGGTTGGCACATGCAAATATAGGCAGTACACGCAAATTCAGTGTGAGCCTTGTGTGATGTCTTCAATTTTGGCAGAAGGAAATTTACGTAGTGCAGATCATGCTGTGGTTAATGAAATATATACCATATTGGCAATGTTCTTAAAAGAAACTTACTATTTTCAATTTAATGTTACTTTTTTGTTTACATCAGATCTCTAGGATGAACAAAGTAGGCAGGAGCAGGATTTGGTTGGCTGGTTGCTTTTTCTCTCTCTCTCTTTTCTCTTTTTTTTTTTTTTTTTCTTTTTTTAGCTATTTACTATTAAGTCCTTCCCCAAGATGAGCCTTTTCCTACAACTTTTAGTGCTTCTTTCTAGAATAGGAAAGCATTTTTAAAAAATGAGTTCTCCAGGAAAGAAGGAGAAAACAGTTCTAAATCAGATTGAGTCTCTGCATTATAGGGACAATCAAATCCTTCACTCCAGCAGTTGCCTCAGCAGAGAAAATATATTAGGGTAGTTAGGATCATTTTAATTAGATTGAGGTCCCATATGTAGTTGTCTAAGTTTTTGAGGAGCAGAGGAAGGGCAGTAATACATCTGAAGGTCATCAGACTCTCTCTAATGGACTTTGATACACACACCAATTGTTAAATAGAGGAAAAATTGAGTTCTGGGGTTAACTTAAGTCAACACCCAAAGCAAGAAAAGGATTCTGTTTTACCAGTTACAATGAATTCTGGAGAATTGCAGCCACTGAGCTATTTAACTCAGGTTTTCTTGCAATGCATATCTCAAGCACTGCAACATATTGTAGGTGTCTATCCCAATTGCTTTAAAAATCCCCTTTTATAAGTGCAAGCAAAGTTTATTCCGACATTATAAAGGTCACTCTAGTAATAGCACAACTGGTTGACATGACATATAACCATGACCTATTTTATAGTTCTCTTCAAAGGTTTTTAATATTCATTAGAGAAAGTCTGGGCAAGCAGGTACTTTATTTACTCAGCGAAAGCTTATAAAACAGCTATATTAAAAATTATATGTCTGTAATTTTAATTTATTGCTTCTTCTTGTTGTTTCTCAAGTATATTATGTTCTGAATGCTGTTGACAGAGTAACAATGTTTAATTATAGCACAAGGCTTTGTTATGATTGAGAAAGGAAAAGTCAAGAGGCATTTTCTCAGCTTTGGCTCCGGAGCGATATCTGACCTGCTTGTGAGAGGAAGCCTTCCTTGTTTAGCATGCTCAAGCAAGCAGTGCTCTGTCTCCTGAGAGATTAACATTGTAAGCAACTTATGCAGGTGACTCAAATCCAGTTAATCTCACATAAAGAATGTTAATTGCATTGGCAATGGCATTCTCTCTGATCACTTTATAGCTGTATAATTAGCTATTGGACATATTCAAGGGGTTGTCTGAGTGATACAAATGCAGGAAACAACACGAGAGAGAACTTGTTCTTTCCTGGTTCACACTGTGCGGAATGCAGAGATGATGGCAAAATGGAAATAACACTTCTTGTAATTTGCATGTCCTTGATAACTATGATCAGTACTCTTGTAGCTATTTATTTTCTCAAAAAATATTAACTGTTGTGGAAAATATACAGTTTTGAGGAACTGGTCTGAAGGAAACAGGTATACTCTTAAATTGCTTTGCTGTGGAATTGAGTGTTTTGCCTAACGGCCTTTGGACCACTTACTGCCTCATCAGCTTGGTTCTCCTCAAAATATATTGGGAATTTATTTTCCCATCTTCTGTAAAGAAACATTTATAGCCACAAGCAGCAATTTCATAAATATGCATGCATTAGTATCTTAGATGTGTACCGGCAGCTTTTATAAACATGGTGTAAAATACTTCACTCACAGACCAAGTCTGCATGCAGGCACCTGCAGAATTTTTTAAAATAGTATGAATGATAGGGGACCTTTAAGTCATCTTAACCTGTGAGGATACTGTTCTGGATCTAATTTCTAGATTTAATTTTCTAATTTGATTTCCTAGTTTAGCTTTATCATCTGAAGTGTAGTGCATAGTGTGTCTGAGCTCAGAGCAGGTTTGGGCTGAGGTCTTTTAGCTGAGTTTGGGAATAGGATTTTGCTAACCCAGAGAAAGTTTCATTAAGATATTCCCTTTTAGATCCACAAAATTACAGACCAAGGATATTGCTTATCACTAAGATTAATGAAGGCTGAGGTTCTAGTTATTTTCTTCAGTTTTGCCGAACTTGCCAAACTAAAACTACTTTATCCCAAGTTTTCCATATCTAATGTCTGCTTCACCTGATTATTTTTATTATTTATTGTATTTATTTAAAATGTTATTTTATTTATCATTTTTATTTTAACTTTGTGAGAATAGTCATTCTTTTCTAAGAACATTGAACATTTTGGAGTTTTCCAAGTAATTTTGACAGGATTGAATTAATTATGAACCTCTTGGAAAATAAAGTAAGTAAGTTCAGACTTTCCAGACTTGGAAAATAAAATAAGTTAAGACTCCACAGAGACCAGGTAGATGTTAACGGCAGTTTTCCCGCAGCTGCAGTGTGGTAGTCCTGTCAATGTCCTGGGGTGATGCTTGGTTACTCCAGACAGTTTTCCTTGCAGCAATATTCAGGAATGGGCTGTATGAGTTTGAGTGTAAATGAAATGAAGAGTGGGAGAGAGGCAGTTTGGTGTAAGACATAAAGAAGTTAGAGGCATGGATAGTTGGAAGGGAGACTGGACTCGTGTGCCTGCTGGGCATGAGCTGTGAACAGCAATATTCTGGGTGAGGAAGAGACAAGTCAGCTGTGGAACCAGGCTGCAGCTGGAAAAAAATGGCAAAATTATGGAACAAAATAGAAGGGTTTTCAAACGCTGGCCCAGACTGGATAAGGCATGTAGGTACAGGTAGGACAGAAGCTAGCTGAGACTGGGAACAGGCAGGAGACAGAATGCAGTGCATAGAGAAGGAAAACTCTGATGAAGAGACACTACCTGTTTAAGGCAACTCCAGACAAGGAGCTGAAGACAGGACTGGACAGAGCTGATACACAGATTTTGGAAAAGGGAACAAACTTTCGGGGATTTCAGGGTGGAGAGGAGGACTAGACCTGAACTTACTTGCCGAGAACTGCTGGGACCTGCAAGGTAGAGCTCAGGCAACAAGATGAATGGCACAAGAGTGTGGGAGGGATGGGCAGAAGCAGCTCTGCTCCCTCAACACATCTTTAGCATCTGGAGAAGGCTCTTGAGTGTGCCTGCTCTTCTGCTGGCAAAATGCATCCTTCTCTGCTGATGGGTATCACCGCTTCTGTAATGGTTCTCCTATGTGCTGATGTGTAATTCATTTAAACTGCTAATAGCTGGGCACCATTTTGGGGTTCCTCATTTTCTCACTTAAGATTCTTATTGGTACAAGTGCTGAACATTTTACCAGATGTGACTGAATTCAGTGGAATCTAAGCTTTGAACATAGCAGAAAAAAAATGCACAATTCTCAAAAGGAAAAAAAAACATTCTGTGTCTTGTTGGGCATACCCATTTAGAGGCATTCTTACCTTCCTTTTCTAGTTCTCCATCACACTTCACTCAGAGAAAAGTTGTGAAAATAAAGGAATTGTTTATGGTATTATGGTAGGTATAATTGAGGTCCTGAGGAAATTAGTAAATCTGTCTTCGGACTGAGGTTCGAATAATATGATAGGAGGCCACCCTCTAAATAGTACAAGTAAAGCAAAATATTAAGCACCTCTTCATTAAATGACTACCAACAATCTAGGGATGTTTGGGGAAAAAAGAGTAAGGCGATCATATAATTGCAACCAGTAAGGCATATGAGGCATAAACAGAGAGTGATTAAAGGATATGTAGAAAGTCTTTATTTTGGCACTTCATATGTGCTGCCTGCAAGATTTTGCAACCTTATTAATGTTGTCTGGATGTTTTGTATTTATGTTTAATAAGCATGGATAGTCAACCTATAAACTCAACCCTGTAGTTAGCAGGACAAACTGCCAGAGTCAGCCTGGTATTGCTTACATTTGTGTGAATTTTGAATAATTTTTAAAGCGAAGTCATATTTGTCAATGTACAGAGAATGAAAGGTGATCCAAAGTGTGTAGCCAGTTTTAAATGCCTTTAAAATAAAAATACCAGTCCTGAGTGGGAATCCTGCTTCATGTACCTCAGTCTTACAGCAGTTTGTCTCTGGCATAAATGATTTATGACAATGAAAGTGTGGGTATGGATAGGAGAGGACAGAACAAAATTTGTGCACTCCAAAGGCAACTTGGAAACCAACCCCAGCGACATCCCTTCAAATGAAATTACCGGTACTTTGAATTTGTACCAGCATAACTGAGATCAGATTGTGTCTCTGCATCTGGATTTTAAGCAGGCCTGTGCAATATTATGATGATTAATAATATTTGTAGCTGCACAGGCTAACATAACAAGGGTAAACAGAACTTATTATGCAGAGCTTAATTTAGTTTTCCGTGGTGAAGTTGGTGATGGAGATCAGGGAAGGTTTGACCTCAGTACAGTAGTACATTTTCGGCTGAGATTCGTAACAGAGCTCGTTTTCATCCAAAGCATCGAGGCATTGATTATTGCCAAAGGCAGGATTCCGCCACTGGCAACTCATGTGTTCCTAGAGCAGGCAGCAGCTTTTAAATGGCTCCCTGCACGTGCCTGGTGCTGAGCCCCCACGCTCACAGAGGAGGGCCCAGCTTGGGAGGCCTTTCCGTGGGCGGTGGGCTCTGGTGGCACCCGCGGTCCTGGCAGCGCTTGGGGCCTGCGCTCGGGCCACGTGTGAGAGCTGCCTCCATCTCCGACCTGGCTGCCGCTGCATCTGTTCCTCTTGTCTGAGTCTGTGGAACTCGGCCTCCTGCCTCCATTCTGTGTGGGGGAGAAGGGGGAAAAAATGCTGAAAAGTCAAAAGTTTGTGTGCTGGCACTGTGGCTCACCGAGGGATTTTCTGGTGTCTCTGCAGAGCGGCCCACGTTCCTGCGGAGGCCGATCAACCAGGTGGTGCTGGAGGAGGAGGCCGTGGAGTTCCGGTGCCAGGTGCAGGGAGACCCGCAGCCCACCGTGCGGTGGAGGAAAGACGACGCGGACCTGCCGAGAGGAAGGTGAGGGTGCCCGTCGCGCTCGCGACGCTTCCACGTTGCGGTCGCCGGGTCACTGCCTAAGGCATATCGCCCGTTACCGGAAATTATGGCAGAGTTTTATTTTCCATCTCTCCGCTCTTTGGCACGTGTAAAATGTGTTCCAGGGGCAGCTGAGCAGGGGAACCTCTTCTAGTTGAATTATTCAGGTGACACGTTTGGGCAGAAGGAAAGAAATTGATGCAGAGTTATTGTGAATATAGGAGTACTCACTGAATTTGCTGGAGGAAAGGAAAAATTTGGAAAAAAAGTTTTAGGAATGTCTTACTAAGGCTACTCTTACTAGTAGCCTTAATAATCACGTGCTGGTATCCAAAGGGAGAAAATTTGGCCAGGCAGTTGCAAAGCTGCTTGTCACACTGGCTGCATGAATTAGAACCAGAACCCTGTGGCTGGCTCTGCTGGCTTCTTCCCCAGTATCTGCTGGGTGTCAGAAGGAAATCTTCCACTTGTGGAAATAATAGTCAGAAGTGGAAAACAAAGTTGAAATGCTTCATCTGGAACAGGCCAGTTGTGTTCAAGAGAGATTCCTTTAATCTGGAACAGATGCTGAGCAAATTCTTGAGTAATCAGGAGAATGGGAGGATGCTGTATTTATTTGATGCCTGCTTTCTGGAATTACATCTAGAATAGGCTTTGGAGCCATTATCAAATCAAAAAAAAAAAAAAAAAAAAAAAACAGAAATAGGTCTGGGAACAAGAATGAGAATCCGTGCCTCCCTCACCTGTCCTCTCCTTTAGACCTTGTGAATCCTGTTTCATTTTTTGCTCAGTACAGTTAAATTCCATGGGAGACATGAGGCAGAGCTTCTTCGCACCCCGCGGTTGGTTGTTTTCCATCAGTGTTGGTCATTCCTAGAACATAGCAGACATACTTTGAAGAAAGGAAAAAATCCAGGTCTTCCGCCCATTGAATGAGTGCTGTAAACACTGATGGTCTTTTATGCAGGCTGGCTGCCAGGGTTATTTCTGCTCCTCCAATCGTGCTCTTTAAGAAAGAGCAGCTGCAATGGTGTTGGTGACTTGTTTGATCCTGTCAGTGTATATTAAGTGTGCTGTGAGCACGCTGCTAAATTGGGCTGAGCTATAAACAAGTTAGACATTGCTGTCAGCTTTCTTTATCACAGCAAGCTGTATGTATTCACCCCAACAAGGTGAAATGGGGTAAGACTGTTATCTGGCAGTTTTCATTTCAATTGCTAAATATGGCATTTAATGTCACTTACCATTTCATGAAAACTGGTGGCAAAATTCCTGATAGCCACACAGCACTTTGTCATGTTTATATCTTGGATTTATAATCTTGTTTCTCTGTGTCAAAATATTTAATAAAATAACAAAGCTGGAATTGGAGAATACCTGTCTGAATTTCCATATCCTCAACACTGTAATATATTTTCTTTGAATATGCAATCATGCATTTAAATAGATTCATGTAATTATTAATTTAGTAATACATAATACAGGAAAAATGTTTCTTTATCTGTATGATTTTTGAAATTTTATCTTTCTTTGCAATTTAAAACAAATTTTAAAATGGCATAGCTTCTTCGTTAATTATGTTCATAGATGTGTGCATCCAATGCATAAAATATTTTTCTGAAGAGCAAACTTTTTGATGTCAGGATGAATTTTTCTCTTTGCTCACTGTTTAACTGTGCATTGTAGAGTAGCCCATAGTAACTACATTGTGCTTCAATGATTTAATGTCTTGCTGTTTCACTGCTGCTGTAGTCTTAAGTCATGACTACATTTAGGTCTCATAAGTAGAAATAATACATGATGTACTGACAGTGCCTTTGATTAAGTTGCATATTCCATGAGTTAATTTGCTTTTAATAGCTTTGTTCTTTCTTTCTCTTTTATACTTGAGAACATAGCATTAGCACTATGTGTTCTGAGGTTGTTTTTGTTCATTTATGATCTCTGAGAAGAAGAAATGAAATAGAAAGTATTGGAAGTGTTTCACTGTGGTCTTCATTAAAGGAAGGGGAGGTTCATCAGATAATTTCTGATGGTAATCAACTTCAGGCATAGAAACTGCTCTCAAAGTTGTGTTCTTTTTTACACTACTATTTAACACTGCATTCCCTGTATTTTGGCATATAAAAATTAGAAGTGAGAATGTGGCTTTATTCATGTCTGTTTCCCAGAATATCATAGGGATGAGCAAGGAAGGGGCCACAGTTCAGAATTGGGTGCTGGAGACCCTCTCACCTGATGGAGGAGATCCACAGCTGCTGCTCATGGAGGGACTTGCCACCACCTGAGCCATGTGTGCTGTGCTTGTCGAGCATAATCCAGAATCTACACTGCAAAAGCAAACATCTCTGATAAGCAGGACTCTATGCTTTATTTTCTAAAACAAATATGTAATTTATATAACTATAAACATCAGCAGTCTTCATCACCAAAGAGTGGAAGTTTCCAGACTGTGCCAGTCAAAGAAGCTAAATTTGAGATATCTGGAAGAAAAGCTTTCTTTTCCCTATATTTTTTTTAAATGTAGACAAAGAAATTTATCCATATGTAATCTGAATTATTGGGTAAAAAAGTGATCTTATAATAGTTTTATTTTTAATTTTCAATAATTGAGAAGATAAATTTTTCCTCCTTGATGGTAAGAGATTTTTTCTTTTTTTTTTAGCCAGAACCTAGCTTTTGTCTTCTGAACTTCTGTATTCTAAGCACTGTAAGATCTATACTAAAGTATGAAACCCTCAAAGAATTCCCTTTGTTATTCTTTCCATATAAATAAGCCCTTCTTCTGAGCAGTTCTGCGCAGCTGTTTGTCTTACAGCTTTCAGTGTCAAGTTCTTGTTTCTACAGCTAATAACCATTCTTTGCACATCTGTCTATTTTTTTTCAATAATTTTTTTGTGGCATCATCCCTTGATTACTGTAGTAGGTGTTTATTACAACAATTATTGCCAATCTGTTATTTTTTCTGCTGCTAGTTCAGTTTTCAAAAGTGTCCATGGCAGTGACAACGGAGTGTGATAAATTGAATTTTTAATTTTTGCATGTATACTGTTTCTGTAGTTTACTCCCGGTGAAGGGCAGAGATTTTGTTCTGTATCACAATCCCTCTTACTGAGTGCATAGTCTTTCAAAAAATCCTTCTCTAAATTTTAATCCTACTTCCTTTTAGCTTTCTTGATGAAAAGGTGAGATCAAAGAGATAATAAATAATCACAATAAGTTCTAATGACATATGTAAACAGCTCCACCAGTTGGTTTGCTGAGTAATAATTGGAAAGAATTTCAGACTATTACAGTTTTAATTATAAAGGTCTCTGGTGAACTGAGTGCAACTCAGCTGCAATTAGATTGAATTAAAAAATAAAAGCAACTTCTAAAGAGACTAAAAGATTTGAAAATACTAGTACTTAAAATCATAATTCAGGGATTTTATTGAATTGTTTATGTAATCACCCCAAAAGTTTCAAACTGCCATGCTTTGAAACTGAGAATAGGTAGAAATCAGATTGGTCTGAAGGTGCAAAGCTTCATTCCAAATTTCAGCTATTTCTAGATTCCACATTTTCACAGTTAAAATCTTAAAGTGCTTCCTATTTTTCCTACAGGATTTTCAAATTTGGAAAAGAAACATCAGTAGCAGTCAAAGGGAGTTACTTTTCCAAAATTTAATAGAACTATCCTGAAATTTCAAAGACCTTGGTATTCATCACGGAGCTTTTCTGTGCATCTGTGGGTAAGAAGTAAGGTGCTAAGAAGCGCCCAGTGCAAATGGAAACAGTGGCAATATTCTGCTTGTGCTAACCATTTTCATAACTCCTTTATGATAATAAATTAAATTAAATCTTCAGACTTGAAAATTCTTTGTAGACCATAAACCAGTCCCATCAAAATAATGTTTTGCTGTTAAGAATTTTGATATTGCACCGCTAGGGAGACCATACGTACAATGCAAAGCCTGGGTGCAAAGCCGGGGGGTGCAAAGCTTTGTTCCCGAAGCTGTCCATTTTGAACCAGTGACCCAAGACTGAAATGTGTTGTGAATCGAGCATACAGGCACAGAGTGTATATTTTATTTTAATTGCTCTAAAAATTCAGCGTCAAACCATAGCTTCCCCAGTGCACAAAGGCTGGGGAATAATTAATCAAGTATGACTCATGTCAGATTACTGAAGGTGAACAGGATATTGTGGGGTCCCTCGTCTTACACCTTTGGCAGCAATGTGAGGCTCCCTATTTCATGAATAGAATTCCCTTCATTGTACGTGACACAAGAAAACAGCACAAAAAATGCACTAAAATAATTGAGGCAAAGGTGGCTGTGGGTCTTTTGAAAATTACTAAAGCTCATCTTTATATGTGGAGCTCTTTCCAATCACACATTCAGGTGGCTAGTTTTCCCTTTGCTGACTGCTTGGCAGAAATGGAGATCATATTATCCTGCAAAGTACCTGATGGTCTTCTGAAAGGCAAGAACTGCAGTACTGACTTGTAACTTAGTATGGCCAGGATCTCCTTTTGATTCATCTGCTTTTAAGTCCCAAGAATAGGAAGAAGGTGGTATTATTTGTGAGCCTCCAGTATGAGAGTGACATGTCTTTGATAAGCAGTTTAATAAAATTTGAATAAGGTTTGTGCAGTGTTTCATGTCTTCAGATTTCCTAGCAAAGCTGAAGAGAGCAGCTGCGTAGCCTGTAATTACATAGCAAGTAATACAGATTTTTTTTTCTTGAGGAAGTGGAGAGATTTTCAATTACAAGTTAAAATTTATGACACACTATAATAACTGTTTAAACCTCTTACATAGAAAAACCTAGCAGTACCAGCTCAATGGGAGAATGAGGTTAGCTCAGCAAATATTTCTTTCAGTTGCTTTAAAAATGACTGAGTAGCAATCACATGGGTCTTTTTTTTTTTTGCATTCCACCCAGAACAGCTGGTTTAGCTCAATAAATACATCCTTAATGAAATTACAACCTGCTCTTGCAAGTTGCATTTACAGGCACTGTCTGATTAGATGAATATTGTGCTGGAGATGAAAAGTGGCAACTGCAGCAGCAGGAAGAGGGCTTTGCTCCTCGTGCCGCCCGCGCAGTGGGAGGCCGCAGGCAGCCAAACCTTGCGTGGGGCTTCGGGATGGGACGGGCACAGCTCGCACCAAGCGTGTTGCTCAGGGTTCAGAGAATATCGGCGATTAAACGACACCCAGCAGTGAAAACTCTATACCACACAGGAGGCTTCCTTTTTTACTAAAAATTAAGAGTATTCCTTAAAAATTATTTCAGCAATTTCTGTTCTTGAAAGTCACACACATCCTTAAACATATAAAAAGATTGTCATTGCTTGCTGAGAATGCAGATCTTATGTGTATTTTGCTTAGCTGTTGTAAATGACAGCACTGTGAGTTGAACCTCACCTACATTTATGACTTTGTTCAGACTTAGCCTATTCTAAGATACCTGCTAGCTCCAACAACAGAGGCCTTTGTAGCTGACTTATTCTTGCTATGTTTTTAAAACGGGCCTCTTTCTTTGTGCCTGACAGTAATTGCACACGCGTGCTCTGGGCAGGCGCCCTGCCTGTCACACTTCTGATACGCGTGGATTTTCAGCAAGTGCTCTAATTTCCATGCTCTCCTCCACGGTTTCTTGCAGGCTCAAAACTAAGGGTGAATGATTTTGAAAATCCCGTACTTCCTACCAGATACACATCTTTGAGAAGGATTTAAATACAACTCACCCCAGTCTTATCCTGCTGTATTCAGAAAGGTTAGATTTTTTTTAAAAGGGCATCCAGGGAAGGCGATAGCCAGGAATGTTTTGCATTTACATTTCACCATAGTCTCAGAATCAGGCCCTGTGAGCCAGAGAGACAGTAATATTTAAGAAACAGCGTAACTGTGATATTCTGTGACTAAGAGCAATGCTATGTAATTCCATTTATATTCTGCGGATGGGACAGTGAGGTATTTAACTACAGCCTCCTATGGATACAACCAAAGGGGAGAATGACCTTTCAGTGAAATATGAGTTAATAACACTACAGTGCTGTCTGCTGTGGTTGAGTTAATCTTTGTGCAGCTTATAACAAAATGCAGTCTAATGTGTATTGAAAATTAATTAGAGTAAAGAGTGTGTTTTAGAAGTGTAATGGATATAATCTTTGGTTACATCAGCAAATTTCTGTTGCAATTAATACCAATTAACAGTTTTAAATAAAAGGGATCAGGGAAAAGGATGTGTTTTGTATTAGCTATATCATGTGTACTATCCATCACTTCTGGGTAGATCTGGCGTGATTTGCATGCCCATCTTTTGTTTCCATCCAAGCTAACCATCAAGGAGAGATTAACTCCCTTTATGAGGAGCAGAGGGAAGAAGATTGGATGTTCTTAATAGCTAGGCAAAAGGAGACAGCGAAAGAAAGAGGTTTAATATGCTATTTGTATTCTTTATGTACATCTGGAGGGAGCAGGGGTGTTTTCCAGAGGCTGTGGTTATCTAGGGTGTAATGCAGCCCATGGTTGACGCATGGCAGGCTGTAATGCAGCAGACACAGAGTGCACACAGCCTGGCAGAGCGCGGGCAGCTTTCAACAGAGTGCAATATCAGCATGTTTATTAGCTGCTGTGTTGACTCAGTTGAGGAAACTTCTCCTGTCAAGCCAGAGATGTCATTCAAAGATGGGGAGGGGGACTGAGGCAGGAGGAGAGCAGGAACTGGTTTGTTTTGCTGTATAGAGCATTAAAATGATGTACCCCCACTAGGAAACTTTATCCTGTTGGATTTCTTGTGTAAGAAACCCTCTCGGCTGATGTTTTACCTAGCAGTGGTGCCTTGCTGTTCTATACGGGGAAAAATGGTCCTTGCAGGAAGCATTTTCTAAGAGAATACATGGCCAAATAAAAGTGAAAAATATAGTATTTTTTGATTATTAATTTTCCTGTGGCATGGTATGAATAATATTCTGTAAAGGTCTGATCTCCTGGTTGTCCCAAAGGTGTAAAGTCTAACGTGCTGGTTGTTTCCCATCCGGCTTTTATGTTTGGATAAAATGCCAAGTACTTTGAACTGAAGTATTAGGTGCACTTCCCTGCTAGACAGATCAGCAGAGAAACGGTTAATAACACTGACATTTAAATTGGCTTCTTGTTAAGTGTCAGTTCTCCCCACAGAGCTGAAGAAGAGCTATTGTTTCAGGCAGTCTGTTTGTGGATTCATGAAAACAGGCTCCAGTTGCTTACACAAGGGTCAAGGTTGGGAAAATAGCTTTACAACTTCATGGACAACAACCATAAAGGAACAGTGTCAACTAGTGGTCCTGCCTCAGTGTTTTCTCTTCATGCTATGTGAACCAGTGGTGATCTTTGGAGCAATCACTGGCAGTGCACGTGTGATAGGCTTGCCGCAAGAAAACAGTTTATTTATTACTCTCTCTCATTAAACGTGCTAAAGTTGTTAAATTTCAGAGAACTAATGAAGTCACTAGCAGAATTCTAAAACAAAATGTAGTGCTACTGTAGGAGCCTCAAACATGGATTTCTCTGAATTTTTCAGTCAATGAAGGCTGCTGTAAATAAATGGTCTTGCAGCAGAGATCCAAAAAACTTCATGTAGAATTTCACTCCAATGACAATTGCCCCTTCTAGCATCTGATTTTTTTCTAGTAAAGGAAAAGCTGAGTATAGTAAGTAAGAGGTTAGTAGTCACATTGTTTTATACATTGTAGTTATGTGTTGCAAAATATTGAGGTAGCCTGCTTTCATGGTAAGTAGGGAGGATATCAAGCAATTTAGGCTCACTACTATCAGTTTATTGGCTATTAAAAGTATAGAATGAAAAATTAACGATGATTCTGCATGAACATTTTTCAGTATAAGTTCAGGAAGAGAGGGGAAAGGGAAGCTAGCAGTTATGCTCAAGTGGGAATAAGAGCTCTAACCACAGCACTGTCGATGCTGCTTGAATGGCAGCATCCTGCCAGATCGTGAGAGATCTCTTCTGTTTCATTCCAGGTACATTCCGTCTTTGTATGGTACGTAAAAGTTAAGCCATTTCCATTTAAAATAAAGCAAAACAAAAAATGAATGAAAACCCTAAAAGACTGATGTTTAGCCGTTTTCCGGTTTCTCTTGGTAAGTCCTGTGTCAAGAATTGCTAAACATTCGCAAAACATGCTTCTGAATGATATGACTTTTGTCTCAACTATAAATTGAAGGCACTTTCATTAAAACATTACCATGACTTCATCTTTAATTACCACTTCATGGTTGGTTACTGATTTGAAATACAGATTAGAAAATATTTCAGTTAGTTTCTCTGACAAGTTTATCATAATCATTCGTCATGCTTAAGGCAAAAAATAATAGACAGGCCAGCACAGATTCTGTTTGTTTCAAGCTAGTAGTAATCTGTATGTTTATGTTAAAAATTAAAACACTCAAACTGCATAAAACCATGTTTAGTGAGTGCAACATGGCAGTCTTGGCTCAGAGGATCTTACTGTGTTCCAGTCATTTTTTTTTTTTAATTGTATTTTCTTTTTTCCTTAAAATAAATTTCAATGATGTGCTGAGCAGATAACCCTGAGAATCAAGGACCTTTTTCTGATAGATGAATTATGGCATAGGCAGAAAGAACACAAATCTCAGCAAGTGCCTGACAAATGTGCCTCATCTGTGAGGTAAAGGTCTGCTTGTGGTGACGGGAGGCTAGGTCTCCATGCCAAGTCATTACATGCTCTCTTAGCTCATGCTTCCACCAAAGTTCCAGGTTTTGAAATGTGGAGATCTGTCTGCAGCTGAAATCAAATCAGAAGCCCATTTTGGACAATTATCATGTGGTAATTCCCTATGAGTAGTTCTCTGTGCAAACAGAAATGTAGAGGTACCCGATAAGGGTTCCATCTAAACTCCTGGTCACTGAATCCCAAGCATATGTTTTGCTCTTAACCTCTATGTGTATGTAAATTATTTCAGTGGGAATAAAATGACATTTTATCCCATTTTCCTGTCTCAATTCTCTTCTGAGCATGTGGCTACTGCGTTTTCCAAAGTACTAGTCATGGGCATTCTCGCATGTTTGTTCATACACCAGAGTAGTATTACATAGAATATTGCTTCCAAAAGACTTAGAAAAATGATTCTTTGGACACAAATATTGTTTCACAATGTTGGCACCATGATTGTAATTGTTTGTTAGGTACTTTTTTAATGCGATTTAGGCCATTTCATGGAATGCTTTTGTGTAAGGCATAGTACAGTGTGGTTTTGCATTTTATGTTATTGCAATTGAAAGTGTCAAATATTTCAATTGCAAAGAATATTGAAAACAAACCATAAATGGTCTTGGACAAAACTAGCATTTGCTGTTAGTGTATTTAAATAAAATCAAAATAGTGAATAGTGACGAGTGTAACTCAGATCTTTTCCCGTTTCATTGGTATGAAGCCAATAAACCAGTTTATATGATTGATTGCATATATACATCGCGCTAAGAAATCTGAGGCAATGTCACATCGCATTATACTTTTCTGTGGTATAAATGGCTGGGCCAATGAGTAATGGGAATTTGAACATGTATAATTGAGTGGCAGCTGTCCTATCGCAACCTTAGGACTAGTTACCTGCTAACTCATTTTTCATAGCCTGAAACTGCATCTTAGAGCCACCAGCACTTGGCAGCTTTGAGTTCAGGGGTACAACAGCGTAATTAAAAGGCCGTACCCCGAATATGTCCATTCTTGCTCTGTCACTGATTCAGGTTTTGCTAGGGAAAGCAAGCTCCCTTATCTTTCCTTCAGAAAACCCCGTACCTCATATATCTTTGTTCTTCTTCTTCTACTTGTCAATACATGGGATGTAAGTGGAAAAAAAGAATGGTAAATGTTTCTTGGAAGAGAACTGGCAGTAGGGGTGGATGTGTTGCAGATGGAAACAGAGGCTCTCCGTTCCGCTTCTGGATCACACGGCGAGGCTGAAGCAGGTAGCAGGCTCGTGCTTCCTCTCATCTGCAGTTCCTCTCCGGCTCCCTCCATCTGGCACACATAGTCTAGGAGCCAGCACCACACACACAAGAGAAAAAAAAAAAAAAGTGGTGGCAGAAGCTTAAGCCTCCTTAAATACTTCCTGTTACTTTTGTTTTATTTTATTTTACTTTATTTTTTTGCTGGTAGCATCTCCTTATTTACGTTCCCTAATTATGCTGTGAACAATCTTGAAGCTTTGTGTATGCATTGCACTATAGCCTGGAAAAGAGAGCAAAATGATTATTATACTGTCTTTAAAAAAATGGAAAGCCTACAAAGTCTAGGTACTTTTTTTTTAGTTTAGTTATATTTTAGGAGGATGCAGTCATTTGGTATAAACTGATGCAACTCCTTTGAGGCCAACACCATCAGTTCATACCAATTAAGAGGTCTGGCTTTTTCACTTGCAGACTCTCTTTTAGAAGAATTAGGTCTTTTTGATTCGGATTTGGTGAATTCTATAAGCTTAATAATACATTCTCATAGGTTCAACTTGCAGAGCTGAAGTAAGTACATTCTTGCATTGCCAATTGGACCTATTTGGATATCTAGGAGTGTAAAGACTCCAACTGACAACACAGTAGTGCTAACCGTGCCTGCAAAAGAGAAAGAAGTGCATATATTTTAATGCATAACTGCATGCATGTTTTTGAAAAATCTGGAAATCTAGGAGTTCTGTGAAACTCCTATGAAATGCAAATAATGAAATGCATACATATATATGAAATGCAAAAAATGCACTGCAAAAACTTCTCTCTAACATCAGTATATTTTCTCTCTCTCTTTTATTTGGTAAATGTGGAAGAGTGGAGGCTGAGGACAAGGACAGATACAGTTTTGAATGTGGGGAAAAAAACAGTAACTGTGACAAAAACAGTATAATTCAAGATTATGCTTAGATCTTTAAGCCAATGCATGAATCCAACCTCGGTACATTAACTTGCAATACTTAAAAACAGTTAATGTGTTTTGTTTTATTTGTTATTTGGTTGAGCAGATGGTAATGGTTTTGACACAATTCAGTTTTTTATTTTTCTTCTTTTCTTTTCTTGAAAAGACAAGGCTCTTTTTCCCACTTTGTCACAGCTGGTTACCAATCAATCTCAATTCACGGTACAGTGATGATAGCACATGTTGTTTGGGGGCCAAATCTGATTGGGTTGCATTTTCAGCAGTGTTTCATATCAAAAAAAAAAAAAAAAAGTGTCTGTATGGCAGTGGCTGTCAGCACACTATTGTACAACTGTCATTAATCAAAACTAGCAACAATGAATGCATTCATATGTGCCAGAGACTGCCAGATTTCACTCAAAATCACCCCATTTCTATTGGAGTTTCCTCACCAGCAATGTTTTCTCATCTGCTTGTTGTTTCTGTTCCTTTCTTCCTTTCCAGTCCCTTCCCCCCATCCTCCTCAGCTAATTAAAAGCAGACCTGCTCTAACCAAGACTTGTAGAACAGAAGTTATGTCATGCGATGCCTACAAGTGACTGCCTTACATCTGCACCCGGGCTGCCTTGCTGTTTAAAAGACATCTCCCAACTCAGTGTGATGGCTGAAGTCTAAGCTAAAATGAAAGGTTAAGAAACTCCAAATGTTTAACAGAAAGAAGTATTTAAAATCAATTAGATGGCTATAAACGTAGGAAACTGATGCCTGAGGCACTGCATTTTGTGCTGCGTTTTGGCCTTTTTTGGCTAGGAGTCAGCAATATTTGGGTAATATGTTGGAAGGTGTTTCTTGACACTGCATGCATTTCAAAGGCAGCTCTTTCTTTGTACATTGGCAGACTTGGGGACCAGCTTGACCAGTATGCTTTGGTGGGTTTTCGCCACTCCGTCAGCAATCCAAGCGTCTGTGGTTGGTATTAAGGCAGTCAGGGAGAGCCTGGTTCTCCAGTGTCAGTGACAATAATCCAGATGAGAGTTAACAACTTCTACGTAAACTCAGATGGAAACACCTTGTTGTGGAAATATGAGGCTCCAGGACCAGGGGAAGAGAAGATTCCTTGTTCAGCGCTGTACGGGTGGATGTCTGAAAAACAGAAAGAATGCAAAAATATCAAGGCTTCACACCTTATTACTTCACAGTCTGCTTATCAGACAGGCTCCTTGTGCTGCGGTGCGCGCGGCGAGGAGCCAGTTTCCTTCTCCTCGCTGCCTGCTCCGTCTGTCAGAGCGCATCACTGAACCGCGGTGACTTGTGTGCACAGGGTGGCTTGAACAGATGACTGAGGGGCAGCGTGTCAGGACTTCGGGACAGCAGATGGTTCGGATGTCCCACGAGCCCATCTGCGTGCGCATCTAATTGCTTCGATGGCCACGTCCTAGCCGGGTGGTCCCAAAACCCAGCATGGCCTCGTTGCGTAGGCCGGCTGGGATAACCGGGCTCTCGTTGCGCCATGTTTGCTCCACGGCCCGAGCGGGCGACGCGAGCGGCGCTCTCGCTGCAGGCCCTGGCCTGTCTGCGCGGTGGCCGGCGGCGAGCGGGGTGGCCGCGGAGGCTTCGCAGCAGCCGATCGGCCCGGTGGCCCCACGCGGCACCACAGCGAGGTGGCGGCGAGCGGCGCAGCTGCCGCCCAGGGCGCACGGCGGGGCCCCGGCCCAGGCTCCGCGCCCCGGCTCCAGTGGCCGCGCGCGGCCCTGCTGCCCGTCTGCTCTCGGCGGCGCGCTGGCGAGCGGGCCGCGCGGCGGGCACCCGCAAAGGTGCGAAAGGGAAGCGGCAGTGAGAATAATGATAAATAATAAAGTCCATGTAGCAAAATAAATAGCTAATTGTTGCCTAACTTCATACACACGATTCCTGTTTGCAGCTCATGTCTATGCTACAGCTGGTCCTGATTTTGCCGTCCTGAAGGAGCTGAAGGCAGCCTTACATTTTCGGTCCCCTAGGGCTGGCCTTGTGTCAAGAAAATAAGCGTTTTCTCTTGTCTGCAGCTCTGTGGTGGCCAGGGACAATAACTGCCACATCATTGCGGGATGCTGTTGTCATATTTT
Source organism: Tinamus guttatus (assembly GCF_059628265.1). Taxonomy (NCBI): domain Eukaryota; kingdom Metazoa; phylum Chordata; class Aves; order Tinamiformes; family Tinamidae; genus Tinamus; species Tinamus guttatus. The sequence continues at coordinate 1,327,385 of NW_028290136.1, read as the reverse complement.
TGAGCTTTTTAGGGGAGTCAAATTGCATTTGCTCTCATACGAAAGCAGTGTTTTCTGTTTACCATTAATTAGTGCAGCACAGTATGCAGAACTGCATAATTTAGTGAGGAGTCCAGAAAAAAATGTGCCTCAACTGCATATGGCTTTTTGACTACTAAGCAGTAGTTCTGTACTATCCAGAAACTGAATATTAAGGTCTCTGTTTTATTTGCTCCTTAATAGAGCAACACTAGCAAAATAATGGTGCTAACAGTTTTTTCTGTATGCCATGGCATCCTCTCGTTCTACCCATTGGCATATCCCTTATTCATTAGTTAAATCTTAGACAATGCATGTACATACAACTAAGTGTGGCATCTAAAGAAAGAGCTAGCTATGTTTATGTGCCTGTTTAGATATGTGCCTGATAGAATAGTTAGTCTTCATTTGGTCTTCTTTTTTATTTCATTTTTGCTAGCACATGAAATGGATTTACAGAATACAGAGAACTTTGAACACTTCAACATATGGGATCCTTTGGTCAAGATGCTTTTGGGTCTGTTGTAGAGAGTGCATCATATGCAAATGCATAGTATACATGCTAAAATAAAAGAGCTGATAGCAATGTATAATAATGATGTACACAGAAATTAACATCTGAAGTCCCCAAGGTGTTTTAACACTGCTCACATTGTAAGGCTGAATTCATGTAACTGACTGTGTTATATTCTTACGTACCTACCTGTAAGCGTGCCGTCGTATATCCTTGCAATATGATTACTGAACAAGCCTACAAGGTCTTTACTGTGTGTGTAATGGAGAAAAGGTAGATTACTTGTTTGGAGTTATGTGGTGAGAGTTTATACAGTCAGAGTGTTCAAGTATCCTTGGGTCTATGTGTTACTCTAGTGCTGTGCACCACTTTCTCTATTTGGCACCTGAGAATCTGAAGCTAAACGTAGATTCATAATGAATTAATTCAGGTGTCGGGCATTTTATGTATAGATGAAATGTTGAAAATAATCTTTCAAGAGAGTGTTTTGAGAATAAAATGTTCATGCTGAAAACTGGTCTTTTCTGATTCAGGGGCCAGAGAAATTTCATAAAAGATAAAATCTCTTGTTGAATTTAATCAGCTTTGGATCAGAGCCTAAAATATTTTGTTAAGCTTAACTTTTGCAGAATGATAACAGTTTAACTGAGAATATTCTTCTAGATGTAAGCACTCTAAATGCCTTGTGAATGAATGTTCACTGCATACTGAAGTACTTTGCATTATTTTGAATTTTACACATCCCCATAATTTTAACGTTATCACAGTAGCAGAAGCAAAGAAACAGACAAACCAAAATTGTTTTTTTTTCCAATTGCTTTCAATGGAAGAAAAAAGTTATTGTCCACTCTAATGAATCACAGTGTAGTATTTACATTAAATTGATAAATCTCCCTTTAATGTGCTTTTTCAATAAATATTATCTTCCAGAGCTTAAAAGTTTTCTTTGTTGTTTGTAATAGAGTAGTATCCAATCCTACCAACATGCTTGCAGTTTTCCTAAGGGGTTGCTGCTATAGCAAAAAGTATTTTTAAAGAAAAATTTCCAAATCAGCTAAAGGTGAAGTATGTAGCTCGCTTAGTTAAAGGCATGATAAACCTGAGCTGTCATGTGTTGCTAACTGATATGTGATAGCTTAATTTTACCATATTTCTCTAGATCAAGGGCAAAGAGAGTGATATTAATAAAGCTCTAATACTGAGTGAACATGGCAATACTAATTTTATGTAAAGTTTCTAACTAATGTAGAGTGCAATAAAAATGTCATGAAGATTAATACTTGGTGGAATTGTCTAATCCTAGCTGGTAATTTATCTTTCTGACTTGGATCCAAGATCGGTACAGACTGGTATATGCCAGGTGACGGGTTTTGTTCATTTCTGTTGGCCACTGAATGAGTTTCTGTTCTTCTCTGTGTCGCAGGTATGACATCAAAGATGACTATACTTTGCGCATTAAGAAGGCCATGAGCACAGATGAAGGAACCTACACGTGCATTGCCGAGAATCGAGTTGGGAAAGTGGAAGCCTCTGCTACCCTCACTGTCCGAGGTGAGCATTCCCATGCAGGGAGGGCTTGTGTCTCCCATACGGATCATCTAACGCCATGTCCTTCCCTGCTGTTGGTGGGGTTGCACGCATCCTTTGCAGTTGTGGGTGCTGCACTGACTTGCAGCAGAGGTGAAACCCTCATCCTATAGAAGATAAAATTTCCGTTTACTTGAGTGGGATGGGATCTTCCTGCAGTTAAAGATCTGTTCCAATATTTTTTGCTGAAGAGCAGATACATATGTAGGCAGAAGCAAACAATACATAACCATGGGCCCACAATTTAAGATGTGAGGCATCAGTTCAATTGTGTTCCATGTTCTAAAAAAAAAAAAAATACAAGGAGCTTAGTGAGTAACTTCTTTGTTTATTCATACCAAATGTAATGCAGAAACTATTATTAGGCAATTAGCTCTGCCATAATTAAATTCTCTGCCATTACTTTTTATCTGAAAGATAAACCCAAGCCAAAAAAGAGAAAATATTAATTAAATTTTGTGGTTATTGCAAGGCAAAGACTAACATTTCTTCTCCTAAAACATATTGGTCTCTAGTATCCACTTGGTGTTTATACAGTGCTGTTTGATGTGCTGCGGAGGTTTTAAGACCAGTAGAATTATGAGTTGCCAAGATGTCTTTTGTGACAGTAGATATAGATATGTTAAAGATTATGGGGAGAGAAAAAGTTTGTGGGCTAATGGTTCTCTATGAGCAAATAGAACATAATAGTTATTACTTCATTTCAAAAGATAAGCAGCAATTTGGCACAATGGATATCATGCAGACACTATTTCACAGCTTAGTGGTGCATGCTGACGGTTTTCAGTAGATCTGTGAAAGGTTAATAAAAACATTTTTAGCTTTATCTGTGCTCCTCTTTTCATACACATTAAATCAAATGTTCAAAGTCTCAATGGATTGCTTTATTAGAACTGGGGTCAACTGACCCAAGAGGCCAGCTTCCATTTCCATCCATTTAATGCATGGACACAGTTCAGTTTAATCTGCTGAATTCAAAGGGGGCGAGAAAAACCACCAATGTCTTTGTAGGGAAGAGATGGTTGTCTATAACAAAGAACAAAGAGTATTGTAATAATCTGTGTACTAAAATATTACCTAGTGTTCACTTTAGATAATACACGATAATGCAGTTTTACCTGTTGTAAGCTGAAGGATTAAGTTTACCTGCTGCACGTTTGCCTGAGATTTTGCACTTCCATTTTATAAAATGAGAAAAATAGTCCCTGCGGTGAACTCCCAGAAATACTGTCACTCTGTTCTTTGTCACAGGCAGAACTGTAATGCCCAACAAGTCTGGCCACCAATTCGGTAGCCTTTAAAAATTACTATAATTTTGTCTGCTGTATACCTTACTGGAACAAGACTTATTTTTTGCTGCCCTAGCCTTGTGATATGAACAGTGACTAAAAGCAAACAAAAAAAATCCCTTCAAATCACTGAAGCTTGAGCCTGACCAAATTAAGGAGAAAAGGAAAAACAAGGAAATAAATAATGTAATCTATTTTCCTGCAGTAAAAGCAGGTTTTCATTATCTTGGGTATTTTTCCCCCTGGGCTTGTCATTTACAGTTAAATATGTAGTGTTTATTCAACACAAAGGAAGCCACAATATTACAAGCATATTAAATGTTTAGGATATGACAGAGAATGAGAAAAGCCAAGGAACTCAATGAGAAGCCTTATTTTCTTTTAACAAAAGGCTGGGCAAACTCCCGTTGACTTAAAAGGGCCAGGAGCAATGGCCCTTTTAATCACAGAAAGCCTTGGCTCTGAATGCTCAGTCCTCCTCAAGTTTCACCTGAGACTGTGCAGAGGAGCGAGAGCAAGCGCGGCAGTTCAGCACCCGCTCGGAGGGGGCCTGGCTCCGTGCGGGTGCCCTGCAGTTACCTCTGCACAGCCGGGCAGCACGCGCAAACCCTGCGCTCCCACCCTGCGGCTCCATCTCCTCGGATGCAGGCAGGAGCTCGCGTTGCGCTGCCACAACTAGCCAAACCTGCGCTCTGTGACTCGGCCTTCATGCTCGCTCTTGGGAAGGCGCATATGGCTCCTATTCCTCCTCCCTCTCTCTGTGGGAGAAGGAATATATCATAACTCTGGAAGCCCCAGAATCCCAGGATACATGATGCATGAGAAAGGCAGAAATGGGAGGTGCGTTGGAAAAGCGAGGGTGAGGACTCAGTAGGTCCTTGTGTGCTATGTTACCTAGGATAGTTTGTGTCTTGATGTTGGCTCTAGTCTGCACATAAGCATATAAAGCTGGTTAACTTCCTTAAAAAAAAAAAAAAAAAAAAAAGGGGGCAGCGTTACTTCAAACTCTTTCTCTCAGTAAAAAAAAGGAATGTTTTCAGCTACCCGATTCAATCTGAAGTGAATTTTATGTCCAGCCTCTCACCTCTTCCTAAAGGGGTATCTGTATTTTATTAACAGAGGGACTGACAGCCCCGTTTTCCAACTCAGGTATAATGAAGGGCTGTTGCTATAATCAAGAAATCACTTGTTGCAGCAACAGCTTTCAATCTTGATATCAGTCTGAAACAGAATTAACTTGTCGATCATTCAGGAGCAATTTTTTTAGGAAGTAGAAGTTATCTAAACAGTAATTTGGGAGGTTCTGAGTTGAAATCCCTGCGGCCATTTCAGCCTGTTTGTTGTATTTTCATCAGCCCTGTCAGCGAGAGAAAAGCAATGTGCTGTATGCTTTCATGCCTGTTATTGAATGAGAAAAACTGTCTTGGGCTTTTTGTAGCCCTTACTGCTGTACTGACTAGCCATGCTTAAAATTCAGTTGGTGTTTGACTCAGAAAGCAAATGCCTTGCATCTACTGGCATGACATTTGCCAGTCTGTGGCTTAAATTGATGTTTTCATCAGGATCTGGAAGTCTGTGCTAATGCAAAGCAATTTTTCTTCTATCAGGCATTAACAACGATACTTGATGACGCCACGCGAGGTTAATAAAAATGTTTCTCAGAGAATAGTTCCAGCCAACTTGTTCAGATACTATGCCCAAATAAATGTAAGAATTGTGACACATGACATAATAATAATAATAATAACAGTGAACATTTTACTTAGGCTGTCATTTGAGGGTTTAGCAATCATGGTACTATCCATAGTTTAACGTAACATTACACGTCATGCATTCTGACAGATATTCTTTTCTTTTTTTAATTTCTTTTTTATGTTCTCACTACACCATTGTAATGTCAACAGCTCGCCCCGTTGGTAAGTAACCATCCTTCTATCCATTTTAGCATGGCTTCATGCAATGCTTCATCTTTCATTTGCAGCAGCATTTGACTGGCTTAAACTAGCAGCCAGTGCTTGATAGTGCTAATTTTATGACACCAGGCAAGTGATTTTGATGTCAAAGTACTATTTCTAAACTTTGTATTTTCTGCTTTGCCATGTTGCCAAATCACCAACAGGTATCAATCAGTGAAACTGGGTGGGCCTGGTGATATTGCGCCCAAATCACTAAATCAGTCATTTTTAAGAGTCTCTATAAGGGCCTGATATGAAAGCCATTGAAATCGACAGACAGACAGTATTGGCTTTGGTGAGCTTCTATCAGGCCCTGACTGAGCAGCTCATTATGCTTTTGTTGCATAGCAGTAAGAGCACGGGTTTTGCATGCCCTGTCTTTCTTGAATCTTTCGGAGATCTTTGAAATAAAATAGTCCTGAAATTGAAGGGATGGAGTAGATTTCCGTGCTTCTTTAAGAAAGTTCATCACTACAAGGATTGATTCTTGCCTTTGGGTCATCTTAATGCTTGGGCTGCATTTTGGAATGCACTGTATAGGATGCACAGTATTTTGCATTACAAACCCCAGAGGACGACAGTCTCTGGATTTTGAGTTCCTACTGGGAAATTTTAATTCCTGCCTGTACCTTTTAAATTACTTGTAAAAATTGTAAAAATTTACCTGAGCATAATGGAAAAATTGTGGCTGCGAGTAGCTGACATTATTTAAATATTATTCACGGATGTTTACTCTGTGCCTATGTGGATTTTCTAAATAATTTAACCAGTTACACTGTTCCTATGATTGTTAAAGTTTGTGTTTACATGTATCTTATAGAATAATAATGTTTTAATTCTTTGGATTAGTAGGCAAAGTACTGATGTTAATAGAGATTACTGGGTCAGGGCGAGGGGGTGGTCTTTCTTTGTGTAGTCAAAAGTTATATTAGGGATGTGTTTGACTAAAGTTCATCAGTTTTGTCTTGTCACTGTTCTCCGCTGTTAAGGGTTTGGAGGAAGGGAGGTTGGAATAAAGATAAAATCCAGGTTAGCTCTGCTGTTTACAGGACAGAGCTGATCCCAAGCTTATTAACGTTCTTGAAGTGGTGGATATAGAGCCAAGCCAACTACCTCTATGATCACAGCATGCTTTATCTACTCTAGAAAATTACCTGCATAGAATGGAAAATTCCACCATGCACCTTGCAGAATTATTCCGTTAGCAAGCTTTTTGCTCGAGTCACTAGTCTATTACTTGCAATTACACTAGTTCTTATGAAATTAATTCCCAGGAGATACATCAGCACTGAACTTGTGGTAAACTTGTAGTAAAAGTGTTCCTTGATTTAAAAATGGTATGTGGAATGCGGCTTATTTTTAAAGTGAATCTTTCATGTTAGAGAGGGCTTTTTTTTCATGGCTAATAATAAAATGTGCTTCTTGAAACACTAAAAATGCTACAAGACAGCAAGTAATTTATTCCTAGGTATTTTTTTCTGATGGCTCACTTAAAAAAAAAAAAAAAAAAAAAGGAAGAGAGAAGAAAAATTCACAAAGTAGAGGCTGTTTTAAGCTCAGTAAATGCATGAATGAAATGACAGAAAAGTCACAAGAAAATAATAGGCCTTTTCAGTGCTGCTGATGTCTCATTTCAAAACACTGAACCTCTGTTTGAAGACTCTTCAAGCATCTTGAGTCATATGTGAGTCCATCTTCAAAATTTATAGAGAAACTATTGCTTAAATTACTTACTCTAGGTACAGGATTCCTGTGTATGACCAGCTCTGGTCAGCCTAATGTTTATCCTGCCTAAGCTACTTGAATTTCTTACAATTCTTACAGAAAACTATTCTTTTTTCATGATTAACGTTAATCTTAAAAGAACTATGAGCATATATGAGTCTTTGCCAGGTATGAGTCTTTGCCAGGTAAAGCAAAACAAAGGAACTTCCCTCTCTGCCACCACATGCCCACCAAAAAGCCTAGTCTTCTGCCAAAAGTGTTCTGTTAAAATCATCCTTTGAAAAGAGGAGTGGGTCCAATTTTGTAGCATTTTTTGTTTAGTAGATTACCTAGAATAGAGAGCAAAAATTACTCCTCCTTCTCATGGAAAGTAAGCTAAGGCCAGCTTAATGCCATTGCACTCGTGACTGTCTAGCAGGACATGGTTTTAACAGGAAGACATTTACATGTTTATATTTCTCTTCAAGTGCAGAGACCAGTCTAAAAGTTTATATTCTTTCGTGCCAGCTCGGAATTACCTGGGTGCTTATACTTTTCATCTTTACCTCCCTTTCAAAGCAGTCATGTTTTGTCTTTATTGTATCTTAAACAAAACCAAAGCATTTTCTTTGAATGGCCTATCACTGAAGAACAGAAAAATGTGTTCTTATTGTTCCACAACTGCAAGTGTTATTGCAAACTGAATCATTTTCATTTTCTATTTAGCTTTTACCTGAGTGTTTCAAATATTTATATACTGTTAAGTTTCGACATTTTTGTTGAAGTTTTGGCTTGAATGAAAATTTAGAGTAGGATTTTTCCTGCCAATGGCCATTTTTGGTACAAGCAGTTATTAGCATATAGCATATACTGCATATACAAAACGAGGTATGGTTCTGCCTGAGGTGGATGGCAGCTGGTGAATTTAACAGCTCTCTACCAGATTACTCATCATGTTTTGATTTGCTGCTTAGAATAAGTGTATTGCCCATTTCAAAAATAGCAATTCTCTTATAAACAAGCTTTTGAAAAGCTTTCCTATAGGAGTTACAGCAGATGGGTTAGGAAGCTAGATATTTATCCCTATTTAGACTATTTCTACTGTTATTTCACTCATCAGATGGTTTTCCAGATGAGTAACTTGGTATTTTCATGCTTTCTCATCCTCATGCATTTCTTAGGGAAGTTGTGCAGACGAGTAGCTGTAAAAACTAGCACTAAACTTGGGAGGACCCCAAAAGTTTTATATAATCCCACCTAACCAGCTCTTCAAAAGCTGTTGCTAAACATCCTAGATGTGGGAAACTTACTTAAAGTTCAAAGAGAAGATCAGCTGTGTCTCATGCTTGCTACCTTCCCCCGATCACCTAAAAAGCTATTCAGATGCCAGAGTGCTCAGTTTTCAAATCAATTCCCACTGTATGCAAGTGAAGATACAGATCTTTCCATTGCAGTTGCATCATATTGAGTCAAGTCTGGTTATTGTCATATGCTACAAATCATCTTTCCCAGAAAGAAGTATTGTATAGCAAATAGATGAATTTTACTTTTTTTTTAGCCCGGATAGTAGGAAAAGTATTATTTGAGGAAGTATTCCTTTTGAGTAAGAAGTAAGTATTATTTGGAATTAACTAAAGAGATAAGGTAAAAACCAAGTTGAAAAAATTTCATTTCCTTCTATGTTGGATGATAGACAAACATATCCTATCCATTTTCCACATTTCATACTAATTAAATAGACTCTAAGCATATTTAAGTGAAATGTAACCATATGATGCACTGTACTCTTCTCTGGGAAGTTTTCATCTCCTAAATCCACCTGGCCTGGCCATCTGGTCTTTCAAGAATGATGTAGCACAAAGCATCTAAAATAGAAAGAGCAGTTTGAAAAAAATACATAGATTTTATAGCTTGAAATTACTTTGTTTACATAATAAGTGAGAAAGATCTGTCTTTATTCTTCTCTGCGTCACTCTCACTCATCTTGCAGAAAAACTTGCGTTGCATAAATGCTGTTTTTATGTATATATTTATAAAAATATCACCTTTAGTTGGGACTTGGAGGATTTATACAACAACAGCAGAAATGGTGGTTGGTGTGTGACAGCATTGGTCATGCTTGACACTACTGTGCCAGCTTGCAGAGGCAGAAATCTGTGTCTGTATCAAAGAGTTTCATTCTGGCTGTCTGCCTGCTGCTGCCAGCTAGAGAGAATTTTGGAAGAGGTTAAAGGCACCAACATATCCGTTTGGGATTTGCTTCTTCCTTAAATTAATGAACCATACATCCTCGTTGTCCATCAATGGACAAATGCTTTTAGAAGGGATTGCCATCAAATGAACTCCATATTTCTGGATATACCACTAACAAATTAAAATATGGAACTGATTTTTTTTTTTTTTTACCTTCTAAAGCTCTTTTTGAAAATCTTAAATCTTTAGCATTTGTATTTTGGTATAACTTTTTAATTTTGTGCTTGAACCTGTCTAAGGACTTCAGGTATATAAGATACTACAGTATCTAATATAACTGTGAGATGAGAGAGAGCATGTTAACTACCACACTGTAATAAAGTCCTGACCACAAAGCTCTGGCTCTGTTTTCGGCAATTCCTAGTCTCCTGGGGTCTACCAAACAGTGATTCAGAATGGAAATACCTGAGTTCTGGCAGAGAGCTCTTCTTCAGTCATAAGCATGGAAGACTGCAGTATTAATATTAGAAGTCTGGGCAATTTCTGCTGTTCAGCCCTGGTGTCAAATATGTGCCTATGCTCATCATGCTGCTTCTCTCTGGCAAAGTCCAGCTATGGCAACTGCAGAGAGTGATTAAGGGCCTAATCTTTCATTGCTGAACTCCAGCATGGGAAAGTTCTGGGAGGTTTAATGTGTAAATATTTCTTGAACTTACCTGAATTCATTATTTCTACTGAAAATGGGAGGTATTTTCCTACTTGAGTGGATTCTGAATCTCTCCATAAGCCTTTGAAGAGTAGTGCCTGAAAAGAGTCTTTTGATCTGTTATTCCACCAGAAGTTTTCCCTTGCCTTTTTTGAAAGGAGAAAACAGTTACTTTTCCTTCAAGATAAGTATGAAAATCTATGCATTAATCCAGTTTATCCTCTCTGCTCAATTGGTACTACCTGTGCTACTGCCCTATTATTACAGGCTAGATAGAACCTTAATATTATTCATCGGCAAAACTAGTTCATGTCCCATCTTTCTATGCTAGCGTTAGTAAACAGCACAGTCATTTTTCATTCCTCACTTCTTTTCCTCTCTCCACTTTCCCATATCCTCAACTGAGCAGGTTATCTCTTCTCAGCCTTTTTTTGGGGGGGAGGCAGGGGTAAACAAACCAAGCACTTTTTATCCTTCTCATTATAGGTAGACTCCTCACTCTTCTCATCATCTCCTTAGATCCCCTCTTCACCTCAGTGCATTTAAATTCATATGGATTTTTTTTTTTTTTGAAAGAGCCAACCGGATTACACTCATTATTTTGGATGAAATCTTAGTATATCAGCAAGGGGTATGCCTTTCCGTTTTTAACATGCATTATCAGAAAAGCCTCCTGCTCTCTCCCATGACAAAAGGAATCATAGTAGATTACATGTCTTTCTGCCAGCATGATTTGTTTTGTTTGCTAAATTCACAGAAGTTCCAGGAGCACAAGCCATTCCCTAATGATACAGTTTGCATTAGCAAGCAGTCTTAAGTGTTATTTTTTTCTAGGAAAGTGCATCTTTTCTAACTGATCTGAGCTAAAGATATATCTCAGGCACTTGAAGAGGAAAAAAATTATATATAGGGAGAAGAAAGAGGCCTGAATAATGTAATGCACTGGGTGGCCAGAGTCAGTGCCACCTCTCTTTATCAAAGCTCCATGAAGAGTTTTGCGGAAGGGAATTTCCAGGAGCATCTGCAAGATACAAGAGCCTCTTTACAGAGATGGTTGGACAAGATAAAATGGGAGAGAGAGGTATGGCTAGATGACAGCAGGCTACAGTCCAATGCTGAGATGAAACAAAAACCAGATGTTTAAACTTAATGTTTTAATGTAGTGTCAAAGAAAGAGGAGGGACGAGGATGCCGATGAGTTCAAAGCAATGGAACAGGGAAAAAAGTAGATGTCTTCGTTCTCTGCTTTGTTAGAGCCAAATTTTTATGTAATTGTTTTCCTAATTTTTCTTTTTGTAGAAATTAATGCCAAGAAAGAAGGAGAACCAAGTTGTCAGTAGTGTTCTTTATTTCTTTATGTCTCAACTTTGTTATAAAAATGATAAACTCAAGTTGGCAGTTACATGAATTGAAATTGACAGGGAAACTCTTGAGTATAAACCAAACCTGCTCTTCCATTAGTGTTTATCGCATGCCTGTTTTTTCACCATGCAGATTTAGCCCACTTCTTTCTTTGAGTCCGGACAAGGATAAAAGAGAGATTTTATGCCAAAATATACAGGGCAGTGAGTTAGTGCCTTTTTTAAAAAATCTTTGATTCTCTAGAATTCTTTGCCCTCTTGCATATTAAAAAAAAAAAAAAAAAAAAAAAAGGCATGGGCTTCCACACTTTTGGAGATTATCTTGTGCAGAAATTCAGAGCAATTGAAGGATAAAAATATTGTTATATGTGAAATTCTGAACCTGAATTTAAGTTGAAGATTAGAGCAATTAGTCTAGGTATCAAAGATGGTTTAGTGTTTTCAGATGACTGAAGCATATGATCTTTTCATGCTGTTATGTTTTCACATAGCTCATCTGAAAACAGCAAACAAATAGAAAATAAGAGAGAATGATTTCTCGCATCTCATCTGCCAGCAGCACCACATGAAGGACAGTTGCCTCAGGATCCCTTTGGTCTTCATAATGACCTTGTTGATGCCCCGCTTTCCCCTCTGCCATTATAACCTCAGTCTTCTCCCACGCTCCTTTCCTTGCATTTGACCCCCCTTCAGGTGCTCCCCACTTGCCCCCTCCGCTTCGCTGCAGGACACACAAAATAATAATTTTGAAGTAGTGTGAATGTTAAATCCTAGAAGAACAACGACACTGTAAATGAACAGTGAAGAAAACATAGTTAATGAGAAAGCAAACTTTCCATAAAATGAGATCCATCTGGTTGTTTCAATATACAACTGCATTTGAACAGATTAGTGACTACAGCTATGACTATGCTAATGCAGTATGGAAAAGAACTAAAAAGAAACTAATTTCCTAGGAAACATGTAATCACCGAAGTTGACTCTCGACTCTCTTACTTCCAAATGGACCTGCTGAATGTATTACCAGATGTAATTATGACTATTCAAAAGATTATTCTGAAATTAAATTTATCTCTGCAAATGTACCTTACTGAAGAAGACTGCATCGTAGATAGAAATATTAGGTTGGAATTCCCCTGATGGAAGTAGAGCTAAGCCTTACTGAATCCTACTGGTTTGCCAACCAGCATGTTACTGCTTGTTCAGACCATTTTCCCCATCAGTGATCATCATCTGAGATCTGCTTAGAAGGTTAAGAAATCGTCATCCTTCCTCTTGCCCCTCCTTTGGCCAGTTGCAGAAGAATGTTTATGAATAACAAAGAATTCAGTCTAAATTAAGCACTCGTCTTTATAGAGTATTTATAAGCTTGCCTAAATGTATTTCATTTACAATTGGCTATCAACAGAGGTTTGTGGGAATTAGAGGTTTTCAAATCCACAATGTCAGCAGTTTGTTGCTCTCCCTTTTTTCCTGTTAAAAAAAAAAAAAAAAAAAATGGACCTAATTGAAAGACCACATAAACCAAGAGGAGAATTCCTATCAATCAGCTTCAAGGAGTTTTGAATAAAATTTCATATGCCATGGTATTTGGAAACTTTTTATCAGAATAAATTCAATTGAAAGTTTACGAAAGTTACGCTCTGAAAGCTGGATGATGTAAAATAAGTTTGGTCTCATAGGAGCTCCTGTAGATAATTGGCAATGTTAGAAAAAAACTGAACAAGGACAACAAAAATCCCACTGATATTAGTTGATGTGGTTTTGTTTCCATTTCTCCTTATGGTAGCAATATTGGAATAAATTTGCTACAATATCTGCTTTTAATTAAAATCACAGCAATGTAATGTATGCAGCTCAGGGTACCTAGACTAGAGGAGCTGCTGTGAGCAAGTCCAGATAGTAAAATCCCCATAGGATCATTGATTTCAGTGTGAACCACAAGTCACAAGATCAGTTTAAAATCACTGGAAGATGTTTCTCATACTCCATATTGGGTCATTGGACTTTTTACCATAAAATCACATTTTCTTTTGGTAATTTCCCATTCTCTTCTGATTCATCTCCTGCCACATTTCTCATCAAGTGAGCAGAGTTCACTGATTCAGTCAGGGTTTTCCACGGCAGCAGCTTTATCAGCTCCGTGGGTGACTCAGCGTAACCCATGATGTTCAGTAGTTCAGCAGGGAAAGAAATGACTGATTCGCAGTCTATCCAAGCAGTTAACTCTGCTGGCTATTAGGACTGAAGAAGAGTTGAGAAATTCCTTTGAAATATTTTGCAATATTAGTTTCTTCTTTTTTTTCTAAAGTTCTTTGTTACTTGCCCATAAGCTACCTTCATACACATTTATTAAAGGAAAAAATGATCCATCCAGTGTGCATAACGCTGACATTTATGAAGAATGCACTGTTGCCATTTTGAACAACAGAGCTCATGCACACAACTGCGACTTTGCCATCTCCATTTTAATTTTCTCTGTAGAAAACTGTTCCGTGCTGTAAAAACAGTTCTGAACATGATGTGATTAACCTCAGGGTGCCCCATCCCCTCATCTCAGAGCCCACCTTGTGCATGGCCTGTGCTTTCTATTCATGTTCAACCATCTGATTTCCATATCATCCCGCTCACCCTCACAAGCTGCTATTAGCATAACAGAGCCTTGGTGTGACATTGATTGAAGCCAGCGCTTGCTGAATGCAGTATCAAAGCATAATTTGCCAGAAATCAAATCTAATTTACTGTGTACTGTATTTAAATTTCTCAAAAAAAAGAGAAATGTTTCAATAGAAGTGCACTAGGTCTGTAGTTTTAATTGTTCTTTTTTATTATTTTTGTCTAGTCCCCTAGAATCCAAACAATACATTCCCTTTCAGAGCTACTGTCATTGACTTTCAAATGTCAATTAAACAAGAGTTTTTCCACTCTGTTTATTCCAATCCAGTTAATGTTACATCTGAAACAATGAAGGGTAATGGTTTGATAGGCACAACACTTGGATTGCTCCTTCGTAACAGTTTCTGCAACAGATTTTTCTATTTTCATTAATGTTTAGATTGAACTAAGCATCAAACTAGTACATAACTTTTACAGCTGAAGCCTTTTAAGCCTTCTATTATTTCCATTACCTTACCTTTTAAAAATATGTTTTTAAAAACTATGTGTTTTCAGAGACACAATGCAAACTTACTTTCATTAGGTTTTGTCCGTGGTTCTAATGATGCTGGGCTTTGAGCAAGTCAACAACCCCATGCCCTTCTTCCTTCCGTTGGGCCGTCTCAGAGCACCATCTGCTTAACCCTTCCCAGTTCACCAGGAATGTCTTAGGCACTGCTCTGTGAGCTTGGGCATAATCAAGGGGATGGGGGCCTGGCACCTCATAGCAGAGAGATGAAGTTCTTGTGGCCACGCATACTGGAGCATATACGTAGGACTCTGTTACACAGTTCCTGTCAAATGCAGATATAACACCTGAAGAGACTGGAGATTTTCTGTTCTCTCTCCTCTGCCTGAGGTTGCTATTGATTGTGTATTAATATCCTGGTCAGTGAACATCTGTGGCTAAGCAGCAAGTGCTGAACTAATTCAGTGACCTTTATTAAGTGGGTGGTCAGGACTGCAGAGGTACCTTAGGGTAAGATCTGCCTGGAGGAATTTTCATTTTCTAATCCACAGCTAAAGGGCCCCTCTCTCTCTTTCTTTCTCTCCTTATGTAGTTGAATGAAGGAGTGTGTGCGTGGTGTTCTCACTAGTGCCCATAGTGACTGTATCTGGGTGTGCCAGGTAAAACAAGGCGAGGCAGAAATAAGTAACATGGCTACAGTTCAGCCTTTGGGGAATAATTTAGGCCAAGTTGAGATCTCAGAATACATGGAGCAACACTTAGGCCCCTATAGAAGCCTCAGAATGGATGTCTGCAAATGCTGTGGGAGCAGGAGCCCGTTACCTGTGTCCCTTGGAGACGTTAACGCCTGCTGAGGCCCTTGGAAGAGCTGGAAACTTCTGTCTCCAAAGAGGCCAAATCTGTGCTCAGGAATACAAGACAGAAAGATGATTATTTTTATTGTCTTCACTCTCCACCTTCTAAATCAGCAGCTAGTCTTGCCATCCAGATGCTTTATAATTCTCCACTTAGAGTGCATTATATCAGGGCAATTCAGCTTGTGCTCTTTAGACTCCTGGTGGTGTGTAAAGCCTCAGGAAATAGCTGCAAAGTGTGGTTCAGAGCATCAAATCTGCATACATTTCTATGCAGTTGGCAGATCTGTGTCTGTGCCTGTCAGCAGGTGTAATCGGAAGCTGGGGCTTGATTGCTTTTCGTACCTAATTAAACAGTTTGTAATTATAATGGTGAAAATACAGTTTTCTAAAACACTTAAATTTTGTTTACCTGAAAGCTTAGTAGTTCTTAAACCATCCCTCTCCCCAACTACCACAACAATAGTGGAGTAGAAGAAAACCAATGAACCAGTGTGTCTTCTTCCCTCCTCAACCTGCTCTCAAAAATTAGTCGGTCTTTTGAAAAACAGAAAAAAAAACAAACAAAAGAAAAACATTTGTAAATACTGCTTATGTTGTTAGGGTATGTCATACACTATAAATCCAATTCCAGTAAACTCCAGCTCTGAAACAAGTTTGGAGGGTTGCTTTTGGAGGGACTTGCTTTATCACGTGCTCGATAGAACTCTGATGTCAAGTTGTTGGCTTTTCTCTATAATCATCCACCAGTACTTCTTCCCATTTCCTTCTGCATATTAATTCATTTCCTCTCTTTTCCTGCTCCCATCCACTGGCTCTATTGACTGCCTATTTTCCGTCAATGCTCCTAGACAAATCACAACACACCTCTCTCTTTGAAACTGCTCAACTCTGACTGTGCTCCCTGATCCCCCATGTTTAGATACTGTTAACACTATCTACTTGAAAACCTAGGCAGTCCTTGTTCTTCTTTCTGATTTTAACGGTACTTTTTCCATTTTTCTTTTCTTTGTCTCCTCCTGATCTCCTGGAAATCCTGTTCCTCCCTATTCATTCCTCCCTGTTGCCCACTTACTCTTCACCTCTTGCTTCTTTCTAGTCTTCCAACAAACTGACACCTAGATATTCCTACTTCTTGTTGCTTTGACATCCTTTTCTCAGTAAATCCTCTTTCTCACTCCCTTCTTGCTCACTCACTTTGAACTCTGCCTTGAGCTTCTACCCTTCGATTCAGATCTTCCCCTACTTTCTCAATCATTTTTGAAAATCTAGAGAGGAAGACTGGAAAAGGAAGTCTGTATATTCTGATTCATATACTGCAGCTAGCAGAAAAGGCTGTGCTGACTCCCTCATAACAATAAGCTCTGTGAGTGCAGAAGGTGTAGGGATGCCTGTCCTGTCCGGATGACTCTTAAGGAGAAGTTAGCAGTCACTCAGAGTCTGCATCGTACAGGTCTGACTGCTCTTCCTTCATATTTATTGTCGTCAGAGTATACGCCAATATGTGTCTGTAAGGCTTTCTTTCATTTTTTTTCAGCTGGGGAGATCATATATTGATATCGCTGCTTTTTTTGTTGTTGCTGTTGCTGTTGCTGTTGTTCTTGTTTATATATTTTTTCTGTCTGTCCTAATTAGCATATCTGGTGTTATGTCCTCTGGCACAAAATAAATCTACATAATGTTGTCTCATTCCTTCAGTATTCTTCATCTCCCACTTGAAAAATATTCTAAATTTACACCATGTTTTTTTCTTGCGTTGTAGCTCCCCCACAGTTTGTGGTGAGACCACGAGACCAGATTGTAGCCCAGGGTCGAACTGTGACTTTTCCTTGTGAAACTAAAGGAAATCCCCAACCAGCTGTTTTTTGGCAAAAAGAGGGAAGCCAGGTAAGTTATAAGCACCTTTCGAGCCTTTCGAGCCTTTCAGCCTTTCAAGCGTTTCTAAATAATTAGTTGTGTTAAAAAGTTTAGGAAAGTTATCTGTATTATCTTTCATATTTTTTTTCATCTTTCATGGGGATCTTGTCATTTAAATTGTCCTATCCTCTACAAACATTTTATTGCCTTTTTTTCCCCCCTTTTTTTTAAATGTTAACGCTGTGAAGAACTCAAAGCCATTTAAGTTACTGCAACTTGTGCTAGATGCTGTATAAATGTATAGAGACCAATGCATGTATCTCAAAGAGTTTTGTTTCTGGAGCATCCAAAAACAGGTGGATGAAATGAACATGGAAAGGTATGGCTCAATTTTTAACTAATCAGAGTCAGTAATTACAATTCACAACCTGTCTAGACATGATCAAAGAGTTACACGTCTAGCAAACTGATTTGCATTGGCAGATTCTCACAGTGCATACAAATATAGGTGTTGAAGGCACAGCTGGTTTCTTCTTACTCTCCACATGCAGTTAGTTCATGCAAGTATATCACTTGTCATTTGGACCTTGCAAACTCTACTCTATATTCTCTTTTGCACCTGTTCTCTATTCAGAGCAGCAGAGATTAGTAGGGAAAGTTGGGTGTCCAGTGGCAGAGCTTTCACAGCTCTCTCATGAAGCCTGGCATGGCTCTTTATCTCTAGTGCCTGCTGTTGTCCTTTGGATCCATGAGTCTTTCAGAGCTCTGTGCTGCTTTTTCCTATTTGGTCATATATGAGTAAGCTCAAGCACCCACACTGTGCTGCACAGTACAGAGATGTTTTGTGGTCTCATCTGGAAATCTTCGATGTAGCAGGTTAAAAAGTGAGACAAGAACTGAACCTCAGATCTCCCCTTTTGCCCCACCTGCTTGTGCTTCAACTCATCATCAAGTCAGCTAACGGGCTACAGTGTGCCCTTCATACCCATCTGTGAGCACTGAGGACTTGATCCTGAACTCAAGTCTACCTTAATGCACTCAAGTCTACCTTAATGCACTCATGCACTCAGAAGGAGCTATCTTGGAGTCCTTAGGGGTAAGAACAAAGGTTCAGTTACAGACCAAGACTGACAATATTTTGTGCTCCGTTGCATTGCCCCTTACAAAGATACAAGGCTATTATTGTAGGATGCTAAGCTTAGTCTTTGATGAGTTTCTTTGATGAGTTATGCAGAGAACTTCCAATTCCATGCATCACATACTGGAAAAACACAAAACTCTGAGTCTGGCTAAGGTAAAAATTGTTCCAAAGGGAGACTAGCATGTGTAATTTGAAGTAGGAACCAGTGATGTGCTAGCAAACATTTCAAAAACGCTCCTTGTAGAGGACTTCAATAGCATGGCAATGTTTATGTAAAGTGAGCTTATAGTGTCACACTTGAATCTAATAAAGTAGACATCCATCATGTTGTAATAAAGAGAAGGACTTCTAATTAAAGTAGGACATCATTTGCAGGATTAAAGTCATTTAGCGTAATTGAAAAGTGTTAATACTCTATTTTATCCTCTTCCATTGGTATCACTTCAAGGGTAAAAACATTTTAAGGTGAAAATGCATCTTGTGTCTTTAATTGAATGTTATTACCTACTGATTGTACCACGTTGATGCTGTTTAATTACAAACCTGGAAAATTAATTACCATATTGAGAACCAGATCCCTGAGGATTAGAATGCTCTTTTTTGGCAAATAAATGCAACATAAAAATTGATACCTACATTGTTTATAATCAAACCTTGAAACATAGCTCAAAGTGATTCATTATACCCACATGTTATTCTTAATTGAGTATCAGTGAAGTAACAGAGGTCAATGTTGCTATCCACAATAAAAAAACTTCCCAGATTTTGAATGATTCCCCATTGAATGGCTAATTTCTACATGGCATATTTCATCCTCAGAGTCAAGAGGATGATATTTTGGCCACACTTAAGCACTGTCCACTGAGCTTGAGGCACATTTTACCTTTTTTTGTGCCTGGCCACAGGTTGTTGCGTGGGCTGGATGGTAACAGGCACTCTCAGCTCCTGCTAGGGAAGCTATGCTGCAAGCTATTTCTGCCCAGAGAGGTTGTGGAGTTTCCTTCTCTGAAGATCTTCAAAACCTGCCCAGCTGTGACCCTGTGCCAGATGTCCCTGTCCCTGTCTCTGGGTGTCCCTGCTGGAGCAGGGCGGTTGGACTAGATGATCTTGAGGGGCCCCTTCCAACCTCAACCATCCTGTGATTGTGTGACTTAAAATGCTTGCTTCTCTTCTTCCTCTCGAGGAACCACTCGCAGTGCCACCCTTAGTGTTCAGCATAGTGCCACGTAGCTCTGTGAGCCGGCGACGGCACGACGTTTTTCATCCTGGGTCTGTTTCCACATCCTGCATTCCTGAGCACAAGCAGCTGAAAGGGAGGGAAGCAGTTCCCCCCCCGAGTCAGCTTTGTGCTGACTTGTGCACAAACAGCTGGTCCGTTGTGTTTGGTGGCCTCTTCCCCTGAGGCTGGCAGCCGCACGCCAGGGAAACGCACCGGGGCCCCAAGTACGGAAACCTTAAACGCTCGGGGTTAACATCTCCTCTGAGATAAATCTAGAAGGAGGTGGCGTCGTGCCATGGCTCCTCTCTTTGCAGCCCAGCAGGCCACCATTGTGCTTGGATAAGCAAACCAGGGAAATTGTAAAGACCTTAAAATAGTAGGGTCTGCTGTTAGGACAAGTCACAAGTCACAAGCTGGTCCTTGAAAGGGGGAGTCGGGAGACCCATCAACTCCTACTGAAGCTCCTACTGTGGAAAGCGGCCACTAGGACTCCTTAAGATCAGACTGGCCTGTGCTGAAGATTAAAAACAGGATAGATTCTTCTTTTTAATACAGGTATTAGTAGGATCTCTACCTTTTCCTTCTGAAAAATCCGGGATGTGTTCCTTGACTGTCTTCTACATTGTGTTTCCTTTTACCATTTCTGTAATGAGCAATGAATGAAGTATGCCTCATCAAAATGATCTGCTTTCTCATAAAATTTCACTAAGTTTTCAGAATTCCTCCGTTCAATAGGTGTTTGCGCAGGCAGATGTTTTTATGCAAGTTTCAAGGCAATCCAGAAAACAGAGCAATTTTGGGGAGACCCAGTTAGCACCATAGCCTGAAAATGTTTCAGAACTTGCACACTTTTGTATTGAATCTAACATGTTTACTGGGTGCATATTGATTTTTGAGGAAAAATTTGCATTGGAAAATAATATTGAACTTTGATATGAAACGGGAGGAAGAGACTCACCCTAGGGTATTGCATTAGCCTAGCAGGTTAATACAATTATGAGAAGATCTGGAGTAGTCTCTGATTTAAAGCATCTCTCTCACACACTTTTTTTTTTTCCCCAAAAAAAATTAGGCGTTGAAAGTATCATTTTCGCTTCAAAGTGGAATTTTTTTGAAATGCAAGCTTACTGGTTCCCAATCCCAAAGCATTTTCTGTAATTCAGAAATATAAATGCTGTATTACTTTTTCTCTAAATTTTCTCTCCCTCTCAAAAGAGGCAGATCTTTTTAGCCCTCATCCGCAAACTTTAAAGTTGGTGGGTGTCCTTATTAGAAAGTAAAGCAAAACAATGCAGAGCTGCAGTAAAGACTGAAAGCTTATGCTAGCATGGGATCAGTGTTTGTGGATATTCCTGATACAAATAATTGTATTTTTATAGA
This sequence comes from Tinamus guttatus, assembly GCF_059628265.1. NCBI lineage: Eukaryota > Metazoa > Chordata > Aves > Tinamiformes > Tinamidae > Tinamus > Tinamus guttatus. The sequence continues at coordinate 1,306,483 of NW_028290136.1, read as the reverse complement.
GGCTTGTTCAATCAACAGTATGCTTAAGCCAGACCCAATTTTTCTGAAATTTACCAGTTCAGTACTGCCCTTTAATCTGCCTTCCCTGTTCCCCTTCCAGCCTCCTCAGGCAGCTCTACCAACCTCTCTACACACGTTGCCTCCCTCTTCCTGCTCTTTTTTCACATCAAGGGCTTTGCCGGGTGGCATAACTTCTCCCTTTAAAGTATAGCGCTCACCTCTAAAACTTCTTCAGTCCCTGCCTGTGTTACTGATTCATTCAGTCCTTGATCATGTTCGATGACCACTGCATCCATTCTAGTTATTCTTATTGACATCTTTCTTTTCTCCAGTCCAGCCCAAAGGCAAAAGCTAATCTCCCTGTTCTGTGTTAACTATGATGCCTTACCCTACATGAAATTATTTTTCTCTGTGATGATTTCCACGTCAGATTTATACCCCTTCTCTTCCCCTCAAGGCTCCATTCTGCTTTTCTCATTTGGTGTATCTCAGTTTTAATTTCCTGCTACTCCTCCTTTAAGCTCTCATGTTCTGCCAACTCCTCCTGCTTTATGACCTGTTTGTGTCATCCTCCTAGGTTTGCTCACATGCCTTGCATTTACTTTCTTTATTTGGCCCAGAATCATATTCACTGCCAAACAATAGCCCTCAAGTCTCCAGAATTCAATTCTTCCTAGTAGTTATCTAATGTTTACTTTGTTATTAGATCCTCCTGGTTTGACAGCCAACTAAGTATATTATTAAATTCAGAGTGAAGATAAATGTGAAACATGTACAGATCACTCAAGTGTGATTGTTGGAAAATTTCTCCTTGCATAAGGTCCCCAGCCAGCATACAGCCTTGTCTGCTGGCAAAGTGCTGCTGGTAATTTAAACCACAAGTTGCCCCAGGAAGGAAAGTGAAGTTTGTGTGTTCATAAATTTGTAAACCTGCTCGCATTTTCTCTTTGCACTTAAATATAGTGCTTTTAAAGAAAAATCATTGTATCTTTAGCTGAGGGAAAAGCGGCTTATATGTTCTGCATTGATGTGGGTTGAATTGTCTTTGCAGAATCTACTCTTCCCCAACCAGCCTCTTCAACCCAGCAGTAGGTACTCAGTGTCACCGACAGGAGACCTCACCATTTCCAACATTCAGCGGTCTGATGCGGGCTACTACATTTGTCAAGCACTGACAGTTGCTGGAAGCATCTTAGCGAAGGCTCAGCTGGAGGTTACTGATGGTGAGATATGGAAACTTCTATTGTTTTGGGGGGATTTTTCCTGTCAAAAGCAAAATAGTTAAAGACATTGTAAATACAAACACATGAGATCATGTAATTCCTACAGCTAAACACACAAGTTTGTTCAGACGATACAATGAAAATGGTTCTCATTACACAGTTCTCCGTCGTATGAAAGAGGCATCAAATTCGGATTTCCCTTTTGCATTCTGTCTGATGCTCAGTTCACTAGAGCAAAGATGATGCTGCAGAAACATATTGTGAAGAATGAATAGCTTTGTGATTAAAACAATGAAATGGGCTGCAGAAGAACTAGGCTCAATTCCCATCTCAGCTCCAGTCATCAGTTTTACCTTAGGCAGCTAATCTGGGATGTGTCCTTGGTTTGAGTAAATCAGCACAGTTCCCTTGAACTCACTGGAGTTTTGTTAATTTAGAACAGCTACAATATGTAGCCCTTTACTCCCTGGGTGAGTAAGTCACAAGGATATTTTCCTACCTCAGAAGTGTTCTTTTAAAGAATTTCTTAATAACCTTAGGTGTGAGAAGAACTCTATAAATACATAGGTAGAAAAGAGTTGACAGGAGAGGAAGGAAAGGAACAGCACTGCATGATCTGAACTGATGCTTTCCATTTCAGAATTTTGGTTTTGAAAATCATTGTACATTCCTGCGTGCCTTACTCCATATATAAACATGAAGGCTCTTCCCATTCCGGGAATCTTTTTGATATCCTATTTCCATCATATCTGTGACAGAAGAGGTTTACATTCTTTAATATTAGTAAGGAAAATAAGAGAGTTTCTTTTATACTAGGAGATCATGGCATTCCTGGGCATCATTATTCCCTATCTTAACTGACTCATTAAATATCTCTTGACAGACTTTGATGAATTTTTACCATTAAAACTGTTGTTATATGCAGAGGTCTACTATTACTGTTCCCTTAGAGACCTGCCTGCACCATGAAAGTTTGAAAAGATGTCTAATTCTGAATAATCTGCCTTTTCACAAGAGCATATTCATCACAAGTGACAGGTAGAGAGGTTCAGGCACATGTTATAGAGGTTTGAGCATTAATTTGATGCCTTTCCTTTGTTTTCTAAAAGCTGTCTATATTTTTATGACAAGGGGAGATAATTTCTGCCTTATCCTTGCATCTTTACAAGCACATTGCATTTCCATAGAGTAGTTTTTAGGAGATGAAAGGCTAACCTTCTTTCTGCAATCACTTTAAGTCTTTCCTTTTTCTCTCTTTGACAAAATGCTGCATTTTCATTCAATTCACATTTAAATGTAGATTAAAAGGTCATTTAAAATTAATGGGAAGGCAGTATTTTTTAATATCTGTCCATAGCACTGCCTGATGCAGTGCCGGGACTGTGATTGGAATAAACAGAATGCACAAATATTGGCCGAGAGGACACTGAGCTGTTAATGGTTGCACCTGCTGATGCTGTGCAGATTTACTGCAGCAGGGGCCGAAAGGGGCAAATCAGGTTCAAGGATATCAGTGATGAGAAATTTTTCCTTTTGATGGACGAGGTCTGCGGTCCATCTCTATCTATTTGTATATGTGGAAAATAAATAAATAAATAAATAAATAAATAAAAATGACTTCTTCAGAATTTTCAGCAGTTTATTTAACAAGTCAACAGCAAGCTCATAAAGGTTTCCCTGCTAAAGTGCAAACTCAACCATGATTGCTTCTGCTTAAAGGCACTGTGCCTTCTGCATTCCTGAAGAGGGCATTAGTTGTCGGCGCTCCTGCTCGGGGAGGGAAAGGGCTGCGTTCTTAAAACGCTTCCCTGAGCCTCCTGTCAGCACGATCACTGTGAAATTAGGCAAGGTTGCTTTATAGAAAGGCCATTTCATCCTTAAGTCACCTTGAGGTGAGGTCGAAAGAAAAGGGCCATAACCATATTGTGGGACTGACTGTGGGATTATACAACTAAATGTAACGTTGGGTCGCAGGTATATTTTGATTGCTTTCACTTAGGAAGTTGACCATAAATATCTAAAGACTCTGTTTGTGTGGATGCTGAGCAGAAATTATAGAAAGTAATGATTTTTATCAGTAGGGAAATTTAATCTCGTGGTTTTAAAAATATGATAAAAAATAAATGCTGCACATGCTGGCCATATACTTAAGCATCAGTATTCTAGTTTTTGGCTGGTGATTTCAGTTTTACTTCATAGCCCAGAATTTTTCTGTTTGGTTAATGATTTAATAATAGTGGCGAGCCATCTTCTTCATTTTGAATACATTTTTGTTTGATCCAGAGTAATTTAAATCCAATTGAAGTTCCAATACAGAATGAAAACATATGTCATGTGCAGAAAAACAAGTGCTTAATTATACCATATATAGCAGGGTTTCAGTTGTTACATTTTTGCACTTACAAGTCTTTACTGGAAATATTTTTAACTCGAGTGCTCACATGAGAAGAGATTACTAGCTGTGATGATATGTGCTGAGTTGAGTGATAATTTTGCTGATTATGGACTGTACTGAGAGCCTTCAGTGAATTTGAAATTCAAATCTTGTATTTTCTTTAAAGACTATCATATAAGCCACAGTCTAGTGCACATCTGGAAAACCAAAATCATTTTAAAAATTGAGACAATCTTAGTGATTCTTTCCAAAACAAAAGTAAATGACAGGTCGTGCAAATATCCTAAAAGACTCCATCTAACCGTGCCTGTGTGTGTGGTAAAAAGATAAATCCTGTTTGCTATAAAATTATAATAATTTACTATTAGTAATTTATTCAATAAATTTATCCACCACGCACAGAACATTCGGCAGAAGATCCTGTGGTTCGAAGTTTGTGGGTTGTGTCTCATTTTCCCTGTTTGCCAGGGAAATTGACAGGAAAACTTTGAAAATACTGATTTTTTGACAGTACCAAAATAAAGTTAAGACTTAATTTTGTTATTTTCTTTTTTTTTTTTTAGTTTCACATTGCAATTTGACCAAATTTTACCCAACTTTAAAGATGGCTTCCGTAGGCCCAAATTGCATTTGTGGCAAATAATAAAATGTTCATTAATTAAGATAATTTATTCCACTGTTACAATCCATTCCGTTGTTCAGCTGCATTTTATTACAAAAGGCATGAGATAATGTTTCAGTTATCAGAATGTGTAAATATATTGTTGCTTGCAGATAGGTCCAAAAATAGTGAAATTCATTTTATAATTGACTTTTCTTTAACTTTGCAAATATAATTTGGTCACACAAAATGCTCCTTTAGCAGAAATACAGAAGTTTTTGTGCTAAGATAAAGCAATGTAAAATTTAAATTAAAAAAATGAAACATTGTAAAAGAAATTAAAACTGCCCCCAACTTTTTTTTGTGGATATTTTTCACTATTTTTCTGTCCTGCAGAATGCTTGTGCCATACATACATATTTCTAAAGCTCTGGTCAAGTTTTGCTTCCTTAATCATGATGAGACCTATGCAGTAGGCATACAAGAGAGTGTGCACACATTTTAGAGAAGATTTACAAGTCCTAGCTGTGAAAACAGTGCAGTTGTTCACAGATCACTGGAAACCCTAAGTGTTCATTTAACCTTTAGCCTTAGTGTCATGGAAACCTGTAGTAGTCTTTCACCCATAACACCCTTGAAAATGAAGATTCCTTCTGGCCAGGAGACTTTCAATTACTTTATTGATCAAAGCTATTTAGAGGATTATGAGCTCCTCATTTGGGCTTTAAAAAAACTAATTAGATGCCAAAGGACAATATCTGTGGTGCAGTAGGCTTTAAAAATACCTTCACTGCCACACATATTAGTTGCATCAAGTAACTACAATGAAATAGGTAGAAACCTAAGCAGTTCTACCTTTTTCTTAGTTCATATTTAGCTAGGTGAGTGGGAGTTAGTTACTGTTCTACATTAAATCTAAATAAAAACAAACAAAGCAAAATTTTCACTTCAATATACCCTGGCTACAGGTATGCTGATGGTAGGTATGAACTGAGCTTTCACCAAATGACTGAACTATGTAGTCATAAGGAACCTTAGTGAGATCAAAATTTTTGTGTCAAGGTGAAAATACATTATGTTTTGTGTTTTCTTGTAATATAGTACTTTCTATCTCATCTCTGAGTTCGGTGCATGCTATTTGAGAATTTCCAAAATAGCATTAATTTTCTGCGTTAATTTAGATTTGCTTCCCATTTTTAGTTTTCAGTTCCAACAAATCTGATGAACTAACATTGCAAGGTGTTACTAATGCTGATGATTCTGTCATCTATCTTGTAAAGAAAGGAAATTAGTATCTTTGCAAGGTCAGAATTTCAGTAACTGTTATTGTAAATATAAACTATGTCACTAGCGTATCTTTCACACTTCCTTTTTATTGAATAGCATATTGAAAATACTTTGGATCTATTGAAAGTTTCAGAGGGTCACATTTTGAGCAGTTCAAGTTGAAAAGAAACCACATTGCTTCAGGATAATTTATTTTGATTTTGCTGTTAGAGTCAAGTATTGTGTCTGGACTGCAATGAACCATATTCTCAGCTAGAATGGAGTGTTAGAACGCAGTTGCCTTTCAGGAAGGTGGGCTAATTTACACTATCATCTGAGAAGCTTGTCCTGTCAGGTAAAATATTTAGTATCAATCAGATATTTTTCAGTTATTGAAAGATTTAAAACAGCAGCAATGTGGAAAGTAAATATATGAAAAGGATTTTTCTGTTCTGTTTGTTAGCCTGTTTTTATGAAGGAGTCATAGCCTGGTTTGTGTTTGAATATTTCACCCTCATTTTATATAAACAAGTTCTTTAAGAACAAAGAGTTCTATTTTTGCTGCTTACTAGATGGCACTAAGAATAGGTTCAGCAGCAGAATTATTTATGAAAAATTGTTCTTGCAAGAAAAGTGAACATGAGCGTTTTAGCTCATCTTCAAGACATCCCACTGGCCATGGAATGAGGCTTATATGCAGCCGTGCACTCAGTGGCTACAGAATCCCTTAGGGGGTGTTTCAAGCATGCAACTGTAGATCAGCATGGAAAAATAACAGAGTTCATGAGTTTAAAAGGTGAGGAAATGATTTGATAAGTAAGCTAGTAGAGCACACAATGAAGTTGGAAATCCTCTCTGCTGGAAAGAGTGGTACTGTCATTTGGATCCCTCAAAATTACAAAAATGTATTATTGTTAGATATTTTTTGTTGATGAGTACTTGCAAATGGAGTGCATGGGGAATGTGGTTGTTACCCCTGCTAAAATGGCTACAGTATTTCACTTTGAGCTTTTACAGACTTTCAGGCCCTGAAACAGGTAAGCAATTAGGCATATTTTGATCTAGCATTTGAGTATGTGCTTTAAATACATTCCTGGAGTGGACAAAATAAATAAATAAATAAATAAATAAATAAATAAGTGTATCTATCTCAGCTTCTTTTTGGAATTTACATTTTAATTTTTTGTCTAGTCTTAACCAAATTAGTCTGAAGATCCTTAATAAAGGACATTTATTTAGCTAGCTCTTATCTCACTGCAATGAAGCAAAATTCTTGTAAAAGCAGTTTTCAATTTGAGCAGTTAATTGCTTAGAGGTATGTGTGCATCTCACAAAAACAGTGTTTTTAGCTTTTATAACGAATGTAAACGTGTTACCCTGTCAAAGGGCTAGCTAGAGCACCAGACTCTCACAGGATGCCAACAGTTGCTGTGTTGCTCTCTAGTTTTGACAGACAGGCCTCCACCCATCATCCTCCAGGGACCCGTCAATCAGACGCTGGCCGTGGATGGGACAGCCCTGCTCAAGTGCAAGGCGACTGGCGACCCGCTTCCTGTCATTAGCTGGTTGAAAGAAGGATTCACCTTCCTGGGCAGAGACCCTAGAACATCCATACAGGATCAGGGAACCCTCCAGATTAAAACCTTGCGGGTAAGTAGTGACACAAAAGCAACTGCTACAAATAGGAGATGGCCAGTATCTACTGTCTGCAGAATGAATGTAGTGTGCTCTTTCACCCTTAAAAGTTTCATCAGGGCCACATACTATTTCATTTTTGACGGCATTCCTATAGAAAAGATTTGGAAAAAAAATCAAAAAAAAAATCAAAAAAAAAAAAAAAAAAGCATAGAGCAGTTCCAAGGAAGTGGTATATTAAAAACAAGTTCTGGAGTTCACTGGGACTTTGGCCATGCGCCTTCTCCATCAGTGAGTCAGGGCAGCCTTCTGATGGCTGATCTATTCCTGTTATGCTTCCTGGAGATGTTTCCGTCTCAAAGGCATGCAAATGAAAGGAAACTAATGCCATAATATACATGCAGTTGTATGCAGAGGGATTTCTGTTCAAAAGGCAATACCTATCATATGTTTTACGTTTAGTCCCTTGAGATAATGCAGTGATATCTTTAAAGTACAGAGAAATCTTGTAAAATTCTAGGTAATATAATGCTGGACTTTTCTGGTAAACATTGTATCACCAATATCAATCTTGGGGTTTTTAATTTTTTTACCTGTTTAAAGGTAGAAATGGATGTGTATGTGTCCATATCCGTACCCATGTCTGCATATCTAGTTTTTCTTGTGTGATTGAGAATGTATATGAAATAATAATAAGGTAAATATAATTATTTGTTAAAAATAATAGAGGCAATTTTAGCAATTATTTAATTTCATCAGTAGTAATTTCTGCACTCGCCTTGTCATCCAAAAAAGTCAATAAACATAGCTATAGAGAACAAGACATTAACAGTGGTTTTGTTTTCTGATACCATTGCATCGGTGATCATAAATGAATTGTTAACTTCCTTGGAACAAAATGGAATTTATTAAAAAATTTATGCTAGCTTTCCCTGAGTAAACAATTTATCCTTCCTCCCTGGGCTGAAGGCAGGTTTAGGCCATGAAGGTTAATGCATTTTTCCTGTAGAGCTGGATTAAAGAGTGCGCTTGAATAGTCAAGATTCCCCAGTAGTGTTAGAAAGCAGCAATTAAAGGTGGAAGCTTAGTGATTTCAAACAAACTTTCCAGCATCGATGATGGGCTGCTGTGGAGTGTCCACGAGGCAAAAGCTCCTGGGATACCTGTCTGCATGCAGCTATGCAAACAATAAAATAGGTTCTGCTTCGTGCCCGCGCATTAATCTCTCCGTTAGAGGCACAGGGTCTGTAAACCAAAGAAAAAAACTGCTTGCAAGGGAGAAGAAAACAGTATTAGTAGTAAGTGTGCTTTTGAAAGACATGAAGCTTTTATTGATCCTTAAGTGCCTCATTCACTAGTAACCAATTTTCTTTAAAGGCTCAGAAAGATATTTCTTATAAACCCCCTGATTGCAGTAATGTGCCCTGTTAGAGTCAGACTCACCGATAAAAAAGGAACCACACCATGAAAAGCAGCAGATTTTTCTGCTTTTGAAATTTTGAGGAATTAAATATATATTTAAATCTGGTCTGGAATGGTTAACTCTTCTTCAGATGTACTCCAGCAAGAATTGTCAACACTTCCTAAGCAAAAGAAAACGTCCAGAAAATATGCCCAAGTCTAACATTACATATATACTGAAGTTTAAAGCAGGTTATTCCCTAACACCTCAACTCATCAACCTTCTTCTCCCTTTGCAATTGTTAATCTCTGTTATAAAAGATTTCAAGATGTAGGTAAGCATGGGCCACCACCATCTTAGTCCCTGAGCCCAACTGCCTGTGCTATCCAACCAGTCTCTGAGTGTAAATGAAATTATTTAGGAGTCTGCAGCAGTCACAGTGAATCCTGGGCAGCAGTCATGAACATGAACCTAGAGATTTTTCATATGAGCCAATCTTCCAGATTGCTCTGAGGAAGAAAGCTAATATCTCCCATATGTCACTCCTTCATCTGTACCTTTTAGATAGATCAACACTGAGGAAAAAAAACTTCCTGCTGCTCTGTGGAATTGTACCACACCAGATTTAGACACCTGCACTAACTGCGGCAGAAGAGGGTTTATGATACCAAATAGCAAAGATTTCTATTAATTCTTCCAGTTTTTCTTCTTTTTTTTTTCATGATGCAAAAATGTATAAATAGCTGAATTATCACTATGCCGTGTTTGTGACTAGTCCATCCATAGTTTGCTAATTCACCATAACTTGCAAGATGCAGCGTACTGGCTGCATCTGGCTTACTCTACACGATGAGTTTGCCTGCTGGACGTCACTGAAGTTGTGCACTGTAGCTTTGAGAAATATGTTCCATCAGCACATAATGAGGAGTTAAATATTTTTAACAAAAGCTCAGAAGAAGCAGAATAAAATATCTTCAGAGTGCTATAAGGCCCCCTCCTCTTCTTTCTCCTTTCAAGAGTCTTTCCCATTTCATTAGTGGTATCTCTATATTTGGAGTGTCTGAGCCTTGTCGGAAGAGTTTAATATTCCTCCTATTTCATGGTAAATGCTTATCCTAGAAGGCAGGTTGGTACAATTACACTGGCATTAATCACTTGCTTCCTGCCCCTAGGAATCCTACCGCAGTCCTACTGTAGCTGAAGCAGAAAATACCAACAAATTTAAAACATGACAAAGTTAAAAATCAATTAAATTATATATCAAGAAGTAACTTAAAGAGCAACTCACTTATTTACCTTGACAGTCTTCTTGAAGAGTCAGGTATAAGCACATTTGTTACAGTTCCAACCTGCATTTAGCAAATACCCATTACAATCCCTTGAAGTCCAATAAAGCTTCTTGGATGCAGTCCTATTTCCATCAAGTCGTCTGATTGTGAATATATTTCTTCTACTTTACCACAAGAGTCAGCACTCTCCCGCTTCTTATTACATCTCCTGATTATTGTGCTTTATGCATAGAGGTTGGAGGACTTCTTTGTGTTTTATAAAATTACTGTTTTCTATGCAACCCAGTAGTCTTTGCCCAAAAATCCTGCTCCTATCACAGAAGTCTTTACTGTAAAATGAAGTGAGGAATAGTAAAACACTTGTTAAATCTGCCAGTGCAGCAACAGTTTATGCAGAAATGTGATTAATATTGATGATATAATCCAAACCATTTCCCCAAATAGTTTTGCAATACATGAATAGACAACAGAATAGCAGCAGTTTTTTACAAATCCCACTGTTTTGCCCCCAAAATGCCTTGCAAGCCTGAAATAAAATCGCATGTAAGGGTGATAAGAAGTGTGCTCACAGAATCCTGTATGAAACAGAAGGAAGGGAAACTTTATGCCAGCTCTGATGCAACTTTGCCATTACAAAAATGGCTTGCACAGCTGCATAGCGAGAACCACTGTAGTCTCAGCACCAGCCTTTGTGTGGAGCGGCCTTTTTAGGAGTGACTTGGTCTGTCATAAAAGGATAAGATGATGGAACAACCTTCATGAGGCTGCAGATTGTATCTCTGGGTGGTCATGGGATTTTGAACTGTGAGGCCTTATCCTCTGAGAGTGGTTGTTATTACATCAGTACCAGATTTCACCTGGACTTCTTGTAACCTATATAAAGATTGACAGTGTTTCAAACCTCCATTTGGTAGCACTCACAGGCTCTGCTGGTAACATTAACAGTACAAAAATCAGAATTAGAAAAAGGAAACTCTCAGAAGCAAGTAATCTTATTATAGTTGCCTACAAGTAAGCCACCATTAAATGATTGCTTGAAAATGTCTGGCACTCTCTAGTCTGGTGTAAAATGTAGGCTAAGTCCTTCTTAGCAAGGAGCACTTACAGGAAAAAAACAATAGAGCAAACCCTGTCAGCTCATGCTAAATGGTCATTAAATCTGCCCTTAACTGTTCTTTAATATCCAGCTGTCCGATACTGGGACTTACACGTGTGTTGCCACAAGCTCAAGTGGGGAGACATCTTGGAGTGCGGTGCTGGAGGTGACAGGTAAGCAGCACCCCGGTGACACTGTCGGCTACAGAGGAGCGGTCTGGGACTGAGCAGGGGGAGGCTTTTGGCGGCCTGGCTTCATGTGCCTTAGGTCTCTGTCGTTATCTGCAAGTGCCCACGGAGGGTGTAACTGCTAGTGCTTGCCTTTGGCAACGCGGGTGCGCCGTCACTCTTCTGAGTGGCGGGACTGATAAACTGGGCACTCATCCTGTAGTTGTCCCACAGCAGAAAAGCTGTCAGAGACCCATCAAAGTCCAGCGTGCTCCCCGTGAGTACAGGAACCAGTTTGGATGCAGGAACCTCCTCTGCCTTCTAGGAGGCAAGGTTTTGGTATTTTACATACATTTCAGCAGACAATGATAGTTTTTTTATTACTGTATTTTCCTTAGCCTTTTTTTAGTTTAAGGGTTTTTTTTTGATTTACATGTTGTGGGTGTTTTCTTTCAGGATGCACTGAAAGAATGATAGCTCTCATCCTAAAACATAACTGGTAATGAAATTGCTGACTCAGTTCTTTACACATTGAGAACATTGCTTATGCTTACTTCGCAAGTGTTTGGCATATTTTTACCTTTTATTTTTGTAGTTTGATTAGACTTACAAAATCAAGGATAAAAAGTAATTATTTCATATTTGCCCCTTACAGAGTCTGGTGGAGCCACTGTCAGCAAAAATTATGACATAAATGACCTCCCTGGGCCACCATCTAAACCTCAGGTCACTGATGTTACTAAGAACAGTGTCACCCTGTCCTGGCAACCCGGCACCCCTGGAAGCCTACCAGCTAGTGCTTATATCATTGAGGCCTTTAGGTATGTGAATTATTCCGCTGCAAATCTCCCTGCTGTAATTTTGTTCTAAAACTAGTATCTGCTGTCCTCCTGGTGTTGCGGTGGTTTTTTAGACTCTACGGATGTATCACAAGCATATTAAAAACTTTAACTTCTGTAGAAGAGATAAATTGGTATTTATTCTTATTTTTTTAAAATTACTTGTTTCTAAGTGGAAAGTTTCTAAGTGGAAGTTCTAAGTAAGACAGGAACCTCCCTATTATTTTTCAGGTCAACAGGAACATAACAGCACTCATTATTTGTTACTTTTTCCTTAATCGTGATGATCAGTGAGCGTCTCCACTGGGAATGCTGCAGTTCAAACAATTTGGGCCAGCGTTATTTTGCTTAGTCTAGTGCAAAGCAATCTAAACACACATGGGCAATCCTGAAGCCTCTCTGCATGCTGGAATTCCCAGACTTGTTAAAGCCGCACCTATTAGAGGTCTAAAACATTTGTTTGTCTCTTGTTGTTTTGGATGGAATAAACCTAAATATAAAACTAAAATAAATAAAAACTAAATAAAACTAAAACTAAAATAAAATAAAACTAAAACTAAATAAAACAGAGTAAGCTAGTGTTAGGTAATTCAGTATTTAAACCTCCACGATGAGGTTGATAAGAGTCCAGCTGATCCATCCCACCCTGCAGCAGTTAATATGCACTGGGAAAGAACTTTGCAGCCATGCAAAGCCCATGCAGCCTGTTTAAGTCTATTTAATATGTACCTCTGGCACATATTAATGATATACTCTGGTGCTTAAAGATGCGTACAGTCTTAAGTGTAATCTCCTGATCAATTTTTTCAACAAATGACAAAGAATATGGTTTTTTTTTTCTAATTAGAAATCAAGTGAGAATTTATAGAAACCATATATATGTAAATTTAAAATCCTATAGTGATGACACTTCACCCTTCTGTGTTAATATGCAGGGAACCTTACTGTGTTGCCAGATTAGTAGTTTTGTTTCGGAACTCGTGCTCTCCTTTATACATTAAATGAATGAAAAGATTGAAAAAAATGCAACCAGTAGCTTTCTATTTTCTCAGTTAATACATGTAAAGATTTTTTTATAAATACTATTCAATAAACCACAATAAAATCAAATTTTCTCTTTAACCTTTTGTGATATTTGACCTTAAATAAACTTCAATGGTATCCCATCAATGACTTTAACAAAAGCCATGCATCTCAATTAAAAGCTATTTTGACAATCACAGTTGAACTCTCTTCATACATCGGGTAGTAGTCTCATTATAAAATAACTGTCCAAATGAATATTTAGCAACAGAAAAATATTCATATACTTTCTCTCATTTATAAGCATGTTTTCAGAAGGTTCTTTTCTGATTTTGAGTATAGTTTTACTTCAAGGAGAATACTGTTCCTCCAACAAGACAATTTATTGACATAATTTACACAACAGTATAGAAAATTATTCTTTTCATGGATTAATTATTTTCAAAGACTTATGTTCAAGAGTGGTCAGTTTATCATTCAATTTTATTTTTGTACTTCCCACACTTTTTCCTTTTGTAGGCATTTATTTTAGTGGGATACAATTTATTAGCAAAAGTTTTTTCGTCTGCTTAAAGCAGAAATACCTTTGACCTCTCTATTATTTTTTTCTTCCCCTTTGATGAATTAACTCAAACTAACAAAACCTTTTAGTTTCATCCTGCTTTTATTACTTTTCCTTATAGTTACAGCAGTAAAACCTTCACTTCACTATTTCTCTTGCATCAATCTAACCCTCAACTCTTCTCCTTGCAGTCAATCTGTGAGCAATAGCTGGCAAACAGTGGCTAACCACGTCAAGACCACTCTCTACACTGTGAGAGGACTGCGCCCCAATACCATCTACCTGTTCATGGTGAGAGCCATCAATGCCCAAGGTCTGAGTGATCCCAGCCCGATGTCAGATCCTGTCCGAACACAAGGTAATGTTATTAAGACTCACGTGCTTGAGCTAAAATCGAAAACAAGGAACTGGGAGTTGAACAGTAGATCAGGCTGCCCATTTCACTTTAGCAATCTGAGTGAAGAAATCATGATACTTGGACTGGAAGAATCCATCTTAACCACTAAAGATAAAAACAGCCCAGTGATTGCTCTTATCTTCTGGAGCTTAGGAAAGATAGATTAGTTCTTTAATGCTTTGGTACGTCCTAGGCATTCTAGTTGACAGTTTCCAAGGCACTTAGAATTGATGTGCTTCTTGACACCCAATTTCTTTTAAAATAATGTGAAGTAGACACCCCAACTTTTCTAAAAAGTGCTGTGAATACAATGCTCTCTCTTCTACTATGTCCTCAAAATCTTTACTAGTCTGGTCATTACCTTCTCGCTATGTCCTTAGTTCTCCATTATTTATAACAGGGACATGCTATCATAGTAAGTGCTGTATGCTTACAACAGACAAACACAAAGTTCAGCATCAGTTTTAATCAGCAGAATAGCATGAAGTATCCATAGTGTATTGATTGGTCTGGTTGGATATTATACCAATTCTCAGCAGGAAAGAACATTTGAGAACATTTTTAAGTTATTTCAAATAAAATGTAGGTCTTCTATTTATCTATATTAATATATTTATATTTCCACATAGGTTTCTGAGTTCTTTATATTAATCCACTGAATGTTAAACCAAGAGAGAAGGCTGAAGTGAAATCCCTCATTTTGTAGAATGGTCATGTAATTGATTCTGTGATTCATGTGTGCAGAGGGCTTGATGGCTATTAAATTCTGGTCTCATTACACCCAACTCCAACTAAATGTAACTGCAATGAAGAAATTTCTCTTCACAGCATGAGTGGATTGTTTTTTAGAGAGAGCAGGGATGTATTTCCTTATCATATAACCATCTCTCATACATTTTCTTCATCCCAATCTACTCCTGAATATTCTGGCCTTGGTAAATACCCTTAGAATAATAATCACTGCTTTTAAAGCAGAGCCAGAGCTGCTTTCAGAAAAACTTGAGTTGGGAGGGAGATGAAGATTTCATGAAGTGACTCCATGGGATGTCACAAGTTTTCTTCTCTTTCTCACTCTATGTGAACTATAGGGTGACATGCTTTTCATTGCACCAGCCTTTAGTCTGAAAGACTTATCAACTAGTTAAAAAAGGCAATTTCTTTTGGCTTTTGAGTGTCAAGTATAGACTTCTTATCTGACACACTGACAAGAAATTTGATTTCTGTAAAAACATGTCTTTTAATTAGCTACAGTGTGTGTTGCAGCCTCCATTTCCAGAAGCTGTTTAGCAGTCAAGCACACTGAAACAGGTTCAGGATTTATAGCCTCTTCGGTAACTTCCAGTTTAATAGGATTAAATCGCAAAATCAATTGAAAATTAACATAATGTTTTGATGTGATTTCTAATTACGCCTGAGTTTAGGCCTGTGAGTTCAGGCTCATAGAGCAAGCTGATGCACGTCAGAAAGCTGATTCACAGTGGGCACTTTAGAAGGAAGAAACAGTTATACAAGATATAAAATAGTAATTTACAACAGGTGTCTGTGGTAATTTTAATATCCGAACATTTGATTTCCTGTTATCAAGCATAGCAAATGCAAGTAATTTGTGACTGTCTACATTTTCACCAGTGGACTGCAAGCAGACCATCAGGCACTTAAATTTGCCCTAAGTGACTTACATCTAATAAGAAAAGATAAATCAATAGTTTCTCTAAGAAAAAAAGGTGGTTACTTTGTTGGGTTCTCAACAGGTCTAACCACACATTTAGAAACAGCTTAAAAAACTGCATATATTACATATATATGTGTGTATATGTATGCACACATATATATGGTAAAGAAATTCACATTGTGCACCTCATCCTGCTGTTTCTGACACGTGCTTTGTATTTGGAGCTCCTCTCTAGCAAAGGTAATACAACCTCATTCAGTTAAACCAAAGGTCATAGGTCAAATGGGTCTCCAAGAACTAGGTATGAAACCCAAATGCAGTGCTGGAGGTGACATCGTAGTCTTCCACGAACATGGAGGTATTTTCTCCTCCCCTTTGAAGGAATTTTTGGAATAATCTCTGAAAAAAATTTGGGGTGAAGTGTTTTTGTTGATCTTTTATGAGATCAGAAACAGTTTAGCTTCAGAAATTATTTCTTTTTTTCACATTTTCACTAGATTTCATTGTCTATATCTATAAAGGAAAATGCTGCAGAAAGAAAATCTGTGTTTAGTGTCACTTGTTGGTTTCATGTTTCTGTGGTATGAGGAGGGAAGATTAGTGGAAGTCTGGAAACATAATGACTTAATATTGTGTATGCTCTAAAAGAATAAAAAACTATTCATTTTCTTCAATTATGCTAACCAGTTTGGTTCCAAACATCTGGACAATGTTATTATTATCTGAATATTTTAGAACTAGTGAGTATTGCGTCTCTCTCATCACTTGCAAGATCTGGGAAAACTTTGCCATTGAGTCAGATGCTCATGCCAACATCTTTGTATTTCATAATTTCCTAAGCAGTTAAAGGTGAATGGTGGTTTTCATATACATGTGCTTTGTGGTTCATATTCAATCAAGATCAGTTTTAGAACGCTATAATTTTAAAATGTTACTGTATCGGGTGTTTAAATAAGATCATTTAGCAGTTCAATCATTGTTAATTAATGCCATATATAATTCTTCTCATTGAAACAATGCTTTCATGTGTGTGCTTGTCCTGACAGATATCAGCCCACCTGCACAAGGTGTTGATCATAGACAAGTCCAGAAAGAACTGGGAGACGTCATTGTACGACTGCATAACCCTGTTGTGCTGACACCCACAACAGTCCAAGTCACCTGGACCGTAAGTCTTCTCTTGTAATTACCGTTGTAATTGTACTTAAATTTTGGCCATTTGTCCTTGCAATTTTTTCTACACTGGAAAGCTCCGGTGTTGCTTTTGGTGAGAATACTCTGATAAAATAACACTGTGCATATTCTATGCATATGAGACAGTGAAATGATCTTTCTGTTTCCTCCTTCAAGCTGGGCAAGTTCAAAGTCTTTCAAGATTCAGCTCAAAGTGAGCTAGTTGATAAACAAGGAAAAATCTCGAAAAAATGATGTGCTTAATACCACATTGTAAAGGATAATTGCTCTCTGAATTCATCACAGTAAATGCCAAAAAGTAATCATAGTTAAATATCAACATGAAGTTGCTGTATGAAAAAGGGCTTTCCACTTCAAGGTATAGGGACCTCTGACAATAAACCATTATTTGGTGGACCTAAGATGCAAAAAATGATATTCTTAAAGGGCACTTGTAGCAAAGGCAGAGCACATGTTGTCGTGGCCTGGTTAATCATGTAGCATCTGGTTTTCTAGCATAAGCCTCATCCCCACTCAGGGAATAGCCTTTGATTACAGAAGGTCAGAATCTTTTTTTGGCAATACTTAACAACATTTCTATTTGAGGGTCAAACTACTGGGTAGGGTTTCTTAGGCCTTAGTATATAGCATTTGGCTTTCAAAATGCTGTATTTCCCTCCCTGAGGCTTGAAGGAAAGGATTTGTAACCATAGGAGAGCGTTCCTAGGGCGGCTCTGCACCACAAATGACTGCTTTGCTCTTGGGGCGCTCGCCCCAGAGGAGGGAAAGCCCTTGATGAAAGAGTGCTCTAAATAAATAGTACTGCAGTGCACAAGCACGGAAACAATTGCATTATATAGGATGAATTCTGTTAAAGGGATATGCACGGTATTTAGGGTTTGTCTTATACATGCGGTGTTGCTAAGAGGTAAATGTGTGCAGGGATTATAGAGGATTATAAAAGAGAAGATAAGATCCCCCATGTGTTGGGAGGAGGGGGACTTGCAGCTGTCTGAAAGACTTTTTTTTCAAATGTTTGCCCTGGCTTTATACTGCAAAGGAAACTTTAACTTAAATGGAACAGCAGTTTTAGCTTTTGCAACCCGCTTCACTAGGTTATAAGAAAACAGGATTTGAAGAGTTGCTTAGTACTTCTACTAAACCAGTAATGCATAAGGAAAACATGGTTATAAAAAGGTAAATTGCTGTGCATGTTTCAGTTAACAGCTACCTTCAAAAGATCCCTCAAAGTATGACTCTCTGCCGCATGAAAATCGCACAAGCCTCTGCAGAGACATTTCAGAACTGGCCAAGGCAAGAAAGACAGTAAAAAATACAAAAGGAGAATCTCTAGAATAGCTAATTAGAAAGTTTCTAGGAACCAGAACAGAGACAATTAGCCATAGTTTGTAGGAAAAAATTACACTCTATCCAGAGAAAACTTTTGATATAGGTAGATTTGCTAGTGTAGCTAACATACAAAAGGGAAAAAAAAAAAAAAAGTAGTACTACAAAAGTCATAAAACTGTCTTGGTCTTGCCCTTCGGCAGTTGGAGTGTGAGTGCCGAGGTTACCAAGTTTCTGGCATTCTTCCTAGCAGGTCAACCCCAGTTTCTCTCTTCTTTCAGACTTCTTTTCTTTTTTTGGTTTTGCTTTCTCTTTTACCAAATTTGAATTTAAAAATCTAAAAATAATTCTCTGCTACATTGCTGCAATTTTAGAATATTTTGAAATCACACATTTTCTCTCACATGTTCTCACACATTTTGCCTGTCTTAGGAGAAGGTTATTCTTATGAGGTCAGACTTACAATGTCAGTGTTTTAAAAAAATGGAGGAATGTCATAACTTAGCTTTTCTGTGGTCCCTAATGTTTCCCTCTTTTGCATAAATACAGTACAGCTGTAATTATGTGGTCACATACTATTTTTTTTTCCCATGGGATCTCTTCTTCATGGAGCTATTCAACTTTTATTTTTGTCTTATCTTTTTTATTCACCGCCAATTGAATTGCCAGGTCTGATTTAATTCATACCACTGAAACCTTGCATTGAATAAAAAATTATTAGTTTATCTCGCAGGCTTAACTGTCATGTTCTCAACCATAGTATTTAGATGTTTCACAAATAATTCTGAACTTACTGTCACAATGATAAAAATGTGTCATTATCCTAACATTACACAGAGAGAAATTGAATTGCAGAGATATATAATGCTGATGAGACTTTCTGTATCAGATATGCTCCGTGTTATCAAGTACCTAATTTGAAACCTTAGGCCTTATTCATGTTTATTTTTATCAAAGGATTTAGCATTACTACAATATATCATGTGTTCAAAACACTTTTCCAGCTGTCCTCAGCTGCAATTTAGCACTTCTAGTCCCAGTTTTCTCTCATATTCAGAAAAATGAGAGTTCACTTGGTAGCCAAATGTGAAAAGTTCCCTAGCACTGTAGAGGACATCTGTGTCATTAGCAGGAATAAAATCCCCCTCCGCGGTGTGTGCAATAACTGCCATAGCCATGAAACCTTTTCTGCTTACAGTCCTTTCTAACACTGGTGCCTTCCAACTTACCTGTCACAGTAGTCACAGAGGAGATAAATAATCTACACTTGGACCTAACTGGAGAGGACAATGAAGGGTTTATCACCACTCTTGTAGTGACATCCAGCATGGATTTTTGTCACTTAAGATACATATTTGTCAAATATTTTGGCTATTTTGGCTCAGTTTAAATCCAGTTTATTTGAGACCTCTCCTGCTATTACATCTCTCCAGGATGCATTTGCTGACCATACAGGCCCGTTATGCTCTCAGTGTCCACTTTCTCCTCTCTCATTCCTCATTACCTAGCACTTCCCTAAGGCGCTTTTCTCCGTGCTTCCGTTGCTTCCCTCTCGTGCCCTTCTCTGGTGGCTGTGGACGGGTGAAGGTGAGCGGTGCCGGCCCTTCCCTCGGCGCCACGCGCGCCCAGGGCGCTCTGCCCGGGCGGAGCGCGGCTGCCGGTGCTCGTGCAGGCCGCCTCGTTCGCGTAGCTCAAGCTGCGTCGTGAGCGTCTTGTGCCGCCTTTGTGACGACTGCATAGCTGGACAGACCGATGCAGCACTCATCAAACCTGTCTCATGCTCGGATGCGGTATGCGCAGATTTGAATATTCAGGGAAAAAGAGTTTCCTGTTCCACAGAAATGCAGCGCTATCGTAGGTTTTGTAGATACCTCCCTCACTATGTGTTGAGAGTGAGAAACAGCTGCTTCCATGGATTCTGGAGTAGTTAAGATTTCAACAGGATTAACAATATTCCCTAATCTTAATATTTAGCTCAGAGAACTGCAATTTCTGTAATGATGCTTAGTATTTTGTAAGAGAAAGTGACATGCATTTACAAGAAAAAAGGAAGGGAATACCTCTTCTATACCTAGATATTAGTGTATTCTCCCATCAAATCACTGAACTTGATTCTACAGCTTGCCCTATCTAAATGTGAACAAAGTGTGAAACCAGTAGAGTTATCTGATGCTTAGTACAACTGATACAGATTTTTAACACTAAGTGGGTTTGTAGTGTCATGTCATTGGAGTGACACATAATTGCCATATAACAAAGAACAATGGAGTCACGAGCTTTGTGCTTTATGTAAGGCTCAATGTTTATGGGTATGTATACAGACACACACATATACATACATTCCTATATGTGTGCATGTATGTGTGTATTTATATGACATAAACCTGTTCTATACCTCGTAGATGTCCCTGGCAAATCCGTGTAACTCTCTAAGAAAAGTGCTTTGTAGGCTAAGGACAATGCTCCAACAAAAAAAATATATATATTGACCTTGGGCAAGGACCAGAGTGCCCTCTCAGTAGCTTCCCAGCATTTTCCATAAGAAAGGTCCAGTTCATTTAGCCTTGACATGGTTATTAGAAATAGCCTGCTTTCTACTTGATATTGACTAATGCTCAATGTTTAAAAAAGCATTAAAAATATATTTTCTTTTGTACACACCCTCCCTGACTCCAGAGAACTGAATGACTGTCAGTTCTCTGAATTTCTGGCAGATCACCTGGGCCTGCTGCAATCCAGCTTTTATTTGAAAGCACTGTGGAGCTTGTGTGGGTTCCCTCAGACCAAGCTAGTTCTCAGAGCAATCCTGTGAATGACAACCCTGAAATACCACTGCTTTTCGGGTTCATATCCTTTGTATTGTTTAGTCCCTTAGGCTAAGGGCTTCAAGAAGTAGGGGGAAGAAGAGGTGGATAAATAAGCTATATAGCTATACATCAGATATGTATAAATATATTGACAATGCAACGAACTCAAAAACATGCACTGTATGTGTGTGCGTGTATGTGTATACATATATCAGTACAGTGGGTGTATCAGAAGTGCATCAAGTAGCACAGATGTAGACCCTTGAATATGAATAGTGGCTTCTCCTCAGAGGGCTTTATGGGACTTTTGACCAGTCGTGCAGTTGTTCTCAGTGAGTTAGTAGTTATTTTTGGTGTTTATACTGCATCCTCCAAAACATTTTCCAGACGCTTTTTTAGGAACGTATGGTTTTTGTTTAGCTTAGTCAAATCTGAAATTTACAGATGTCCTCCACTTGACAACAATCAACAGATTTTAAAATTACAGCAAACAGAACGGAAAGTCGTAAAGAACTTAGCACTGCCTTTCTCATAAGTTAGACAGAAATTAGACTTCATTTTTCGATTATTAAACATCATAGGCATGTCTTATAACTTAGGTTGAAATTCTGTATTACAAAGTAAATGAAAGAGTTCTTACAGAATTTTGTAGTAAACATGAGGTTCATAAAGTCTTTATGTCCGTAAAACATTTAATTAATGAAAGTCAAACATGGATAAAAACAATTTACTCTGATTTACAGACTCCCTTCATCTGGAAACAGCTGCTTAATGTTCTTCTTAAAAACACAGCTTGATTCTTTCGGTATTAACAAGCTATTATTGTGAGTTATATCCCTCTTTCAGTGCATAAATTCACTTAAAGTGAATGTAGAGAAGTTTATAAAATGCAAGCTTAATGTTGTTGTAACATATGTTGTAAGGTTTTTAACAGTGACAGTTTTGATGAAAGACATTTCTGCTTTGCTCTCATAAATAAAGCTTTCTTGTTTGCCCTGCTTCTTAATGTCTTAAGAATCTGTGTCCCCTCTGAATGACTCAATAAACTGTATAACAAGGTTATAGGAAAAGTTGAATAGACCTTGGTTTCTGTTTTCAGTCTTAAATACATTTGCTCTTAAGAGTACTCAAACAAGCCTATCTCTAATTCTGAAATATCTTTAAGCCAGCAAGTTGTCAAGAACAGAAAGAAAATCCTACTTGTTGAATCTTAGCTGCAATACAGGAATTTACAAACAGGCATTTAGACAGCCATTTGTATTGCATTTTCTGTGGCTCTTTTTTTTGACAGAAGCAGCTGTGTTTGATTTCCTTTTATGCATTAAACAGTTTTGACTATTTTGCAAAATTAAACTGCAAATTCATGCAAGCATCGCAGTAGTAGTAGTAGTGTAGTGTTTTGTTTTGTTTTCCCAAAGGAAAAAGAAGTGTGTACAGCTTTCCAAGATAAAATTTATTTTAAGTTTCTCTTTGAAATTAAAATTCTATTTATAGGTGCGATAGGTCAGAATTTTTATACTTTTGTGTACAATCCCAGTCTTGAATATTCTCTGCATAGCAACAAGTCACATAAAAAAGGGAGAGCATTCGACCCCCATGTGATGGCAGGAGCGCATCACAGTCCCAGGGTGCAAGCAGGCTGCTTAGGCGTGAGCACAGGGAACAACACATGGCCTTGGATGTTGTTTTCTCTGCATCTGCCTTATGTTTCTTTTACTTTTCTGAGCATCTCATGAAATGATGAACTGTAAGCCAAGTAATGGACTAACTGAAAGCATATAAGGCATCTTCAAAGACTTGTCCTTTTCTGAAAGGAATTTGTTTTTCCTTTCTTCTCATATTTCAGCACTTCAGTAGCCAACATGTCCTTAATAGGTTTACATGTATTAAGCCTCATGCCAAAGTTCTCTTTCTGTGACTTGTTGGAGGGGTTAGGGTTTTTTTTGTGCTTGAAGAGGGTATTTGTCTTTATATGTAACTGGAGTCAATAAAATAGGAAGAAATGTCATATAACAAATAACATGATCAAAATGTTCATTTAAAGAATATTAATGCAGGTTGACTTGCAAGATGGCAGCTTGATTTTTAAATTCAGCAACAAAAGTAACTCTTTGGTTTGTTCTTTTTCATAAATATTCTTGGTAAACATTTTGTTTTCTTTTTATGTGCTTCAGTTACTTTGTTTATTGACATATTAATTTAATGCTATTTCTAGGTCGATCGCCAGTCCCAGTTTATTCAGGGCTATCGAGTAATGTATCGCCAAACATCTGGCCTACCTACTCCAGCTACATGGCAGAACTTGGAGGTCAAAGTCCCAACGGAGCGCAGTGCTGTCTTAGTCAACTTGAAAAAAGGGGTCACTTACGAAATTAAAGTTCGACCTTATTTCAATGAGTTCCAAGGAATGGACAGTGAATCAAAGTCTGCCCGTACCACTGAGGAAGGTTAGTAAAATGGTTAGAAGAAGCAACAGACATGCATGTCTAGTACTGGAAGTCAAATCAAGGACTGTCACTTCAGTTATTTTGTGTATGCATTTGTTCAGCTGCATTTCTTTCATATGATCTCTGTTTGTTTAATACAGAATTGGCATTCGAATTCAAGTTCATAGTCTGTTTTGTGGGCCAGGACAGGCACTCAGCCAGTCCCACAATCTTCTAGCTCATTACGTGTGAGAAGTGGCTTTGAGTCTTCCAAAATGTCTCTGCAGCAGCCATTCTTTTCTAACCAGCGTTGTCACAAGAAAGGATTTTCATCTGGACTTTTAAAGTAAAACTAATACATGAAATCTTTTGCAGATGGGTGTTTAAAAAGAAGCAAATCACTCCAAATGAGCAGTAATGTAGATGAACAATTCAAACACATTTATTAGGACTAGAGAAAGACATTTTTTTTTTGCTGTTCTGAAGGACTTGCAGTCTCAAGGGCATTCTGCTCTGCGGTTTCTCCCAGCACATCTTTCATGAAATTATTTAATCCTTCAGAGAGTTCAATCAGTTTCCTTAAGTACCTTTCAAACCTACACCAAAACGTGCAAGGTATTATTTTGCTTAGACATAAACTCTCTATGGCTATTTTTTATTGAAAAGAAGGTGAGATGAGATATAAATAACTTTTATCCTGCGCTCTTAGGAGTATGCAAGAAACCTACCTACCTATATAATGCAGCCCATTCCCAAAGTCTGAGCCATCATCAGCATTTCTGCTGTAAAAGTAGAGGGATGATCTTTATAGTGAGAGTTCATCTTATGGCTGTTTCATTGATTTCTTTCAAACTATGTGAAGGAAACACTGGTGAAGTCTCAAAATGGTCAGATGCTTTTAGCAAGTTTTGAGCACACTCTTTCTTTCTTATTGAAGTTACAATCTTAATGATTTACTGAGGTTTCCTGATGTTTCGGTGATTGTCAAATACTGTCAAATTCTAGAATGAACTTGCACTTTACACTTTGATTTGTTATGGTTATTGCCCAACAAGCAAGTGAACATGAATATGACTTGGTTGTTACCCCTGCTTTACAGGAAAATGCAGTGTCCTGCCACTTGTATAAAAGCACATAGAAAGAAGCCAGTTCAAGTCAGGATTAAAATGTAGGACTTTTTGGTTTCTTTGTTCAGTGACAGCCTAAGTCTGTCAGTAAAGAATAGCTTTGCAGCAGCCTGAACAGAGCTAGAAAGCAAGCAAGCAAGCAAGCAAGAAAGAAAGAAGGGAAGGAAGGAAGAATTAAAAAAAAAAAAAAAAAAGCTTTCTACAGGTGAAATTGGTGGTGAAATTGGAAAATCAGGTGTTCATACGTTTTCAAAAATACCATCAACAAAATATGTAAAGAATGTGTTTTGCTTGCCCTCCTGTAGAGACAAACGTCAGTCTACTGAAAGGTATAGTGCTTACAGTTTAGCCTTTGGTTCCTTTTTGAAAATCAGCTTTTGACGTGGACATTTTTTAAAACGCCTCAAAAATGTATTTTTTAGCAAATAGTTTGTAAGGGTGACATGAATGTTGGAAGTCTTGCGCAACGCCAAGGTGAATAACCCTAGTAAAGGCAAAGCACAACCAAGAGGCAGTAGCAGCTTCTTGCTGGATTGAATTTTACATGGAATGTGACTTCTGAGGGCTACCTCTGAAAATCAATTTGGCTGCCGTTAGACTTTTCCTCCACATCCGGCATTTGTCACAATTCAGTATCCATTCATCTCCTGCCTCTTTGGCCTTGTGAAGGTAACAAATGGAATTGCGTTGAGCCGCGCCTGGGAAAGATGAGCAGCGATTTGGGTTCTTTCATATCTGTAAGAAGAAGCTGAGCACTGGAATAATTGACCTGTCAAGAAGCAGGCAAGGTGTTCTCCACAAGCCAGCAGCAAGGGAAATGAGAAAACGGTTTTAAAAATGTTATTTTTCAATGTGGTCTATTTAATAACTGCAGCAGTGTCAGACAAGTGGCTTAATTTATATCATGGTGCCAGCTTACACGGTAATATTATCACAGAGAGAGGAGCAGGACTGTTCTATACACGCGTGCTACCTATAGAAAGCAAGAGCTAAATAGAATATTTCATTTGATAATTTTCACTTCTTGCTTGTTTTTACACTTTCTCTAAAGACAGATGAGAATTTCTTCAATTACATCTACTATTTTAAATCTCTTTCGGAATAACTTTGTGGAGTAGCATTTTTTTTTCTGTGTTTTGTTTGTCATCGATGTGCAAAAATCTGATGGTCAGTAATGGAGATCTGCTTAGTTTTTATTAGCAGTGTCTAGTCCTGATTACCTTCGTGCTTAAAATGAGATTTCCGTTGCATTCATCAGTTGCAATTTAGGTGTCACTTCAAAATTACTCTATATCTTTTTAGAAACATAAAGACACATTAATAGAATCTTAACCAAAATATTTGTGCAGTTTAAATGCAAATACAAATGAGGACAATGTGTATTTCTTTAAACATTAGATTAAACAGTTCATTTTACATGTTCTTTAGCATTTACTTTGCTCACTGTTGTACTCTCTCGCTCTCTCTATTTCTAGATATGTGTATATAAGAAATTACATTTCTGAGTGCCCTTTATGTTTCTGTGTAAGGATGAAAGTAAATACCTTTCTGCTAGATATTCCATATTATTTAAAATTTTAAAATTTTAAATTAAAAAAAAAATAAAATGAGTTACACAGTGTTAAGCCTTGCCATTTTCAGACCTTTTTTTTGTTGTAAAATCTTGTTTTCATTGATGCAGCACACATACATTTGTTCACGGTTTTCTTGTTATTGAATAACTTGAAGAATTTTTTAAATGCTATTTTTTTCACTATGAGGCAAGTAGTTTCACTTGCTATAAAATGCGCACTCCAACCATTGTCTGCATCAATTTTATGCTTTGCACAGTTGCAAGGCACAGCCAAAGACAACTTTTCCGTTTTTCTCTTGAGCTGGCTAAGAGTCAAATGCCCACAGCAGAGCTCCTTTTCCTCCGTCCAGTGCCCTGCTTCTCTGCATCATCCAAGGTCTCAAGGACTCAAACCACCACTGTCTGCCTTGCACCTGAACCTGCCTCTGAAAATGCTGCTGTCGGCGTATGCTTCCTTACTGGGCAGTCAGCGTGTACCATGCTTCTCAAAAATGTTTTTGTTTTTTTTACATAGTGTTATAGGTCCATTTTGTCAAACTGGGTAATTCTTGCAACAGACTACTTCAACTCTTCAAGGTTAACAGGGGATTTGAGCTCGGATCCTCATGCCTGTGCCAGCTCAAATACTGAGAAGCATCCAAAGTGGAACTTAGCCAATCTCAGAGAGGCCACAGGAAAAAATAGGGAAATCTGTAATGGCTTGGGAGGATTGAATACTCCTTGTATCTGGTTGTGCTAAACCTGACAGACATTAATACAAAGAAGTCACTGATTCTTGGTTTACTTTTTGGAGAAGCGTGGTCCAAGGATGTTCACACAACCAGGGACACCTGTTAGAGATAAGACCAGAGTGTTGGCACCCTCAGAATTTAGCAATTAAACAGTTGTCTGTGGGTGGGAATGCTCTGCACTAAGGGATTGGCATTAGGAAGCCGCAACCCACAGTATGAGATGTGAGAACCAGAGGATTATCAAATTAGATTTGAAGACAGGGGAAGGCAGAGTAAATATTTTAGGCTCTGATTCAAAGTCTGCTACGGTTCTTTGAAATAAGCATCCATATTTCATTCTGGAAATGTTTTAAGATTATATTAGACATGATGGCAAATAAGAATAAAAATCTAGGAAGAGATCTACATACACAAAGATGTTATCCTGGCAGAGAACGTCAGGTCAGTGTCAGGTTGCTGGGCTTTGGTACAGTGTCTGGAGGGGTATCACTGCCTTTGCATAGCACTCCTATGATTTCCTTATTAGCCTGTACATTTGCAGGCTCTATATTGGTTTTGTTGAAGGCTAGATAGACAGACTAGCATGGACCCTAGGTCCAGTTCAGTGCAGTTGTCCCCATTAATAGTTTTTTTTTTCCCAGATACATATCTTAGGATCTTAAGAAGCCAGCAGTGTCAAGGTAGTAGTCACTAGCTTAGACGTGTAGTGGAAAAGGGAGGCTGCAAAGCATTCGAATACCTTGGCATGGCTCTGGGGGGACGTGTGCCACACAGCGTGTGCTCTGGCAGCCAGAGCTGTGATGGGAGGGCCCCCGCGTGGAGATGCAGCAGATGCTCACGGGGGGACTGTTTTCTTCATTATCAGCACTGAGCTGTTGCATCGCTTCCCAACCAGCATGTTCTCAGCCAAGGAAAGCACCCTGCTGCCGGTGTCACTGCGAGGGGGGCTTTGCCAGCATAGCTCTTAAGCACTAATGGCTATGATATTTTTCTCACACTTCCAGCCAGCGTAGCTGTGCTTGCAAACCTTTGCTCTTTAGGTCTGGCCTTGATAGTCAGTGACCAGCAAAACAGCTGTGGATGGTAGAGAAACGAAGACTTGCCAAGGGAAAAGAGGCCATAAATATGTATGTATGTAATATGGCCTAATTTATCACCTCCCCTATTCAGTGGCATTTAGTGCAAAGCCCTGAATACTTCAACCTCTTTTTTTTTTTTTTTTTTTTTTTTTTTGTCCAGGAGTTACAGGATTTTATGTCTTAATCTCCTAAGTTAATGTATTTTTGGAGGACAAATAAAAACAAAAATCCTTGAACGTCTACTACTGTGCATTCTTATTAGATAATGTGGAGAAAGAAGGATCGAAACGCTTTTCAGAGCAGGTGAAGCAGCCTCACATTAGGACTTAGCTGTTCTATCCATAACTAACCATGCATATTAAAGAAAGCAAATGCAAGCCTAAGAATAATTCCAATGGAAAATCAAGATATGCTATATATAAATGAGGAGTGATTTGTATTGATTCTCCATTGCCACAAATTCTGCATTTTCATTCAGAGCTATGCTTGTCTTCAGAAAGCCATTTTTCAAAATTGTCAGTGCCTGACAAAATATGCATACCTAGGCCTGCAGGGAGTGTGAACTTTGTATATTCTCTACTTGCTCTTACACAGTTTCAGCAAAATTTGTGCTCTGGTGAGAGGTTTAATGTCTTTTTCTGTTTGTCTTTGGTGTAGCTCCAAGTGCCCCTCCTCAGTCTGTTACTGTCCTGACAGTTGGAAACCACAACAGCACAAGCATCAGCATCTCTTGGGATCCTCCACCTCCAGATCACCAAAACGGAGTCATCCAGGAGTATAAGGTACAAAGGATGTTAAATGGGAGGTGTGGGAGGTTACGGAAACAGCCTGCTTTAATTAACAGACCAGTGCTGTTGTTCATGGACTTTGATTCTGACAAGGGTTATTGACAGCCATTTAATAATATGGAGAAGGAGTTCCAAGTGATTATGTCTTATTTTTTCTTTCATTTTAGGCAGTAATATTGTTATATTAAAAGCAAAAATATCATAAGCTTGATGTGGAGTAGAGCTCTAATTGGCAGTTAGTTTATGGTATTTCTCTTTCTTTCTCTTCCTTGCCGTGGAAAAAAAGAGAATTTTGTGGTGGGCAGAGGTGTTTTTGTGGGTTTTTTGTGTTTTGTTTTGCTAAAGCCTTCTCTAATCTCAAGACAGTATCTGAGAGTTTCTGCAATCTGGCAGAAAAGCTGTCAGGAAAGATCCTTCTCCTGCCCTCTGCAAAAACAATATTCAAAATACTTCAAGGTCAAAGTCAATAACTGGCTCTGGGAGAATCCAGGTCTTCTTCTGAGTACTGTCTTGGTCAAGATTCACAACCAGGTCGTTTGCTCAGAGGAATAGATTGAATCCCACATTATATACAGAGTTTATTATATCTGTGCTTCCTACATTGCTTGTCTTTTCTTCTCCTCCGTTACTATGATGGCTCAAAGTATCACCTGCTTATGTATCACCTTAAATTTACTGTAGTCTACTTTGCTAGTGGAGCTACTAAGCTCATTTTTGCACAACTGTGTTTTCACACCATGGAAATATCCCGGTGTGCCTTCCGAGGGGTGGGGAGTTTAAAGGAAAAGCGCAGTCTAGGTGTCAGCGTTGTCACAGGGTTGTAGCTATGGAACACACTGTTTGGTAAATACATTGACTGTGGTCAGTTTGTATATCTACTGTGAAATCATTAGTTCAAATAATAGAAAACAGTTTCCTTGACAATTTTGCAAAGGGTAGAAATGGCAGTGTTAGGTTTTTGGGTTACAATTGATTATTTCACAAAGAAAGACGTAATTTATTCTTCTGTACCTTGTGAGAACATCAGGAAAGGATAAAATACTTGCCTTTTAAATGAACTTATGTTTCAACTTCTTGTAGTTTATCATTAGTTCAGAGGGTTGTAGTAAGTGCTCAAAATATTTATGTGTAGCATAACACTTCTTTTGTTCTACTTCTGATCAATATCAAGATTTATTAATCCCAATATTTTATTGACCTCATTTTCGTATAATTTAATAATTATCTTTTGTCTTAATTCATCTTCATACCAACTCCAGTCTAAGTCAATATTAAACATCAATTCCATAATAATCTCAATTCTCTGCATATTATGATTTCATTGCTGTGTAGTCGGAGTCAGGAAATTGTGTAGTTCAAACATTACATAACGACTTTACTAGTGTAAATATTTTGTACATGCTTAGTAGAAACCAAGGTTTTCAGAGATGAGCTTGAAGAGTTTTTATACTTAAATATGCTATTTGATTTTAAAAAGAAGGTGAACATCCAGTAATTTCAAAATCATTAATCTGATTTTGAAAACGAAGAATAAAAATAATTCCATAACCCACATATCTTTCACGTATAGTTAAACTCTGTAATATTCCTGTATTTTGAAATTCACATGTCTGGAAGGTGTCTTTCCTCATATGCAATAACAGCACTTAAATCTTTATAACATACTCAAGACTGAGATCTACTGTGTGGTTTTGGTACCTTAAAATTTGACATAGGTGGAATTACAGAGCCTAAGTGTAAGAATGAATTGCAATAGTCTCTCCTCCTATTTCTGGTCTGCAAATAAGATCTACTTGTGGTTAGGTGAGTCAAAGTTTCTTTTGTCCTCCAAAATCTCCTTCTGTGGCTCACAGAGAAAAGATTGGATGTGATAAAACTCTGAGCAGGATCAAAAATAAGGATAATGAGGACATTATTGTTGAAAAGACACATCAGTTGGTTGCTGATTGTAGTTCCACCAATACTTTCTTCTGCTATTAGACTTACATAGTGTACATATGATACCCTTATGCATTTATTTCCATGCATAGAGTGGTACTAAATGCCTTCTTTAATAATACAAAAGCACCATATGCAGATAACATTAACTGAAGAAGAATCCTTAAAGCAGCTTAGTTCTGAAACATCTCAGAAAAATGTAGGAGAGAGAAATAAAAACAAACTGGAATGATACACCATTCTCATCACAAAATGTTGATTCAGATAAAAGAGAATTTTGTGTTTGTTGAATAAATGAGTCAGGAACTGAAATCTAAATCTCTGAACAACTTAAACAATGATAACAATGATAGCAGAAAGCAGGTGGGTACCTAGGCAAGTCCAAAATAAGTGACTGTCATGCAGCACCCTGATATGTCATATCTATGCACTGTTGTTCCTGAGTATGAAGAATTTCACATTTTTAACCCATCAACTTTTGTCCCAGATCTGGTGCCTAGGTAATGAGACGCGATTTCATGTCAACAAAACGGTAGACGCAGCCATTCGCTCTGTAGTAATAGGTGGCCTGTACCCAGGTATTCAGTACCGTGTGGAAGTCGCCGCAAGCACCAGCGCAGGCGTGGGAGTAAAAAGTGAGCCACAACCCATAATAATTGGTAAGTGACTATTCTGTTACTTTGTTTTGCTTGCTTAGACACTCAGAAATGCTTTCTTAAACCACGTCTGGAAGCATAAAAATCTGTGGAGCAAAAGACAAGGTGCAATTTGGATTGAGGTAGTGAGCTTTTAACATCCTGCTGATATCATTATCTTCTGTGTGTGCAGAACTCTCACAGAACACAGTGAAATAATTCCTTTTCTCCCTGAGACATATTAGAAATCGGCTTATCAAGTGAAACTAATTTAATTCTTTCTAATGAATTTACCACTTCTGCAGTTTGACAGATTTATGGAACTAGCAACTAGAGCTCCGTTTTCTGCCTGTTAAAAAGACTGTAATATTGCTTTACTTACACCGTTGGTGCCTAAGGCTCTATTTACAGCTGATTTTATGAACATTAGAAGTCGGTGTTTCTCCACTATCAAAGAATAAGTGACTTCTATTCCAAATAGAGAGCAAAGGTGGTATTATCATCTCTTGCTTTGAAAGGACTGCCTCTTATTAGTGGTTTCCATACTGGATTAATTTCCTGACCTGAGGGAAGCATAGATTCTGTTTCTACTGAAATTCTTTCCAAGTATAAATTATGAATGCAGAAACAATATGGGAAGGGCGGGCGTAGGAAAAAAAGTAACCCTATTTAGCAAAACTGAAAGGAGGTGTGCGTAGTAGCACCTCTTCAGTGTGCCTAATACTGGAATTCTGTTACATTTTTCTGTATGATCAAATTTAATTATGCCTTTAATTACAGCTTGATTATATATTTTTATTGCTGGTTTGTGGGTATTTTTTTGCTATTAAATGTTTTCTTTTCTAGAAAACATTATGAACAAAATGTCTCAGACATGAACCATTCTGTTATGGATAGGCTTTTGCAGAAGGCTGGACCCTAGGCATAGCTTATGTGTTTAATGATGTTTAAGATCTCCATGTGTCATGATACCTAGGTATTCCTATGTATTTCCCCCTTGTAGCAGAACTAGGGACATGCCAACTCTGGACATATTGTTACTGGAGAGGGAAATGCAAGGGCAGAGCTGAAGACAACGTTGGTTTTATAAAGAGGCAATCACAAAAACTCCAAAGAAAAGAGGGGGAAAAAAAGTCTTCTAGAACTGAAAGCAATAGATTGATTTTGGAAAATGAAGGGAACCTGTCCTCTAAAGACCTGGGTTTTGGGCCTTTGTGTAAATAACTTATGATGTGATATTAGTCTGTCTTTGCATTCACTTTGATCAGGGTTATTCAACTTCCCAGAGTACTGCTGAAAGGAGTCCATCCAACTAGAAGCTAAATGCACTGGTCTTGTTCCAGCAAAGCACTTAAGCGTGTTTCAATATAAGTGTGTGAGTAGTCTCGTGTCACTTAACTTGTTGTGAGTTAAACTTGCACTAAAGTGCTTTGCTGGATGATTGCCAGAATGCTCAGCCCCTAATCTGGATATAGCCCTCCATCCTATCTGTTTGCTTACAAAAACTGGCTGACATAATCAGGAATTGAGTCTGTAGAGATCTGTATTATTACATGAAGGAGGAAAGGGATGCTAAGATGCAAATTTAACAAATAAACTTAAAAAAAAAAAGCTATTTGGCATTTAGAAACTTATTTTTGCCCTGTTAAACTCAGAGTGATATTTATTTGTTCCTTTAATGATCCCAGAACGTCTGTCTCAACAAGTCTGTCTGATAGCATCTCTGCACATTTACAGTCCTTTACATGAAAGTAATTAATAGAGTCTCTTCTGTTTGGCTTGAGTTTCTGTTCTCATTTCTTTTTTTCCCTTCTGGGAACACAAAGCTGGATGTGGTTACTACTTGTATGGTCTATATCTGCCTTTTCTGTACATTCCAGCTTTCTATTGCTTCTGAGCCAGAATTGCTGGCTATTTCCTCTGGTTGGTAAAGGCAACAGAGTTCAGGTGATACAATTTCTGAAAATTTGAGTTGGTAACACTTGATGTTTGACTAAGAATCAAAATTACAAAGCCAGAAAATATAATTGTTATGTAATTAAAATATAATTATGAGGTTTAAAAATTGGGTAGTGAACAAACCTTGTCACATAATCATGAATGGGTAAACATCAAGTGGTTGTTCCATAATGGCATCCCACCTGGCCCAGTGCCTCGCTGTACTATTTCACAGCTTGCAAAGAGAATGAACAACTGCAGGAATGCTTAAGCCTGGAGAGAGCAGGACGGTGAGGAAGAACAACCGAGGCTTATTGCTAACCAGTGTGGCTTTCGTTGTCACAGAATGCAGAGACCAGGGTGGAAGAGAAACACCTCCTTTCTTCTAACGACAGAGGAGACGTTGTTCTAGGGAGTTGTTCTGCAAATGGCT
This sequence comes from Tinamus guttatus, assembly GCF_059628265.1. Lineage (NCBI taxonomy): Eukaryota > Metazoa > Chordata > Aves > Tinamiformes > Tinamidae > Tinamus > Tinamus guttatus. The sequence continues at coordinate 1,272,921 of NW_028290136.1, read as the reverse complement.
GATGTTCGTCATCTACTGAGTTCCAGGATCAGGTCTAGATAACAAGCTAATACAAGTCCAGGAAGCAGAAGGCAGGAGACTGTTGAGTGATAGAAAGTCTATTATTTCGTTAGTTGGGAATTGTGTGGCTCTTACCAGAGTACTTTAAGCAGGATGTTAAAAAATTGCGTAGACGGATCAAAGAGAGTCAAGACTAAGATTTTTCTGATCACTATCGATATGGAATGCCGGAAACAAAATTGAAGCTAGCAATATTTCTGTTATTTCTCTTGATTAGTTGGCCTCTTCCTGCTCACATTCCATCATTGGCATAATAATATGAGGAACAGCTGCAAACTTTCACAGTAATAGGTACAATTGAATCTGATGTGTCTAATTAATTTTTAGTCCGACAAATTAGTTTTGTTCTTCATTACTCTCCAATGGGAGGAAGACATTATATTTCATTATGTTTTTGTCTTCAGGAACAATGGAGCGTTGCAGGTCACACACATCCCTTGTCTGTGTTCTAATTAGTTGAACTGACAGCATTGTTACAGAAACACCTGCACTATATGAAATAGTACCCTGGTACCTTGGATGACATATATACCACTTCTGATTAAATGTTATCTAAAGAAATATAAAACTAGTGTCATTTGTTTGCCCAAACTCCTATGTTTGTATTAATTTTACTCAACATCAGTGGGTAACATTCATGGTGTATCCATTTTTTCTCAGCCCCTGAATTCACAAAGCATATGTTACTGTGACATTTAAATGAATTATTACTTTTGCACGTGTAATTACTAGGCACTGGGAGGGTAGAGCAAACACCAGACTGCTAACTTTAGAAGGTAATTTGGAGACAGATTGCACCTTCCCCCAGAAGAGCCCTTGGGAGATTATAAAGTCCACTGAAACCTCTCTCCGGGCTCTCTGCCATTTGTTCCCACACCCTCCGTTGAAAGACGACCAGTTTTTGACCTCAAAATAAAGCCAGGATCTTCAGCAGCAGAACATTTTGCAGCCTTTAGCAGAAGGCAGTCATTCTTTTATTGAAAGCGGGAGGATCCGCTGCTCAAGCTGACGTACCCAGAGCACTTCTTCCCCGCTCCTCTCCACGGCTCTTCTCCACGCCACCGACGCGGGGTGGACATGACCTGCTTGCTCACCTTCCTGCTGCTGTTACCTGGCCTCCAAAGGGCGCAGAAATTAACTGAAAGTTAATGCCAATTAGAGCTACATGAACTCCCATGCTGATTTCTATTAGAAAATCAATTGTGTGCTTAGAAGAGCATGCTACAGAGTGCCTCTTTCTATTAAGTTTTGCCCTCAGCACCTCCTCCTTTTGCACTGGGTTGCACCTATAGATTGTTTCTATGGGCAACGAGGAAAGGGCAAATCCTGCAAAGGAGCCACCGCTGCCTCCCCTCTTTTCCTTGCTCACTGGGTTTTTAATCTCTCGTACTACGTCAGGGTGGAAACTTTTGGGCTTTTGCTGGCAGGAGGAAATAGGAGTGCTTTGGTTGGAGAGGGCTGCAGCAACTACCTGCCCTTGATGCCAGCAAAGCTCACCAGCAGGACCCAGTATAGAGCAGTGCGGGGCAAGGTCTTTACGCTGCGTTTCTGTGCGTGAGCAGGCAGTGAGGGCTGCTCTGTGGGAACGGCTCGCTGTGCGGGAGGGCTGCCTTGCTGGTGGAACAGCGCTGCTGAACCCACGCCAAGCTCTCACACAGCTTCAGCAGTTTGTTTGCAACAGCAGACGGTCATCATTGCTAAATATTGACATGGTGATGAAAGAGGGAAAGCTTAATAAAATCTCAGAGATCATTAACAGTGTTATAGCAATGCAATGCACTGCACTGCGTTTCTTCCAGAGTTACTTGATCCAGCTCCGAGCACCATGGAGGGCGCAGAGCTGCCCCTGCACCGGGGCACTGCCGTGACAGGCACAATCCAACGTCTGCCAGCCAAGGTGCCATCAGCGAAACCTTCGGCCTTGGTTCTTATTCACCACTTGATCTAGGCTGTTGGTCTGCTGCAGAGAGCCCTTCCTGGAAATAAAATGGATAGCATCCGGCTTTTCTCTCCTGTATCTGCTTTAGCAAATGACCTTGTTTGTTTGCTTTAGAGCGGAGCCAGCATGCTGACACAGCGGCAGTTTAGTTTCAATAAGTGACTAGTAGATTTAACCATTGCTGAAATATAGAAGAGGAATACATACATTTTCACAGTAGGGTGTTATTCTACAATATTTTAAACAATTTTCTCCAAATGACCTTTTCAGTGCTTTATTCCCATATATATCTTCTGTTACTCCATGTGTGATATGCTGTTCGAACTGAGAATTGTGGGTTTTCTCCTCAGAAAACAAGCTACTCCTGCGGCTTGAAATCTCTCTTCTACGTTTATACAGGCATCTGATAATAAAGCATCTACGCTTTGAAAATTGAGCTAAATAAATCCTTTTTGCCCAAAATGATGGCTAATTCCTTCACCACTTCTAAAAGTGTAGATAGAGATAGTTTATGTGAAATGTATATAGAATCACATTGCACATGTAGAACGTATACATATAGAGATGTTCCGCATTTCCCAACTTTAAAACCAACTAGGGTGTTGACAGGGGAGGTTTGAACTAAAAACTTTTCTATTCTGGCTCTGTATGCTTTATATTTCCCGAATTTTTGTCCACAGTTTTTATAAGCATTTGTTTTCAAGCTAGACACTAAGATGTTCTTATTAGAGAAAAACTTATTAGTTACTTGATATATTTATTGAAGTTCTGTGCTTCAGGTTCATTGCATGCAGCCTATTAAATTTATGAAGTTATGAAGTTCATGCTATGCTGCCCATAATTATGAAAAAAATACATTGGTATATTGTTAAAAGACTTTGGATTGTGATCTACTAGGTTAGTGAGGACAGTGCTATAGAGCTCTCTTTTCAAATATGTATTTCCAAAATTGCAATGGTTTATGGGTTCCCTTACTAGAAACATGGCTTTTCCGGTGAGCATTAGTACTGTATAAAGCTGCCCCGGTGTGGATAATTCTTTAGAGGCACATAACAGCTTTTTAATTTTCATTTGCAGTACCTAGTTGCATTGCAGCGTCCATAATAAATATGTTCTGTTGGCTTTCTTTTGTACAGGAGGTCGTAATGAAGTTGTCATCACCGAGAATAACAACAGCATAACTGAGCAAATCACCGATGTTGTCAAACAGCCTGCCTTTATAGCTGGCATCGGCGGGGCCTGTTGGGTCATTCTGATGGGCTTCAGCATCTGGCTCTACTGGCGCAGAAAGAAGAGGAAGGGGCTTAGCAATTACGCGGGTAAGAACAGTCACTATTTATCGCCATCTCATCAGGTTCTCTCACGAAGAGCGCAGCTGCTGTTGAACCCAAAACCACGATGACCTTACGACAGAGGTGGACTGGGTGAATTGCGTATGCTTGTTTTAAGTGTATGCTGTGAAAACTCCAGCCTATGAGAAGCTTTAAATGCATTGCTCTGAACCACATTTCATCATTGTCATAAGACAGTCTTTATTTTTACATTTCCCACACATTTAGCATTAAAAAAAGTACGAAGAGGGTTAACTGTACCTCTGATTCCTTGCTTGGAAGGCACTCTGTTAGTGGTCCAGCTTGAGCGCAGGAGTGTGTGAGACTAAATCCTTACATGAAAAGTTAGAAAGAGTATTTAATCTTCTTTTTCATTCCTATGCATTTCCAGATTTTTTGAACCACATAGATGGGAAACAAACTGAGATACTTAGCCACCAACTCCCTACATGAAACTGGAGGAGAAAATGATGCATTAGCTAAAGAGGGGTGGTCAAGTTTACCAGTAATAGAGCCGTAGGAAGCTTTGTCTTGGAGATGAAACTGCCTTACAGGGCAATGCCTTTTTACATAAAGCAGGGTGCTCCAAATTAGGTTTAGAAAACCACAGTTGGAAAAGCAAGTGCATCCACTATATGAAAATTTTTCTTCCTCACTCTCCAAAACTTTCTGTTCTGTGTTTTTTCTGTGCTTCAGGAATCTTAACGGATATTTAAGCAGGCAGATGAGTATAGCATTACCAAAGAAATGGGATGCTCTAAAACGTAATTTAAACATGAAAAACCTCTTCTTCAAACATTGGGACAGTTTCTCATGTAGTTCTTATTGTACAATACATTTAATAAGAGAAAGCATTTTCTGTTTGAGCAAGATTTGCACATTTGAGTTTTCAGTATGTTTGCTTTTGGCACTGTATCAGTCTATGTCATACCAATATTCTGCTGCTTTGCAAATTACCACATGAACAAGAAGTCACAGTTTTCCCCATGTTATTGAGCATCTCTAATTAATCTTTCTATGGCCAAAACCCAACAGTCATTCCCTGTTCTAATCCACACAGACCTGCCTCTTCCTAACCCTGGCTTTAGCCACCATCAGACCTCTCAATGGCCTCATTGTGTTCACTAACCCTGAAGAAAACAATTCACAGCTTTAGAGGCATTTTGTTGTTGTTCTTGGTTTTTTAATCCTGGTCTCTCCCCTGCTGTATTAGTTTTCTGACAGCTTAGTGAAATCAGACCTCAAGCCAGCACGCTGGAAGAATGGAGAAGATGATAAACTTTCCAAAGGCAACAGGCTTTTAAATTGACACAGTTCACTGTGGAGCATCAACTTGAGTGACCATGTAGCTTATATCATTCATAGGTTCTGCTTTTTGATGAGGTATTTTTTTATTTCCTTTAACAGCAGTGACAACTTTTACTCCGAGAGGTGGTATTAATCAAGAAACTAATATGTATATCACATGTACCTCCACAAGTGCTTATATGATACCCAGATTCTTTATATTAAGAGTTAGGCTAGTATTCCTCTTCAAACACTGTCATATGCATTGGATACAAACTAAGATTACACTTCCCCCCCTCTTTTTTTTTTTTTTTAACAAGCAGAATTATTAGTCCTGTATGTGAGTTGGCTTAGCTATTTTTTTTAACTTTGAGAGCAAAGTCTTTAACACATTAAAATATATCACTGTAAATGGTAATAATAGTTGTTGTAAATGGTCATTATAAACAGTGTGTCTCCTGCAACTCATTACTTCTCATATGTCTGCTGCATCTACTTGTAGTGTGAACATTGGATCATGACAGATTTTCCATTATCACAATTACAAAATAATGAATGCTTTCTGCAAAGAAAGTTTGTAAGAGATTGTGTTTCAGGATTCATCCTTATGTTTACAGTTTGGAGAAGAGCATGTCCTCAGCTGTGACTGTCATAATTCACTGCTCACCTTTCCAACTGTCATTTCTCATTGGCTGCTGGCTGGTTAGTACTTAAAGCTCAAATGTTACGTCCTGCGTATGATATGAAGCCGTAACTGAGAGAATTCCAGAGGAAACTCCTGCCCTGCAATTAGCGCTTGTTGTCAGGGTCTGTAACTCACAATGTGCTTTCTTGTTTTGCAGTTCAGTCCTTCACCTTCACCCCTGCAGGTACTGTCCATTAGTCTGTCTGTTACGTCACCAGTGCATCGTTGCAAACATGAGCTACCTAAGTGTTTATAAACATGTGAGGTATGCAGAATTAAAACCAAATGAAAGGAGAAATACCACTCCTACCTATCTGTGACAGTAATGTAGCATGAATTCTCATAGTGGTATCAAGGGAAAGTGCAATCTGCCATCCTTAGCTCCTCTGTCATTGTAATTCTGCATACTTCTGCATACTCATCTAACTCTTCAAAACAGTGCAGTTTTGAAAGTAATTTGCAGGACAAAATGCTTGAACTAACATAACATGAACAAGCATCAGCTGCATATGGTCAAATTTTCATCTTGAGGCTCCAAGAAAGTATCATAATTATTTCAGAAGATCTGCTAATTAGAGAAGTAGAACTTGCCCTTACTTAAGCTGTTAGCTGTGTATACATCTGCCTTACTTCCAGGTATCCAGCTCTTCACTCAATCCAGCGATTAAGCTATGCACACATTCCCTTTACAGTATTTTTAATTTGAACTATTTACTTTTATTCTGTCTCTCCATTTCAAAGCTAATTTCCTAATTGTCGTTTCTTTAACAAACATAGCATACGGCACACCATTATCGTAAGCATGATTAAAGATATGTGAAGAATAAACAAGTATGGCTTGAGCAGCAGGTTGCAAGCAGCCTAGTCAACATATGGGTAGCCAAGAGAAATAGTGTATACAATTAGTAGTAATAATTAATACAAATAATGAGCTTCAGTTCTCATATCTAAGCTTGAGAGTGAAAAACTTAAAAAATAGTTATACCTCAGTGTTACACTATAACCAAGTGATAAATTTCAGCGTTTTCCAGGAGGATTATGTAGTATTTTGGGTGCGTAGAGTGTCCTCTCAATTCCACTTGCCAAGGCTGTCTCTTCTGTCCCCTCTGACATCCATATGGTGGAAGCCAATCCTCCTATTGCGTAGTGGAACCAGTTCCCATGCTCAACTAGCTGCTTTCCAGCTGTCTTATTTTCAGCCGCAGCTTGCACATTTTAGCTTGGCAGAAAAGAGCAGCTGACGGTTGAGGACGTTGAGTGAAGGTGGCATTGTCTGCCCGAGGGGCCTGTGAGAGTGCTGCGGAGAACTGCTCTCATGGAGGGATTTCGGGGGCTCATGAATTGCTCGTTCTGGGTTCTTGGCATGTTTGTTCAAGTCAGACTTAGCTGTGGCACAACACATCTCGGTCTAAAAGCTGCACTTGCTTTGCTTTGGGACACACCATACAAATTTTCCCAAAATGGAATAATAAGGCTTTGCATTTGGTTCCTATGACAGTGCCACTGTCAGCCGCCTGTTGCTGTAGTGTGGTAAGTTTTTTCCATTTTTTTTGTGGCTGACATTGGCACAACACCGGGTTGAGTTGGAGCCACAGGGAATGTGCATGATTCAGTGCAGTTTTTCCACGCATGCTGGGCAGCTAGGATATGTCAGAGGCACTGCCAAAAGTTCACGTTTTGTACAAGAGCTTCAACATTTCATGGATTTTTGGGAACCATAGCAATATGACACTCTATTCCCTGGTCAATGATCATTTCTGGAGGTGGCTGAGAATCTATGTCATACAGTAGTTAAGTCTACCAAATTACAGTGTCTCAAAAAATCATGACTTGTAAAAATTTTGAAAGAACATAGTCCATGCTTTTATTTTCATTCCCAAAGTTCTCTAAGATACGTTTTTAGTTCTCTAGTATTCGAATTTTTGATTGGTGATCTCATTTAGATAAACACATCCATGCTTGTGGAGATTTGATGATATTCAAAACTGTATGTTTCCCCTTCATTGTTATGATTCACAAACACTACATTAGTTGCAGATCTAAATATTTAGACAGTGTTATGTAGCTTTCAGAATCTCGTCAGAGATAGCTGTCAGTAAAGTTATAACAGAGATGAATTTATCCCAATCATCAGACATTTTAGAAGGTGCACACCTTTTGTTCAAAAATGTGCTTTAAATTCTTCCTTTGGAAAAAAAAAAAAAACATGATGTGCAAATTTAAGTGTATCACTAATTTGATTGAATGTATTTATGGAATATTTACATAGTCACTCTGTTTTAGAAACAGTTCTCGCTGAATAAAAACCTAAATAACATTTTTTTCAGTTATTTGTGAGATGGATTTGGGAGTTTTTTTCAGTTCTGTTTGCATACATGTAGAAATTAGAACTCTACAAATATCTGTTTAAAGCTATGGATTCTGCAGTTATTTTTTAGTTGCTTAAAAACATTCTACCTGATCAATTTCAGATTATGGGTCATGCATTAAGTCTTTACTGGGGCTATTTGTTATGTATCTTGTGATTAGACACCTAAGTGGCTAGGACTACTTGCTATTTTTATTCTGTGATAAGACACCTAAGTGGCATAATTTCTGCTTTATGACTAAGCTATGATAACATTCCGCAGAAAAGAAGAACAAACAGCAAACGTGCTGTTGGTAAAGATTTGTGCCAGGGAAGAGTAATTTGCTGAGTTAAAATTTATTAAGCTTTCTGTATTTGTGAATATTTTCATAAGCACTGATTGATAGTTCAGATGCTCACAAAGAAAACGTGACATTCAAAATCATAGCTATATCTTTTACATATTCACAGTTGAACTGACTCTAGTAGGTACTAAGCTGTTAGTACATGCATTGCTTTTCTTCCACTTTTCCTTTCCCCATCATGACTCATCATTAGGCGTTGAATCTGGGTAGTTATAGTGCTGCAGAAAGCATGGTTTTCAACTATTTTAGTTAGATGAGTGTCTCACTTACCCGGTCAATAGTAGTGCCATGTTCTGCAAGTGTACAAGATTGTACATTTTGGGGAACATGACACATTTTCAGCAAAAAACAAATATTGCACAGAGAAACTGACTCCATGTGTTATTCTTTTTTGAGTGATCAGTTCTGTGATACAGAGAGTGGTCTTTTTGGTCATTGGTTATGATCCCAGGAAGAAAGGCACTCAGGCTCTGTAAAATATCACTTTAAATGCCATATATTACAGATAACACTAAAAAAAATGAGGAGGATTAGTATAGTGTTGTGAAGTGGATCCCTTCAAGTGCTGGAAACCTCAAAATGTGCAGCACTGCACAGGTGCTCACTGGAGAGTGAGGGCACAGCCTGCCTGATGGATCCTGTCCCTGGAAATGGTTACTCCATTTTTACCTTTTGGGTTCTTACATGATTTCCTTAACACAAAACTATTCATCATCTCTGCTGTGAAATGAGGAGAAGCTGTCAGATAAAGACAAGGACTTGCAGGTGGTGTAATGCCAAGCGGGAGCTACCTTCAGGCTCCTTCGTTAAAATTAGCTGCTAAGGGGCCAAGGGGCTGGTGCAGCACAACGTGGGCCCACAGGCCAGGCTGTTGTGCCACGCTGCACGGCGTGGCGTGGGCCTGCTCATGGCTGTCCTGAGGGTGCCTGCTCAGGGTGGCTGTCCCGAGGGTGCCTCGCTCTGCAGGCTGCAGGGGTCTTCCAGCTAGGATCACTGCAGCGGTCAACCCTAGTTCTGGTTGCCCACATACATGCAAGTGCTTTTATGGGTTTCCACGTGGTACAAAAAGAGGAAGCTGCTGCAACACAGATATCTGACCGCTTGCAGTATAACATAGGAATTGTTTCCTTCCCATCCATTGCAATGGCAGAACAACATTTGTTTATTTAGCACTGGAGGTTGTAATTCTCTTTTCAGCTTTCAGTTTTCATACTGAAATGCACAGAATCCATTTATAGAAGTAAGAAGAGTATCATTTATCTGCTTATCATTCCTGTGCCATCAAGCTCATGGTCTGCCAGTAACCACTCACTTGAATACTTAGGTGTTTTCAAGAGTGTCTAGGCCATCAGCCATGCAAGGAAAGTAAATATGTATTTTCATTTATGAGTAGGGAAGCTTATTGAGAGACTAGTGCTCCTTGGGATTAAAGATTTCATGAAACTGAGTAAATAAAAACAAATTAAAAATAGATAGAGAAAGAATTATGGAATGCAACACATTTTATGCACAACTCCTAAAACTGTTAAATGAGGATAAATTATTTGACAGATTCCAAAGGCAGGCAGAAGTTTGATGGAATTTTTATATGCTGATTATCTCTTCTGAGTTAATTCTTATTAAAAGAGGATTAATCTACATTCATATTTGAGGAATGGCTTATCAGAAAAAGGAATGAGGCTTGGCTGGCAACATTAAAGTTTTCATTTGTGCTGGGAAAATGTGGCCTACTGGAGATAGGCGCACAGAAAGCTTTCTAAAGCTTTCTTGCCTCAGAATGTCAACTTACTATACATTTGTATTTTTCCAGTTATAGCAGGCATGAAGATTAAGTTTAACCTTGTCAGATAATATTAGTAAATAGTATGGGTACATCCTTATATATTTAAAAAAGAAAAGCATGTAAAAAGATCTTTAGCATGTGCTGTTTTTCATACAAATATATAAAATATAATTTCCTTAAATATTTATACATTTAAAATGCACTTTGCCTTATAGTCTGCATTTTCACAGTGCTTGAAGTATTCCTTGAAAATGTCTTTATACAGAGGTTATTTTTTTCATCTTTTGAAAACCAATCTCATCCCTGCTGGTCTTCAGCCTTTCTGAGAACACGTATCGGATACAGAGAATGCTGAAAGAGCTTTTTTTGCTTCCTCAGTGATAAAAAACGAGGGAGATGGGTGGGTCAGGGAGACGGACATCCTTCCCTTCCTCCTCTTACATTGCCCCTTGAAATTACTCTGCATCTTTTTGAAGTGGAGGCAGGCTGAATAAAGCCAGCTGTCTGTGTGTTTTATTTTTACAGTGACATCTACATGTCTGCATTGCATTAAGTATGCTCCTATTCAGGCCGTTAGGCTTGCTTCGTAATTGCAGAAATCAAACTGCAGGCAAAAATGCTGACAAAACGTACGGCAGGAATGATAAACCCAGTGCTTATGTTGGCAGCCTGGCCATATCTTCTGTCGTTGGCTATCTTTCCTTTCACAATATTGATGTTAAAAGAACGGCACCTTCTATCTCCACCTTCAGGTACCCCTTTTACAGGAGGTATCAGGAATTTGATTATTTTTTTCTGCGATATCCGAATGACATCTTCACTCTTCCAAAGGGATTTTGATTAGCTTAGTTGGTAGACCAGAGCCTTTTTCAACAAGAACAACACGTACAATATTTCCTTGTTTCTTTTCTTACGAAGATTATAACCATCCTTGCACTGTGGTACAGGATCGATGAGAAAGAGGAAGAACCTGTATTCTTTCTCAATCTCATACTTATTATGTAAACCAGATACAGTCTTGTCCAGAAAAAAAAGAGCAATATAGCAGCAAAGCTAGTTTCTTTTTGATAGTCTTTTTCGAATTCAGTGCTAAGCTGAACTTTTTTTTTTCCCTAAAATACATGGTTTATACTGGGAGAAAAAAATATTTATAGAAAGAAGCAGGAAATGGTTTACCACCACCAGTATACACAGGTAGCAGTAAAGAGAGTAGATGCTGTGATACCTGTCTCTTCACAACCAGATGATGTGCCACAGCCAATCTGCAATAACTATGGCTCCATAGCTATAGATAGGTATCTCACAGCATGTCCTAAAGTTTTTTCCATACTTCACTGCACAGAAAATAAAACACGTCTGGCAGGTGTTGTGGTTGCAGCCTCACACTAGCTCCTCTATTTTAGCTTTGCTTTATAAAGGTACATTAGGGATACAAATGCTTTGGAGACCATAAATATTGATTTTGTTTTCCATTTCGCATAGTTAAAATCTCACACACTTGTACATACTATGTGAGTGGTGACAATATTACTTTAAAATTATTTCTGGTAGTCTGTAGCCTAAACAAAGCCATTAATCCCAGGAAGTTTTCAGAAAATATGTTGTACAGGAATTCCCTTGGAATAGTAAAACTTTATTTTTAAGATTTGTTACTGAATACATATCTGGTTTTGGTTTTACTTATTTCTGGAAGGATCAGCTGTTGTTTTGACAAATGCAGGAAGTTATAGAAATGGAGTATAAAATGAGAAGGGGAGGAGGAGAAAGAAAACAGTATCTATATTAAAGTGCTAATGTACTTTGGTGCAGCATATTTGGAAACATAGCAAGTCAGTACTCACTGCTTTTACCACGTGATGTCTACACCACCTCAGATTATTCACTTTTAAGCAGAGGGTGATGCAATTAGCTGCAATGTTTTTAATATGTCTTGTTTTTTAAAACAGGCTTGAATTTAATACTTCCCATACTTGCATTTGATTTCCTTTTCATAAATTGGCTTGATTACATCTCTTCCTAATTCAGTTTTAAATATTTTGATATGATACCTGGCAACAGTGATTTTCTGATATTGATATTAGCCTGTTTTGTGGTGATGGGTAATTAATCAACCAACCCAAGCAGTCTTCTAGCAGGGCTTCCAAAGGGCAGTTTTGTCCCGTATTTTTTATGTGTATGATAAGAATTACCCTAGAAACTGATAAAGTTGCAAGTGCACTATGAAGTATCAGAAGTATTTTGCCCGTGGGTTTATGTCTTTGATATTTTTAAAATATCACAGTATTTCCTTCAGATGTAGTACTTTTATCTGCTTAAAATGACCATATATTACGCAAAGCCTAATCCTGATTTAGTGTAGCTTGAAGTAATGTTAGGAAAACCTTGCAAATAGTCTGGTAGGTGTAAAATATTAAAAGGGATGTCTATGTCAGACAGGTAAAAAAAAATCCCAAATGGGGGCCTGTTCCCAGGCTCTTCTGTTCCTCTGTGCAATTCTAACCCGCATCTTCTCAGACATCTTTAAGGATGCAGGTGTCTAGGATATAGAAATAATCTACTCCTCTGCCTTATCTGCTCTTGACAATAAATAATGGAATATTGCCACTGAGAAACACAGTAGTTTTTTGTCTTTTTTACAAAATACTTGCTCATGATTCAAAAAGGAGCATCAAGCGTTGTCAATTAGTATCCCATTAGCTTTACCTATATTGCCCTGAAATGTAATCCTGTTAATATAATTAAGAGACAGACTTTTTTTTTTTTTTTTTTTTTTTTTTTTTTTTTTTTTTGTCAAATACTCCTTAATGGAGCCATGAAAAGATTTGTATGCCTCTGAACATATCCTTGGCATCCCGGATGGCAAGACACAAAACACTTTCTTCTTCTCTCCGGCACTGATGTGGGTGTGTTTATGTGTGCGTGCTCTTTCTTCTACTGGACCTTTACTGAAACAGAGTAACTTTATGGGGTTTTTTGGCACCCTTAAGCTCTGATAGAGCTGCCACCTCTCTGTATTTGTCCTGGGAGACTGTGTATTTGTGGGGTGACATTATCCTACTGCATTATGGCGTGATGCTTTTAACTCGCTGGAGCAATGCCATTATGGACAGAAGCAGGAGCAGGC